>NW_019671920.1:8966-75029 GCF_002708625.1 Rhizopus microsporus ATCC 52813 | reverse complement strand
TGAAAGAATAACTTACTCCAGTTGGGTGTTCCCGAAACGCTTCCAGCATCTGCACTTTTCATCTTCAAGTTGAGCGATACACCAAAATCGGTTAGTTTGACATCGCCTGTCTTGGTCGTGAGGATGTTGGCTGCTTTGAGATCACAATGAACGACTTGGTTAGCGTGAAGATATTCAAGACCATTCAAAATCTTGATACAAAATGAAGCTACAAGTTTTTCTGGAAATGCGCCAAACGCTTTCAGTGTGGAATTGAGAGAACCATTTTCAGCGTATCTATAGAGACAATTAGAGAGAAATAAAGACAAGTAGGGTACACATACTCTAGTATGATATTGACACTATTCTTGTTTTGAATAAATCCAAGATATCGAATGACATTGGTGTGGGATAATGTTTTAAGTAGGGATACTTCTTTCTATATGCATGTTAAACCTTTGTGTGTATTATGTACACAAACATACCATGATTTCTTCGTCTAATTCACCATTTTCCAAAAACAATTTCTTGACTGCTACAATCTCGCCTGTACCTAGATCAAGCGCTCTAATGTCTAAATGAGCACACATGTATGTTTGTTTTGCGCAAGTTATACCTGTACACACATCCAAATTGGCCTTTACCAATACAATTGCCTAGTTGCTATCATCAAGAAATGTTATACTTCATACGCATATATATGGTTTCTACTATTACATAATGTGTATTCACTCCATCCTTATTATAAATCAACACTTTTTCTTTTTTATCATCATCCTCTCCGTCTTTCAATAATTCAACAGCCGAATCATTTCTTTTTCGAAGCGCTTTGTGTCTATTTGGATATGTATTATTCTCTGGTGTTGAATATCGTCTGTTCGACGCCTTTGGCACATTTTCCTGTTCAAAATGAGCCGTGTGTCTTCTGTTGGGACAATATATATCAGCTGCAGATAAGCGAAGAGGTGATTTAGGCGGTCGATTGAAAGAAGCATCTTTCTTTCTCTGTTTTTTGTTGTTATTCGTCACACTTTTTCTTTGTCTCGATAGGATTTGTTGTGGTGTTAGTTTTGAAATGACAAGTATTGTATGAATGACCTTTTTAAAAAAAATTAGGAGGAGGAGAATAGGGGAAAGAGGAGAAGTTATACTTACTGCTTCCATATTTCTTGCTTCGAATAAATCCAATGTATCGAAAAGATCAGACTTGTCTAAACCCAACTATAAAGTTTTAATTAACAATCCACACTTTTACATATATTCTCCTCTTTTATTATATACAAGAAACTTACCTGACGAGCTCCTTGTAAGAACCGTGTTATGTTATCCATCTATGAGAGAAACATGTTACTAAAAAATCAGGTTAAACTTTATTTTGCTTACTTTGATAAATGATAAATCCTTATGTCCAATCTGTTTTACTGTTCCAGGCTTCAGTTTGTTTAACAGACTATCTATCATTTAGTATCATGCTCCCCCTTTCTCCCCCTCCCCTCTCCTCTTCTTCTTCTCCCTTCACATACTACAGCCACTAAACCTACTTGCATAATAAAACGCCGTCTCTCAGTTCTTGGTCAAGTCGTTCTGTAATTTGTATATCCAACATTGAATTTAAATAATCAATTGCTTCTTTTTCGTCTTGTTGATATTTTAATAATGTATCGGCACCTGTGCTTTTAGATCGTGATATATATGAAGACATTTTGTTCAAAAAAATAAAGAATATTAGCTTGTGTTTTAATACAAAATTGAGAGAAAAGAAAAAAGAAAAAGAAAAAAGTCAAGACGATCAATGCTTTGAGAGAGAACGAAAAAGAAAGAAAAAAAAGGGTGCAAAAAAAAGGGGGGGGGGAGCGAGCTGACAAGAAAGAAAGAAAAAAACAATAAAGTACTTCAATGTGAATACTTGCCTTAAACTACAACTTATTGTCTCTCTCCTTAAGCTGTCAAGTTTGATGATACCCTTCTCGTATCATTTATGTTTTACAAAACAGTGAAAGATGAAATGTAGTTTATGCACACATTTGTACAACAATTTACTTTGCTGCTAAACGAAAATCTTTTGCAAAACCAAGATTTGAACTTTATTTTGTGAAAAAGAAAACACTGACCATATGATTTCATTGCTTAGTTATGAAAAATATCGGATGAGTCTCTCTATATTTACATGGAATCATAAAGCTTTGACTGATTCTATGTGATAGTAGCAGATGAAGGTTATAGTAATTGACTTTTTGAGCGTCCAAAAAAAAGCACGTGTGTAACCTGTTGTTCTCGAGGGATCACCCTCTAATATCAGCTTTCTATTCGAATGGCTTACTTGATGTACATGTGACCTCATATGAAACCCTCCATTCTTGTAAATGAATAAAAAAAAGATCCATACAATTTGAAATATTCTATGTTGCCTAATCAAAGTGTATACAAGAATCATAACAAGGCTGCTAAACATGTCTGAAAAAACATTCTTATATGTGCTATGGGACATTTGAATAGACTGCTATGATATTGATTTTGTGCTTTCATAAGCTTTAATCACCATGCCTTCTAGAGACCTTGACAAATCTTGTTGACCGAGCATTCTGAGAATTTTGAGTATGTATGTATGTATATATCACAACGGGAAATTTTGCCTAGGAAGTTTGAAGAAAATTTTATTTAGGATGCTCTACTGTCTTTGCTAGGACATTTTTGAGTTTTTCAAAAATGTCCCAAGCCCAGAGCCTTTTCTTAGGACATTTCATTTTTAAGAGTTGACGCTATTGGCTGAAATTTTATTCTTTACTTCAAAAGCAAAGCAAAAAATAA
Source organism: Rhizopus microsporus ATCC 52813 (assembly GCF_002708625.1). Classification (NCBI taxonomy): domain Eukaryota; kingdom Fungi; phylum Mucoromycota; class Mucoromycetes; order Mucorales; family Rhizopodaceae; genus Rhizopus; species Rhizopus microsporus. Next base: position 72,242 of record NW_019671920.1, on the reverse strand, counting down.
ACAGCCATGACTTTATTTAGAACAATCAGTGGACAACTCTGGGACATTCATTGTTCGGGGCAAAATTTCCCATAATGTATCACATTGAGAAAAGAAAATTTGCAAAAAGGATTCTAAATAAATAGCGATTATATATATATATATATATGCCCTGAAGGAGAGGGAGAGGGGGGAGACAATAAGTCATAACATTTATGGCAACATGCAAAAATTTGGCGTGTGTGTGTGGCGTTGTAGCAAAACAGGTTTGATGGCTTTAGTGAAAAAAAAAAGTTAAAACTATTGACGGGACTAATCACAATAAGCCTTTATCTGGTCAGCTTGAGTGATGGCATATATGCACAAATACAATTGCGAAGTGGGACATTGAGCAAACAATCACAGGAACACAGTGACAAAAAAACTTATCTCTACCACACAGTAAGTGAATATAGCTTGGCTCTTTTTTTAAACTTTCAATCGTAGTAACACACCGCTATATCCCAAAAACGCCACATAATTACCCTGCATAAGGTAAAATGAAAGATCATCACAAACAATAGTGTTGTACTCTCTCTCTCCATTTTGATCCGGGAGATCATGACCAACATAGATTTCGTATTTGGCACCAAAACGGCCACTAGAAATGGCTAGAGTCTCTGATGGGTGGCAAAAATTCCAACATGGATCTCAAATAAACGCCTTGTACATCAAACTGTTTTTATTGGTGAACTTATCAACAAACCGAGTAAATACGAAGAAAAAAAGAGAGAAGGGTACATGGTGTTATCATATACTCCCTTCAAGTTGGGAGTCAAGTCTAATACCAAAGGAAGCTTACAGTTATATAAAGACAATAAGAATAACCAATTGGGGAATGAAGAGCATCCGTAAACCGGTTTTTAAAAGCTCTCCCTTTCAAATAAATTAAATGAATCAGAAAATTAAGAGTGAATTCTACTCACAGCACTTTATGTCAATTCCATAGATCTGACATGAAGTCCGTTTGTTCTTTTTCCTTCGACTCTCCTTTTGAACCATTATATGACGTCATATGATGAGGAAATGAGGATAAAGTTATCACGATTGACTCTAATTAGATAGCATTCTAATACATAGACCAAAAGTGCCAACGAAATGTCATCAAGCTGTCAATCTATATTCAGCAAGTGGATCCATCTTTAAAAAAAAAATACGACATCCTATTGGGAAGGGGAGAGAGGTAGAGTAGGATGGTGGAAAAAACGTGTGAAGATATGTACCTCGATCGGCAAGATCTCCTCATTTATATTAGTATCTACACGCATGCATAAAGTGTGTCAACAAGGTGTGTTCCTATGACAACGAGGATATTAAAGTTTATTGGCACATTACATAGATTGATTTGCATATCAACTTTTTTTTTTTAATTTGTCTATCCTACTTCATACTTTCTTGCCATCTCTTTGCTTAGAAAATCGCGCGCGCTTTATATAAAAAAGAGTATAGCTTGATCGACACTGATTGCCACAATGTATGAGACTCCTTTCAAGTGTGACTGGGAGATTTATGTTCCCTCTGTTTTCCCCTTCATACGTATACTCTTTATTCATTCTTTCTTACATCTCCTTGTTCTGTTAGTCATTACTGTCTATCAATGAATTAAGGCTACACGAGATAATATGCATACATCTGTACACTCTCGAACTTTTTGTATCATAAACTCCTGTAATCAACTTAATCCCCCTTCATATAAGCATACGCGCTACTTCAATATGATCTTTTGTATCCATCTGTCCGTTCTTTCTCCCCTTATTCTCCCCTTGCTTTTGTTATTATCTTTTTATAGGACCTCCCCCTTTTCCCCTTTTCTATTTTTGCAATCAGTTTCCTTTAGAGAAATATTTCATATAAAAGCCCCAACTTTCTTAATCTTTTCTTTCTATAATAAGTCTTTTAAAAAAACAATTGTTATATTATTTTTTTCCCTTGTTTTTATTATTTTGTAACATTTATGTCAACCATGAACAACAGTGTATGCCAAGAAAGTTCTTTCTATGTATTACCAACAATTGACAAAGGTTCCAACTTTGCCTGCAAAGTAAGAGAACAACAACAGTCAAAACAACAACAAGAAAATCAATTCAAGACATCTTTTTACAATCCATTCGAGATAAAGCGCCGTAAGAGAACGACTCGTAGTCAATTCAAAGTGCTCGAAAAGACATTCTTGGATAACCCCAAACCAAATGCTTCCTTGCGTAAATTACTCGCACAGCAACTCGATATGACGCCTAGAGGAGTTCAAGTCTGGTTTCAAAACCGAAGAGCCAAAGAAAAGACAGTCAAGACGACAAGAGAGCCATCTGTTGAAGCAGGATACTGTTATGATGACCATTATTCTTCTTGCCCTATGGTACGTACAATGTCTTATCCTCCCTTTGATGGATCAACAGCAGATGAAGAAGAGTTGCTTTTGACACCTGTTACACCCATTGTTGACATGACCCATATTCAACAACCAGTTTTTGACAGTACTTTGTACAACAGTAACTATCAGTGGGATTTATCAGAAAAGATCCCTCAGCACGTTTCATACTTTACCCAACAGATGTATCCAAGCGTGATGTTTAGATATACCACTCCTCGTCTTTTTGACCCTATCTTTGATCAACAAATGACCCTCATGAACCCATATGACTCTTTGGGACGTCGAAACACACTGTAAATACTTTCATTACTTTCATTTATCTTTCTCCTTTATGACTTTTTTTTACATATATGCTTTTCTTTTTTCTTGTATATGTTCTTTTTATATATGTTGAACAACAATGTATGCGTATAGATCGGCCGGTTCTGTTTCTACCTTAAAGTATGATGCCTTTTTTTAATTTATTTTTCTCTATTTCTCCTTTATCTTCATACTATTTCTTGTCCCCCTTTTTTTCATAAACTAAACTTTTTATATTCTGTCCTCTTCCCCTTTTTTAATATTACTGTCCAATAAAATAAAAATAATAACTTGTCTAAAAGAACAAATCTGGTGGAATGAATGGCTGCCAATAAGACTGCGATTTTACAGTTCGAGACTTGTCCTTGGAAGTAGGTAATAAAGTTGGCTTATGCTTCTCCCGTGTTTTAGCCTTTTTTGTCTTGTTCTCCACTGGCCTTTCTTTACTGATATGTTTTGATCGAAATGGCTTTACTTGAATATTCACTGACTCATGTTCTTTTAGTGCTGATTGTTCTTCAGCTGTCAATTCCTTTTGATATTCGCCATAGGTTACATTTCCTATCCTCAATTCATTACATTTTATATACATTGTATATGTTTATATCTTTATACCAGGAAGAGGCAACACCTGGATGCCTTTCCTCTTGATCTCTTCAAAATGAGGTATGTCTTCGGGTCCAATAAGATTTATAGCTATACCCGATGTTCCTATTTTTTTTTTGGGATCAATATGCAATCCCTCTACTCCTTAATAGTCCTTACCATATCTGCCTGTGCGACCTACTCGGTGTAGATAAGTCTCTACTTCCCACGGAAGATCGAGGTTGATAACCAAATTGACTCGATCAATGTCAATCCCTCGAGCAATCTGTGTAAAATAGAGTTTAAACAAGGGGGACTTGTGGACTCGATCAAAACTTACCAAATCACTACATACCAGCACACGAAGTTTAAACTGCCTCATCTTTTCCATGACGGCCAATCGTTCATGTTGTGATAAACCAGAGCTGATATGTGCGGATTTCCAACCCATCTCACTTAACCATTCAGCCAACTCGATGGATCTTGGCATGCTGTTGACAAAGACCATGCATTGATAAAATGGTGTTTTTCTCAGTAACTCTGCCACTGTTTCAAACTTGGACCGATAGATTGATAGTTTCGAGGCTTGTTCACTTGACTGAATATCAACATAATATTGTCGCACCTCTATATCATATGATCAGAAAAAAGGAGCTTCTTTTTTTTGCTTTACCGTCAAGTGTAGGCACACCCTCTGTAAGCCGGATCTGTTGAGGTGAATTCATAAACGCGTTCAAATCATTCAATAATTGATCTGTAAACGTAGCAGAAAAGGCAATATGCTGTATCGATTTGGGTAACTGCGAAAAGATTTTTTCTGTTTGTGGTGTAAACTCCTTGGTGAGCAACTTGTCTGCTTCGTCCAACACCCAGAGTTTCAAATGGGACAGATCTATCTTTTTATCCTGTAGCAGGGCCAGGAGCCGACCTGGGGTGCCTACGATGATATGACAATGATTGACCTTTTTGATATCTGCTTCCACGGATAGACCACCGATGAATGCCTCGACTTGTAAAGGAATGAACTGGCCCAGGGCTCGAATGACATCTCTGATCTGTACAGATATTTCTCGAGTAGGCGCTACGATCAGTACCTGTGGTTGACGAACAGAGAGATTGACACATTCTATGGCAAGAACACCAAACACAACAGTCTTTCCAGTCCCCGATTTGGCCTGTGCGATCAAATCGATGCCTAATCGGCCGAGAGGTATTGCCTTTAACTGAATGGGCGAAGGCTTCTCATAGCCTGATTGTTGTAAGCCTTGGAGTAGCTGCTTGTTTTGTAATAGAGTACTAAAATCAACATGTTCTTCAATCTCTACATCTTTGGATCGTTTCATTTTATGTATAAAAAAAAAGACTAATATATTTTTTCCTTTTTCTTTTAATGCTTGACTGGACTGAGTTATTTGGAGAAGAAGAACAGGATGATAATGTAGTGACAATACAGGACATTCCGGGATTAAAGTTAATTCGACAAGCACTTGATCATGAACAACAAATGACACTTGTTCATGAAATAATCAATGCTGGATATTTTGCAGGTGCTGATCATATCAATCAAGCCATGTGTTTTGGAACACTTCCTTCTCATATTGGTTGGATAGAATCCTTTGTCAAGGAAAGGTATCCAAGACTATTTCCTCAACAAATCATTCAACGAGAGCCCTTGTTTGATCAGGCCATTTTAAACTTGTATCAAAAGGGTAAGAAAAAAAAATCTATATGGAATGTCGTATAAACTATGTCAGCAGGTGAAGGTATTGTTAGCCACGTAGACTTATTGAGGTGGGCAGTCTTTTCTTTGGTTCATGTTGACTCATACGAGCCTTTTTTTTCTTAAACAGGTTTGATGATGGTATATTGATCATTTCCTTATTATCGTCCTGTGTGATGACCATGAAACCCGCTATTGAAGAAAGTACGTCTTATCGACAAAGACAAGATGACAATGGATTGAAATATGATGTGCTTTTACGTCCTGGGGACATATTAGCATTATCAGAGGATGCAAGATATAAATGGGAACATGGGATACATGAGAGGTTATTTGACCATATCGATGGTGAAGTGATAGAAAGAGGCACACGCATAAGTGTTACCCTGAGAAAGCTAAAGGCCGAAAGCCATTCACTGACGGACCAGACTACCGTCATGTCCAGCAGTAGATAGAACATAAAAATAAATTACGACATTTCTGGAAATTTTTACAGTTGTGTTCCCCTCCTCCCTGATTATTAATCTGTCTGCAAAAATGCTATTATTAATCAAAGTCTATTTCAATATATATATATATATATATAAGTAATAAGCGATTCAATGACGATTATCAAATCAATGACTATTCAAGGCCTCTCTACACCCATCAAAGTCGGAAACCATCAATTAAACCATCGCGTTGTGATGGCCCCATGCGTTCGTTTTAGAAACACGCTCGAAGGGGTACCTACTGATCTTGTTGTCGAATACTATGGACAAAGGGCTTCCAATGGTGGTCTTTTGATCAGCGAAGCCACAGGCATTGATCGCTTGGCTGGTTTATATGTTCGCTCATCTGGTATCTTTACCAAGGAGCAAATTGAAGGATGGAAGAAGGTAACGAATGCGGTTCATCAGAAGGGTGGTGTCTTCTTTATGCAACTCTGGCATGGCGGACGTGCAGGCACCAAGACACTGAATCCTAACGGCGAGCAAGTCGTTTCTGCATCAGACGTTCCGGTCGCTGGGTTAAACTATTTTGGTGGCAATATCGAGCATGAAGTACCTCGTCCACTCACCTTGACCGAGATCAAAGAATGGATTCAAACGTACCGACAAGCGGCTCTGAATGCGATCGAAGCTGGTTTTGATGGCGTTGAGATTCACGCTGCCAATGGCTATCTGATCGATCAATTTATCAATTCAAACTGCAACAAGCGTACAGACGAGTACGGTGGCAGTATTGAAAACCGTGCTCGATTTGCCCTTGAAATTGTGGATGCTATCACGGAAGCCATTGGCGAAGAACGTACGGCGATTCGATTCTCTCCTGGTGGGGCTTATAATGATATGTTTGATGATTCTGTGGTAGAAACGTGGAGTTATATCACATCTCAACTCCAAAAACATCATCCACACCTTGCTTATCTTCACTTTATCGAGCCTCGCTCTAGCTTTACCTCCGATCAAAACGGGTTCACAGAAGACACCTTGGCTCCTTTTCGTCAGATCTGGAAAGGTCCATTCATCGCTGCTAGTGGGTTCTCAACCTCTCTTGAAAAGGCTCATGAATATGCTCAAAAGCATGGTACACTCGTTGCTTTTGGTCGTGCGTTCATAGCTAATCCAGATCTTCCTGAGCGTCTTTTCCATGGTTGGCCATTGAACAAGTACGATAGACCTACCTTCTATACCAACACTGCTGAAGGATACATTGATTATCCATTCTACAAGGCTATTGAAAATGTTTAGATCTGTGTTTCTTTTGTTGTACAACGTAAAAATAAAAATCCTCCTTCTTTTTTTTTCTCTTTCTTTTTCTCTTTCTAGTTTTCTGTCATGCTTCGCTTAGCAAGCATAGCTCGATCGTTTGTACTCTTCTTAAAAGGGCAACTATTCGGAGTCTTAATAACGCATCTACTTTTTTAAAATGTAGACGAGCACGCCATATCACACCAAACGTTTTTGTTTCATGTCTGGTAAAAAAAAACACTTTTCATTCCTTGATTGCAAAAACATAAACTAATACTTGTGATGTCAGACTTTTCTAAAGAAAGAGCTGTAGCTATTCAAGCCGTCCTTACCGCTTCAAAAGTCTGTCAGTCCGTCTTTCAACACTTGGTTGCCAACGAGACGTTGACAAAGAACGACAAGTCTCCCGTCACTGGTACACACACAGTATACAACCCTTGATATATGCTGACCTTGTTCTAGTGGCTGATTTTTCTGCTCAGGCCATCATAAACACTTTTCTTTACAAACATTTTCCAAACGATCCTATCGTGGGTGAAGAGGATTCAAAGGATTTACAAGGCGATAGTGGTAAGGCATTAAGAGATAAGGTAGTATCCCTTACAAATGGCGTATTAAGCCAAGACGAGGTACTTTCCGAGCAGCAGGTAAGCTTTTATTTATAGAATAAGCTCGTCATTGATAATCTAGTAGATCTTGGACGCCATTGATCGGGGTAATTATGCAGGCGGTTCTCGTGGCCGCCATTGGGCTTTGGACCCTATTGATGGAACTAAAGGATTCTTGCGTGGTGGACAGTATGCTGTATGTTTAGCATTGATTGTGGACGGTATTGTGCAAGTAGGTGTCATTGGATGTCCCAATTTACCTGTAAACCATCATGAGCCCCAAGGAGAAAAGGGTGCCTTATTTATCGCAGTGCGTGGTCAAGGTGCATTCCAGGTAAATCAAAGGCGAAAAAAACAAAATAGAAAGGTAACCAACTTTTTGCCCTCTATCTCTCTCAGCGATCCTTTTCAAACGAAACAGAAACTCGCATTCAGTTTGCAGATATTTCTTCTACTGAAGAATCTACGTTCTGTGAATCTGTCGAAGCAGGCCATTCCTCACATGGAGATGCAGAAGAAATAGCCAAATTATTAGGTATAACACGTACTCCCGTTCGTATGGATAGCCAAGCCAAATATTGCTCTATATCACGAGGTGATGCTGATATCTATCTACGTCTACCTACGAGCAAAGCTTATGTAGAAAAAATCTGGGTAAAAAAAAGCAGATTCATAACTCTTTGGATAGGATCATGCTTCTGGTAATGTCCTTGTAACTGAAGCAGGAGGTAAAGTGACTGATATCTATGGTCAATCTCTTGATTTCTCTATTGGCCGCACTTTGGAAAAGAACAAGGGAGTGATTGCGTCCAAAGCATCTATTCATCCTCAGGTGCTAAAAGCTGTTCAAAAAGTATTGAATATTGAATAAACAAGTTTATTAATTTACGAGCTGTACACACAACGTTTGTTCTACACATGATAAAGTTATTGTTTTCTATCAGAAGCGTCTTGATTGACTTGTGTTGAGGTCAGGTCTTGAATAACATTTTCTCTGTAGTAGGCATAAAAAGAGATGGCAGCAGAGGGACCAATGAAAGGCATGACAAACGCAACCAGGAGACCTGCTTTGAGGCCACCATCCAAGATGGCCCACAGCACAAATGACAGAGACAAGACGGCAAAGTCAACCATAAAGAGACGGGTTGTCAGAATCTGACCAAGATCGCCAAATGACACAGACGCGGGCAAGTTATCAGGTGCATTATAGAGCAAGACGAGAGAATCCCAAATGCGGATACCTTGAAGCGCGACGAGCAGGTACATGCCAAAGTAGATGATCATGTTGACAATACCCAAAAGTAGATATGATTTCTCTAAGGCATCCTTTCCTTCTGCAATCTTTAAGCGATGTCGCATGGCTGGATCATTTACTCTATCGATCGGCGAAGGCTGTTTAAAGAATCTGACAAACACAGGAATAAGTGGGACGAGTAAGATGGGCGCAAGCTGCCAGATGGCCAAAAGATCTTGTTCCCATTTGGTGTCTGGTTGTGTCAGTTGTGGTGTCGTCAGAACGACGCTAGGCAGGCCGTAGCCGACATACATGGCTGTAAACAGGCCATAGACACGTTCAACAGTGATGCTCCAATATTCCTTTTCGGTAGGTGCTCTTTTCTTGTAAAGTACATAAAGTGGGATCCAAATCAAGGGGAACATGACCGATATACTGATGACGTTGGCAAGAAGACCGTAGATAGGAAAGAGTGCTAACAGCGTCTTTTTAGAACCCTTACGCGAACCTTCGATGGCCATGATGGCTAGAGCAGTACCAAAGGCAGCGAGTAAAAGTCTGAGGATGGGTGCACCGAGAATATCATGCATGGCATGCTGAAAGATATTAACAATCACACATAACTGTCGATCGAGCATCGAAGATAGTCCAGTGTAGACAACTCGTAGATTGCCTTGGCTGTCATGGTTGGCAGGGTGAAAGCACATGTCTGTTAATTGAACGCTCCATGGTCTAATTGCTGTTACTACGTCGTTGACTGTAAAGTAGGCTAGCGCAGCGCCTGATATGGCTGCTAATAGCACGTCCATCATATTTAATAATAAATAAGAAGAAAAAAAAAAACCGTGCTATGGTTTCACATTGACGTCGTGTCAAAAAGTCAGTGCATTTATGTTGCATCCAATTGGATACAATGACGTTTAAAATTCAATTTTTTTTGCCAGCCAATCAAGGATAACAGATGGGTTTTTGTTTGCAGCAACAATGGGAATATGTTCTCCTTGGAAAAGCTTTTTTTTAAGGTTAGGACTTTTTTGATTTGGGAGTTGTATCTAGGAAGCGCGAATATATCGCCACTGTTAAACTCATCCTATATGAATAGTGATTTTCAAAGAATACTACATTGCCAACAGCTTTTTGTATTGGTACATCTTGTTCCTAAAATACTTTAATTAAAATGTAGTTGAGGTCATATTTTTTATTCTTCAGTTTTGAGTTTCACATTGCTCATCTCGAAGCTAGCTTCTTCCATCGGTCCAATCGCGTCACATTTTTCAAATTACCATAGTTAACTGCCTTCATCTCATCTTATGAAGTAAGGACTCGGGTTATTTTGCAACACACCCAAAAAAAAAAAGGCTTTTCCAAACCCGATCAGGAATACTATATACATTCATTTCTATCATTTAATGAAGATGTTGCACTTTAAGTTTTTCTGTTTGTTTACTTTTTGTTATAATTTTTTTGCTTCAGATTTAATACTTGACGAGACGCGTGCATGTTGGATTGATGATTGTCCTCGCAATAGTAACATTTAATGTTTTAATTTTCCTAAAAGCGTTTATATACGTATATATTTCAATCTGATCACCTGTTCCTGAACCTTACTATATAGATGAACGACACTACTCATGTGTTACGCTTTGCTAATTAAAGATTTGTTTCCTGGCATTAATACAAGAGCCAACATGTACCAGAAAATAAGCTAAATAAGGTCAATACAAACTTATCATAATTACACCTGTTCTTGCTTCTTTGTTGATAGCATATGTCAACATAAAGTTAGGATAAATAGCAGCATTACTTTTTTTTTTCTCCTTGAAAAGAAACAAACCAAGATGGAGGCTTTATAAAGCCATGTTTAGCGCGGCACCACATACTGGAAAGCTTTGTTAGACGATATCATAGGTAGTGGGTAGAGGTAGCGTCCGTAAAATTAGTCTAACTTCTGGTGAGTTTTCTGGGGTATGTAGTGTCTCCCCTCCAGGCGACAACAGTTCGTCGACAGAAAGTTCATCACTGCTGCAAAACAAAATAGACATCAGTGATAAGCAGAAGGTGATTGAAATATACCAGCAAGTAGGATGAGGAGAGGATGTGGAGGCTATCCTCCGGAAAAACTGTTGAAATGGAGATGATGAAGATGGCCCAAGGTTGTCAGTTCGAGCATTCTTACCTTTCGTTCATCTTTGACGCTGACGATAGAAATTGGTTAGATTTTTTTACTTTGGAAGAAATCAAAGAAATAAAACCGCATAATGTTCGTGAAATGTCAAATTTACCTGAAAACTTCTCTGGTTTGCTGGATAATATACATTAATCGGTAACGTGTGATTTAGCTAGTTTCTTTTCCTAACTGTAGGTATATTATCAATAGGATATGGATGATCTCCACAAATACCTGTCTGCACAATACTTCTATCCCAAAAATGAAAATGCTTGCCATTGGGTGCAAAAATCCATACTTGCTATATAATCCTATATGTCTCTCTGTCGATCCAATTAGTGTAAAGGCTTTCACAAACGCAATGTTTTTCACAGATTTGCGAAATTGAAACCATGCTAACACAAGTAAAAAAGTGTTTTGTGTATTCAGAGGCTTAAAAATACCTTCTCTGCGAAATAAACCGCTTTCAAAAAACCACGCATTTACTATATTATACAAAGTGAAGCAGGGAGTGATACGTAGAATTAGCCATATGAAGATTAAAGATGTCAATTTATTGTAAAAACGCGCTCTCTAATAACTGCAAAGACACGCATTAGCTTCTCGCACATTCTTCACGCACTACTCCATGAGAAGGCAACGTCACTATTTCACATTGACGTCGTGGCTGAAAGTCAGTGTATTTATGTTGCGTCCAATTGGATGATATCGAGAACGCCACAGAGTGACCAGATAATCGCTTCAGGCCCGTATATGGGCGCACATTTACTTGAAAAAGCTTGTCGCGTACGAATACAAATGTTCCTTATACGAGCGGGGTATTATTACATAACAAGGGAAATTTTCTTGAAAAAAAAAGCTCCGTATCTTTCCCAATGTATCCCGTTCTTTCAGTGAAAAATAACTCGCACACAAAAAAAAGAGAGTACTAGTAAAGCAGCTTCATCTAAAGATGACTATACTAAATCCTTAAAGATGTATTCATCACGACTTTACTTATTTACATCGTTTTTGTCAGTTATATAGTACATTTATGCAACTTTTAAGCAGATTTTAACTTGCGACAAGGCGAAAACCGTGTAACTAATAAATAGCACTAGTTTTTCTCTTTTCTTTCTTTTTCTTTCTTTATTTTCACAAAACTAACGATGCCCGTAACAAAAATAACGATTGCTCCTGATGTTGATCAATACACTTTGATCAATAAAAGCAAAACCTTGGCTGTCATGATCATGACGTATGGCGCTACGATCACTCATATCCTCACACCTGATAAAACAGGCACTATTCGCGACATCGTACTGGGCTTTGATGACTTTGAATCCTACAAGAATCCTTTGAACAGATACTTTGGCGCTCTCATTGGACGATATGCAAATCGGTATAAACAATAACCAATATATGACAACCTTTTTTAATATTTTGTAGTATTGCCCAGGGTAAGTTTACAGTGGATGGTAAAGAGTACCAGTTAGACATCAACAATGGTCCAAATGCCCTTCATGGCGGTCTCCAAGGGTTTGATAAAAAGATTTGGACGGCAACCGTAGTTTCGGAAGAACCTGCATCTGTTCGTTTCGAGCTTGTCTCTCCTGATGGTGACCAAGGGTATCCTGGTACGCTAAAGTCTCAGGTGACCTACACAGTGACAGATAAAGATGAGCTCGTACTCGAATATCACGCTACGACCGATCAAGACACGATTATTAATTTGACAAACCATTCATACTTTAACTTGGCCGGTGTTGAATTGAATCCAAAGATTCTGGATCATCGAGTGACAATGACAGATGAGGTCAAGGCTGTATTGGAGTGTGATCCAAACTGCTTACCTACGGGAAAGGTCCTTAGCTGGTCTGAAGCACCTTGGATGAACTTTTCGGTAAAAGCAAAAAAAGAAAAACAATACGAAAAAAAAAAAAAAAAAAAAAAAAAACTCATTATCTTGTTTAGGGACAAAATGCAGGTTTACCTATTGGCGCAAGGCTTGAACATCTTCAAAATACTCGAGGCTATGATCACCCTTATGTCATTCACAATGAGTATAGAATCGACACAGCCAATTTACCTCTCCGTCACGCTGTCAATGTGTATTCTCCCGAATCAGGCATCGAGCTTGACTTTTACACAACTGAACCTACTTTCCAATTCTATACAGGCGGTTGGCTATCTGACGAAGGATTAGAGGCAAAGAAAGATCAAAAGAAAACAAAACTTGGTCCTAGCTCAGGATTTTGCCTAGAAGCGTCTCGTAACCCTGATTCACCCAATAAGCCCGATTGGCGTAGTGCGGTTTTGCTTCAAAAGGATGCAACCTATACCGCCAAAACTGTGTATGCTTTCCATGCCCGTTTGGATTAAATAATAAAAAGCGCAATTTTATTCTATAAAGTTTAGTCTAGAAATTCATACCGAAGGAACGGACCGAGGAATAACCTGCCTGTGAGTGCCATGAAACAGAGCTGTGCTGCTATACATACGATCCGTGTTCTTCCTTCAGGTTCTTGCTTGAGCTTTCCTTGACGTAACGCCGCTTCAAGCGATACTGCGATGCCTTGGATCGTAAAGAATGCAAAGTTCTCCAAGGTCAATTTTCTGCAGGTACTCATGATGATGACTTCATGAAAGGCCCCACTGATGATGAATACAAGAAGACCGCGTCCGTATTTTGAAGAACAAAAGGATTTGAGCCTATTGGATGCGTGTTTGTTAATGTGCTTTGATTTATGATCGTGTTTTCTATGTGTCCTTTCGACGACAACAAAGACCTCTTGTTCTTCGTCCATGCTGTTTTTTCTAGAGGATGATTTTCGTTGTAGCTCCTGTCTTTTGGCAGGTATATGCTTTTCAGGCAAAAAGACTTGCTTATGTAACAAGTTGCGCACGGCTCTATTCCATCGTCGACTAAAACACAAGCACACGTTAGCTAAAGTATGTGATATGTTTCATCTTTTACCTCCAAAAATCTCTGGGACTTGTAGCAAGGATGGGAGAATTGAATAGTTGAACCATATTCCATCCCGTGACAATCTGTTCTAGTCCCATAAAGACATCAACTATACCAAGCAAACAATAGGCTTTGACACCATACAGTATCACGTAAATCAAGCTCATAGGATGAAGCCACGGATAATACAATGCAAATAGTGTTCTGTGAGGCAATAGGGGGTCAATAAACAGATGCATGAACGACCATTTGAGGATGCCTAGGCAGGAAGTGGCTGCACCCCGACACCTGATTCTACTGGTATGATTATCATTGGGTTCTACCATGATCTTTATCAAGGCATCTATCCATGCTACGGGTGTAAGTTGGTCTGTTGGCATATGAGCAGAATAGGAAACAACAAACCATGGCATGGCTGCGTATAAAACGTTGAGTGGTCTATTGGGTGATACGAATATCAAGGGTAAAATAGCATGGATGCATGCAAGAACAAGGCGTAGTTGTGTCGGAGATAGAGGTAGTCGTTTGTCGTTTCGTAACAAGACAAGGTCAATACTGATGACAGAGGTATAAAGTAAGATTAGCTGAGTGTAAGGTAATATGACGGGTGGTGGTAAATTTATGTCCAATAGTGGCGATTGCGCGTATTTGTCAGCCATTTAAAGAGAAAAAAAAACGAAAGAAAAAGGAAATGAGGGGTTCATATTAATAAATATTTATGTATTGTCGGACTATCCTTTCTGTATACACATGGATGTAATACCCTTTCAAAAAGCTCTTAATACAGAGAAGAAGAAGGGAAATCAAGATTATAGTCTTATTCATATCTCATTGTTGTCTTTTTGTCTGGTTATCTTTGATGAGCCTTGTACAACGTTTCCATTCCTGCGCAATTATTGCGTAGAGATACACAAATTAGCCTTTTGTCTCTTTTTTTTCTTTCCTTTTTCTTACGTTTGACAGAACATATAATTAGATAACACAAAAAGGGGTAATAATGCAATATTTAAGACAACATAATGAGTTAAATAACTTTTCTTTTGTATTCTAAACAGAAAACAAGATGCCATGGCCATTAGTCAACATTAGCTTACCAGATCCTATTGTCATTCGTCCTCTTCCTCTCACTGGCCTTTATGCCTGTATGTTGGGCACAGACTACTTGTTACTAAAATATCAACACAAGGTACCGATCTCAAAGAAGAAGCTACGTGCTATCATTTCCGCTGTTCATGCTGCAGTGCCTCTCGCCGTCGTATCCCCTTCCTCTCCTGCTAATATTGCATTTGCTCTTTTACCCTGGTTCATTGCTTCCTACAGTGCATTCTTACCAATGGAAAAGTTTACTGTTAAGGAATGGTTAAGGTCATTATTTGAAACTATCATTGATAGGTCTCCATCGGAAGGAGAAGACGTCAGAAAGCTGGGGTTTGCCAAGATTATCAGAGGCACGATCAAGTTGATCACTCTCACATCACTCGTTATTCCTGCTATTCCTTCTGACCCAGAGTATATGTTGAAACATCCTTGGTTGAGCAAAGAGAGTATAACGACTACATTTTTGATTGGTCTTGATGCTTATCTCATATTTGGTGCAGCAGATATAATAGCTGGAGCTATTCAAACCGTGTCTGGTCAAAAGATGGAGGATATGTTTGATTCACCACTCATTGCTACAAGGTAAAGGGAAAAAAAAAATAAGAAAAGAAAGAAAGAGTATTAACGTACGATAGTCCTAGAGATTTTTGGAGGTAAATTCAAACAAAAGAGAACAAGAGCAGTAGGTAATAATTTCTCTTTCTTTTTTTTACAGTCGTCGATGGAATAGACACATCCGAAACTTATTACACAGACAAGTATTTCGTCCTGATACAAAGAAAGAAAAGGGATTTCTCAATTCACCTCAAGGACGTGGTCTCTTGGCATTTGCAGTAAGTGCTGCATTCCATGAACTGATCATTTGGAGTGTATGCCGCAAGATAACCCTAGAAAATTTTTGCTTCTTTTTGCTCCATGGATTGGCTTGTGCGGCCGAGGTCAAGTACTTTAATAAACAGGTGCCTCAGACAAAACTGGGTAAAATTGGCTGTATGATGGGTCAGATGAGCTTTATGCTCCTCACAGGTCGACTCTTTTTGGCGCCTTTTCTTAGACATCGATTTTTACAACCACTTCCATTGACTGAATTCACTGTTGCTTCATAAAGTCACTGTTTTCTTTAAAATAGCATGTCAAAGAAAACATCAAGAAATGCGAAGCCTTGCCTAAACAGATTAGAAATTTTTACTTGATAACAATCAATAAAAAATTAGCTTAGACCCTACATCCTTCTGTTTGAGGGATATTATTATTCGATAAGACATATATTGATTTTTATCTTGGATCTAATCCTTTGCTTAAGCACTTATCCCAACAGCTTTTAGAATGCTTAATGCTACCTAGATCACGTATCTTCCTTTATTAATTCATTCTCAGCTAATAGACAACGTCGGGTATTTGTACTCCCTCATTTATTATTTTTTAGTGCACCAAGTGTTTGCCTTTTTTATAATGTCAATAACAAGAACAAAAGCAAGATTGGGTGAAGCAATCTCGCTTTATGAACAATTATCTCAAGAAATCAAGGATACCAACAATGCAGCCACAATGACGGATGAGCAGTGGGCTTCATATATACGAACATTAGGCCATGATGCAGCAAGATTGATTCAAACGAGTCGATCCATGGACAATGACCACTTGATATGTGCTCTATTAAACAAACAAAGGAAACTTGAACGACATAAAGCTTGGAAAAAACGCGCAAGAAAAAGAGTCAAGCATGAGCAACGTTTAGTTGAAAAGCGAAACAAACAGTGGATAAAAGAGATTGAATGGAAAGTGACAACGGCAAAGGTGCAAAAGGATGCAAAAGACCAAAAGGAAAGAGAGACAAGGAGAAAAATCAAGGAATTGTCTCGATTGTTGACCAAGTTGACCGAACTAAGAAACCTCCGTCGAAAGAAATTAGAAAGTCAGGGCCATTTCTTTGCAGATGATGGAAACGAATTTTTCAATAAAGTAAAGGAATGGCATGAACAACAAGAAAAGGGGGAGCCTGAGCGTAAAGAATTGATCATTGACGAGCAAGATCATTGGAAACACATGGAGTTGGACAGAGCTGCTTATGAATACTGGTGTCAAGCGAATCAATCGACAAGCGCGCTTTTACGTATCAGAAAAGAATGGGATCAGTATATTTGGAAGAATCATGAGCGAGATGAAAGAGATCCAGTGGGAAAGATACCTCCAACCTTTGTTAAGCCTTCACCCCCAGCCAATTGGGTATGGGCCACTTATCTACTCTAACATGTCATCTTTATTATACATATCAGACCATGTCAAAAGAGTTTCTTTTGTCTCCAACAAGTCGTCTCGAGACAGCTTGAACTCGTGAAACTCTTGGAAATTAATGTCTTGGATTGAACTGATTTGATGTTCTACGCTAGCTTTCACCCGTGCACCCGATTCGAACTGTGTCATCATCGGTACTTGTCTGTCACTGGGATTATCAAATGAGCATCTACATCTTTTATGATGGGACTCTATCACTTACTGAGATGGGAACAAGCGAGGGTATGATTCTGGGAGTGGCAGCATGGTTTCGACATGGTAGTTTGCAACAAGAGGATTTGTAAGATCAGGAAATGCGTATTGCTCTGAGCCTCGTACGATGGTCGTTTGACTATAGATATCTTCCTTCTAATAGAAAAAATTAGTTAAAAATAAAGAAAAAACACTTTTTCTTCTTCTTACATCAATGTTGGACTCGTAGTCAAGAAGTGATAGAGGCCCCTTTTTTTCTTTCAGCAAGGGTAGTGTGACAGATAGTGTAGCAAGTTTTGTGTTTCTCACGTACGTCAGACGGGAGACACTTTCTGCTAAAGTGGCCGCATTCTTCTTTAACCTAAAAGGTAAAGAGTTTGTTTCAATAGCTGCTGCAATGATAGCACTCGTATGATATCTTGAGTATTCCTAATACTGAGGTTAAAAAAAGTTCATGATACACAGTAAGCTTACATTAAAGACAAGATCAGATTGGAGGTGACTCTTTTGCAGAGACGTCCTTGTTGGCGTATAGATGGGTACATAAATAGAAGATAACTCACCAAGACGGGTCATACTTAACGCTCTATTCAGAGCCACTTTTTGCTTCATACGCTAACAAGATGGTCAACATCTTGTACTTTCTCTTGTGTTTTTCTTTTTTTCTTTCTTACATCATTACGGTAATGTAAACAAGAATCACTTAGACCATAGGTCAACACGGGTATCTTTGCAAACTCATCCCGTATGTCATGAATCAATCCTTCGGTAAACCCTCCGAATGCGTCATCAATGTCTGTCAATATTTGAAATCCTTGCAAATAATCACATTCTTCAGCAAACAATCGAAAGTTATCATCAAAGACACTCATCTCCTTTTCGTTCTCGACATAGGCATCCTTTCCAATCGTATAGTTATCAAAGGGATTGACCACGTCATCTGCCTGGTGAGTGGAGATGGCATTCATTGAGCGTGGGTGATAATATATCCTATTGAAGTCTGACCAGTTATAGACTGTAGATTCTAGTTGTTCAATTGCGTCCAGATCCATTTGATATTCACTATCTACGTCCAGACGATCTAGTTCTTGTTGATATTTGTTTTTGGGTATTGGTCTATCGATTCTAGTCATGCCCTGATCCCTAAAGACATCATCAATATACATTCGTGTTTACCTTTTGTTTTTACTTACCATGTGTGATTTATATCAGCACCGTTTGGCTCAAATAGTTTGTTGTATTTTTGGTAAGAACCAAAATTGCCTTTGAGATTGTAAATTAAGGTTCTTGGAGTGTATGTCATTATGCCCTGTTATTGTTTTTAGTAATGATGATAATGATGATTCATTTTGCTTACATTTGCTGATTCGCCTGCTCTGTAGAGTACATCATGGTTAATCTCGTTTGTTTTTTCAGTGTTATTGCCAGTGTAGTCAAAGTATTCTTCCTAATGAAGTATAAATAATAGTAATAAAGAATAATAACCAGAATTAAAGTACCTGTGCATTCCAAAAGTGAGTGCCCACGTAATTGGAAAGTGAGCCTAGCTGTAGAGTGATGATCTCTCTCATGACAAAAAAGAGAAAGGTTTGTATCAACTTGACAGCTGCTTTTCAATTTTTTTTTCTAAAATAGGGAATCTTTATTTTTTGTTGATTATGTACAATGTATATTAACCATGGTTTTCTCTCGGTTTCAGTAGCATTCATAAAAACTAGTTTTTGTGCAGTTGGGTGCATCATGTTGCAGGGTCACACACACATTAGTCGTTTCAAAAACGACGTCTCTTGCTTTGTTTTGCCAATATTGTCTCTTGTTTATTATATTGTGAGTTATATCCTACAGGTTCCTCTTTTTCTTGCTCTTCTTCTTCTACTGCGCCTAAATAAAGCCTCTTTGCGCGCTCTCTTTCTTCTCTTTCTCTCTCTAGTCTCTTTGCTCGAAGTTGTTCTATACTCGATCCACTTTTTTCCTTTTCTCGTTTTCTTTCTTCTCTTCTTCCTTCTCTTCTTTTCTCTTTTCTTTTCAATTTGTTATCAATATATTCCAAAGGATCATCATTTACCAAAATTGGATCTCTCTTACGCCTAAGATAAAGCAAATCAGTAACTTCAAGAAATATTTATAGAGTTACTTTTTATCTGAACGTCTAACGTGTGGATCCGTGTATTTATTCATCGCCTGATGACTCTTTGCATACCAAGGCGTTGCTTCTTCTGTTACACCTTTGTCAAGATACATTGTCACTTGTCTGTTTGCTTTTTCTTCTTTTGCTTTTTCCTCTGCGTCATGCTCCTCATTTGTAATCATGTAATCCTTGAATAGATTGACATGTTCTATGGGTGTCTCTGTCTTGTCTTGTTCGTTTGCTCTCTTTCTCAACAATTCAAGTCTTGCTTCACTTTCTGCCAATTCGATTCTTTTCTGTTTTTCCTTTTCTTTAGCTGCTGCTGCTTCTTCGTCCTTTCTGACTTTTTCAATATTCTTTTTATTGTAAACATGATAGCTACAAGACAATGAGTATCGTAAAGTTTGTATTGTAATCAATACCTTTTGTGGTGTAAAATGTTCATTTTAAAGAAGGTGAAAGGGAAAGAGCAAAATGCCTGAGTTTAAAAAAGATAAAGCTGCTTTCTCTCTTCATAGTAATAACCTCCTTAAAAAAATCAAGGGCTCCTTAAACCATTGGTTTAGCTCTCTGTTTCGTTCGCTTATCATTTTTTTTTATTATTTATATACTTTATTTTACACACTCACAGATTATACTCTATTTTTCCTTTTTTCTTTTTCTTTCTTCTTTCTTAAACGATGAGTAGTACACCTTTACTTCATCAACGATCTCATTCGATGCCTGTTGGCAATGGGTTTTTCAAGTAAATATATAATAATAAAATTATCTTAATTGACATGATTATTGTGTTGGTAGTACGACTGTAATAAAAGATCAACCATCGCTTGAAAGGTAAAGAAATACAAAATAAGGAGAACCTTGTAGCTTATAGACAGCATCCAGACTGTTACAGCTAAGGGAGACGTCACCATTCATGACAGATGGATTTTTTGATTCATCAAACAATGTCCATAACATCTATGAAGTCAATAACAGTGACTATAATAAGACACCGTAAGTTCTGTTTGGATTTCATTCATATGACTAAGAGCCTTTTTAGATGTGTCTTGACATTGGATTGTAAAATGGATAGAGGCTTCTTCTTTACGTCCGAGTGTCATTGGACCTGTTATCGTAGAAATTATTTCCAAGTATCTGCTACCCTTTCACTCACAGGCTATACCAACAGTACCTTTGCTCTTTTCATCCATTCGACACTCGTCCCCATCGATCAATTTTACATTCGTCTGAAAGCATGTATCTCTGACAGCCACGACAAACCGATCGCTCTCACTCAAATGACGCCCAAACGTGACAAGGGCCCACAACGAGAACCACCGATGGTCCCCGTATCTGTTGACAGCACCGTCACGTTCGAACGACTCCAGTTCAAGGTCGCCACAGCCAATAACGGCAAAAAGAGAGCCGCTCAGCAATATTTCCGCTTGGCATTTGAATTGGTTGCTCAGTCCAAAGAGGATTACTACGTCATTTCCGAATGTTACTCCCAACCGCTCGTCGTGCGCGGGCGCAGTCCTGGGCACTACAATGCAGATCCTTTGGAACCAAGAAGGAGAAGAAAACTGTCGGTGCCTCATTTGGTCTTTATGCCTCCTTCTTCTCTCAATCACTTTCATACCGATACACAGAATTACTTTCATACACGTTCTCAAAGTGTCAATGATAGTTATCGTCAAGAGAGCAAGATGCTGGAGCCGCCATCGCTGGATGATGATGTAGGTGTATCGAGAGCGATTAGAAACTGGAGAGAGCAACGTTCAGATGGTTATGCGTACATCAATGGATACAGCTCTCCTTTTCCTCCATCTTCTTCTATAGGTCAACCTTGGCCAACTTCATTTAGACAAGATGAAAGCAAGCAAGAATACTAGTTTTATATATTTATTTATATATTGGGTGTATGAACTATGTTTATAAATAGTGTGTCTGTATTACAATAAAGGAAAGGGCTATGAACTATGTTTCAATTCATCACGAACCCACTCCGTACTCTGCATCTGAATCAAACGCGATAAAGCTCTTTGAAACGCAAACGCCTCTTCCTGTCCACTAAACAAGGGAGAAGACACATCCGACACGTCCAACAGATCCCTCATGTCCCGCATCTGTTCCTCCATCTCCTCTCTGCCTTCTTCCGCATTGAATATTTCTAGGATACTGTTTTCTGCACTAGCGACCAGCGTCACGTGAGACTCGTACATGGCATCAATAAAGGTAATAAACCGACGTGCTTCAGCGCGGTGCTTCATGGTCATACGAGGAATATCCGTCAAGATGACGGTATGAAAGTGTTTAACAATTTCCAAGTAATCAGCTGCACTCAGGGGTTGAGCACAGACATCGGCGAACCGCACCTTGGCCACCCCATCGACTTGCTGAGGGATCCTGAGGGTACGTGAGAGGAAGTGGAGTTCCATCGGCTTCATCGGCTTATTGTGTGTCAACCGTTGAGTGATCGCCTCGATCTGACGATGTGTGTCCTGATTGAGTGGGTGGAAAAAGACAGGGGTCTGGGCTCGTTCGACCTTGCGGTAATCTGTGCCACTGTCCAGACAGAGGACCTCGCATTTTTCCATGAGCAGCTCAATGCATGGTATGAACGACGCACGTTGAATCCCATTCTTGTACAGTTCGGTCGGGTGTCGATTCGATGTGGTGACGAGAACGACGCCGCGCTTGAATAGCTCTTCAAATAGGTGTCGAAGGATCATGGCATCGGCAATATCAGTCACCTGAAACTCGTCAAAGCAAAGCACATAGGCCTCCTTGACGAGGTCATCAGCAATGGGTGATAGAGGATCGGCCAGTCGAGGATAACGAGTCTTGATTTGATGAATGCGTTGGTGAACGTCAAGCATGAATGCGTGAAAGTGGACTCGTCGTTTTCTTTGGATAGGTAGCGTGTTGAAGAAGAGGTCCATGACCATCGTCTTGCCTGTGCCCACATTACCATGGACATAAAGTGACTTGGGTACTACTTGTTGTTTTCTGGATAGCCAAGTAAATTTTAAAGACTTTAAGAGGTCATGTTGCTCTGTGGGTGTATAGTTTTTTAATTGGTACCAGAGTGTATCTAATTTCTCAACTACTTTTCTTTGATCGGGATCTGACCTTACACTGCCATTGGTTGTGATTTCGTCATAGCGTTTTAATGGTGAAGTGTCTATATGTAAAATTAAAGGAAAGAAAAAAAAAGGGTGAGGTTCTTTACCTTTGTTGTTATCCATCGTGGTTTGTTCAATGTTTACTTTAACAGTCGCAGCAGTACTAGACAAGGCTGACTGCGACCGTATAATTTGGAATGTCTGTCTTGGTATGATTATTCTCTTATTACATGATTGTAATAGAATACGTCTAGTTGGTACTAGCCTTGCTACTCTACAAAGCATATAAATATCTATGAATTAGGGGGTTCCTGGGAAACAATAAAAAAAAAAGCGAGGGACCTGTCACAGAGATATAGAGAGAAAGGTAAGCAAAAGCGGAGGGAAAATTTATTATAAAGAGTATATAAATATCAACGCCAATCAGCATATCGTCCAAAATCTTCTTTAACAGAACAATTTCCTATGGCATCATCATCATAGCTATCTTTTCTTTTCTTTTGTTTCTGTTGCTCCTGTATTAACAAATGCTACATTGATTCAGTCGAATATTAAATGAATAAGGGTCTATATTACCTCTATTTGCCCGGCATCTACAAAGGAAGGTAATACGGGTGTTCCAGAAGGAGTTGCAATTTTGGTAACTCTGTGTGTGCCTTCCTTAAAAGTGACACCCAAATCCCTCAAGGCAGCCAGTCTTTCATTTCCCACCGGCATGGATCGTATCTGTTTAGATGGCTTTTCATCATAGTAACAAGAGGATGATTGCCTGATGTCTGTATAAAATGTTGAGCTGTGTGGGTTCATAATGTGAGAAAAAATATATATGTATAAAAAGAAAAAGAAAAAAGGGAGACGAAATGCATAAAAGTTGGTATAAATATGAACTCCGTTTATTGACAGAGATGAAACTTTACAGCACTTTCAGCCAATAAAGATCTACATCATGGGTAAGAAAAAAGAATAGTTGTAAAAGAAACTTACAATAGGCAAGTAGGGTCATTGACTAATCTTTGATCAATTGGATACTTGAACAATCGACTCTCAGGCATAGACGAGCCAAGCCTTGTCGTATTCATGACAGAGATGAGTCGAATGTGTAGATTGCCCTTTGGAAATAATTCATGCATTTTGACTTTATCAATGTAAACAAATGTTCCCTTTTCTTTGTGTTGAACTTACATTTGATAATCACAGGTGCAACAGACTTGGCTTTTGCTACCTTTTCTTCTTTACCTACTCGATAATTTTGTAAATCCTCTTGTTTCCTTTTACGCACTTGGCTCCATGTGTCTTGAGGTATTTGAAATGTTAAATACAAGGAAAATGTAAAATAATCTTGTGCGTCGTATTCTATAATATGATCTGGGAACTTGGATAACCAAGCCAACATAAACTGTTTACGACTCTCTTTCTTATCATTATCTTCTATATCTATTGTCTTTTGTCGTTTGACGTCTACTCGAGACGATTGAAAATCATCATCATGTGTTGTACTGTCCGTGAGGATCAATGTCATACGGTCAGAGAGTTCTTTAAGCCATGTATATAAACAGTTTTCTTGTTGAATACTCCAGTCAGTAGGTAACCAGTTGCTCATTCCTTCTAATTGCTTTGGTAGTTTTCTTAAAATGATGTCGGGTGGAAACTCATAGTTTGTGGCATTACTAAGAATGACTTGACCTATTTTAACACAAGTTGGTATTCAGTTTAATAAAATGAATATATAAAATCACACATTCAATAGTGAATGCTTTAATATTGAATTCAATGTCGAGTCGATCTTGCACTGCATTTAAGTCATAATTGTAGCTTGAAGTTTTTGTCCTTTTTATCTTTATCGTTTCGAGTGCTTTTAGTTTGTCTACAGCCTTTTGGATAGCATCTGTCATCAAAAAAAAAAAAAAAAGAAAATCAAGCAGTGATGAATAGGCCAATGAATAAAGATAAAGTACAGATAAATGGTATGACGATAGCACCTTGACTTGCAGGAAAATACAAGTGTTGAAGTGCCCATTGTACATGATAATAACGAACAATACCAAGATATAAACAAGTCATACTTTGCATGATAGATAAGAGTCCAAACAGTTTACCAAGAAAAGAAGGATAAAGCTGCATGATGGCTATATATATTAGTGTAAGACTACATAGCAATCGACTTACTTATTGCAGTGGTTATAAACAACAACGAAGTACGAGTCCAAGCAAGAAAGTTTCGTTCGTTGGCTATATATATATAACTATTAGAATGGACTATAGGGCTATGGTGGCTATTACCCAAGTGGTCTCTAGAGATGTTTTGTTTGTTTTTTAATAGAACTGATATTGAATACTTTGCATGAAATGTGTCAATGTAAAATCGTATAAATTGGTATATTTTATGCATCATTCTATCCTCATACAAGGGCATTTAACATTCTAAAAGACATCACACGATGAAAAAAAACAGTAAAGTGATACTTCTCTTTTAACAAATGTATATGGAACAAGCAGCGGCATAAAACCTCCCGTGACATTAAGCCGATATCTCAATTCGATTTATTTATGACGCCTTTACTACAGTAGATTTTCATCAAACATATAGAAAAACGAACTGAATGGTATAATTCAAATCATCTGTGACAATAACGTAATGGTTGAATCAATTTCTGACTTCATGATAGGAGGGTCAATATCCAGTGCCCAAAATAGTTCCATAGTAGAAGACGGCATCATGATGATAGAGGTATCAATATGGAAATCGGTATCATTCACTATCTCTAGATTCTTTTGGTCCTTTAGCAGTTCTATCAGCTGTTGACACGCCTCAATCTTTTGCTTGCTTGTCATCTTTTTTTTATTCCATGTTTTCTTTCTCTCTTTATCCTGTGCTGACAATTCCTCATCAAATTCAACCTGTCTCTTTTCAGCATCTGCTTTTCTAATAGCACGCTGCTCTTTACAATACACTTGCCATTCACTCTTGATTGATTCGGCATGATCGAGTCGTAGTTGAGCTAGTTTACCATACTCACTGTTGAGTATATCCATTTTTGCGCTATATATATAAAAGAAAGTGTTGGTCTATCTCTTATAACGTATAGTTTATTGTACCTTGTATCCTGTTTCTAGAATACTTTTTAAGAAAGAAAGAAAGAGAGAGTAAAGATTCAAACATGCAGCTCTTTACCTTTTGTTTAGCCTCTTGCTTAAGGGAATGAATAAGTGATGGACTACCTTAAAAACGTATATACACAATTACCATGGCTTTTTGTAACTGCCTTATGCTCTTTTGCGTTTCTTTTATAGATTCTTTGCATTGCTCAGGGGTTGGCTCCATATGAAAAAAATAAATAAAGAAAAAAAAAGAGAACTCCCCTTTCTTTCTTTGGTGAAAGTAAGGAGTCAGTCTCCCTTAAATAATAAAAGACGCACTGCCCGGTTTATAACAGAGTCGAAACCGGAGTATGAAATTTTTAGCGAACCGTTGTGGGTGTTTGAAAGACTATGATAAAGCTCGATGGGATATGCAAGCCAAGTTTCTTTCTTTTTCATCTCGCGAATAATGGATACTCTTACCTTGCGCGGTACTCTTGAAGGTAAAACGGATGAAATGAATAAAGGATGGATGGATAAGATATATTGACGTATCGATATTTAATATTAGGTCATGGCAACTGGGGTAAGGATGTCAACTTGAGTGTATTGAAACAATTAGATAATTAACATGAGTGTGGATTTTCATTATAGTCACTGCCATTGCTACTACTTCTGAAGCTCCTGATATGGTCTTGTCTGCTTCTCGTGACAAGACTATCATCGTCTGGAACCTTACCAGGTAGGAATTTATAATGAAGAATTTGGAAAAGAAAAAACTTATCAAATGTGTGTAGAGATGAGGTCAACTATGGTGTCCCTCGTAAGTCCCTTGTTGGTCACTCCCACTTTGTTGAAGACATTGCCATCTCTTCCGATGGTCAATTTGCCTTGTCTGCTTCTTGGGATCACACTCTCCGTCTCTGGGATTTGAACAATGGTACCACCACTCGTCGTTTCGTTGGCCACACTAACGATGTTCTCTCTGTCTCTTTCTCTGCCGATAACCGTCAAATCGTTTCCGGCTCTCGTGACAAGTCCATCAAGCTCTGGAACACCCTCGGTGAATGCAAGTACAACATCACCGAAGACGGCCACACCGAATGGGTTTCTTGCGTCCGCTTCTCTCCCAACCCTGCTACTCCTCTCATCGTCTCTGGTGGTTGGGACAAGCTCGTCAAGGTTTGGGACCTCACCAAGTTGAAGCTTCGCACCAACTTCATTGGCCACAATGGCTACGTCAACACTGTCACCATCTCTCCCGATGGTTCTCTCTGTGCCTCTGCCGGTAAGGACGGTGTTGTCATGCTCTGGGACTTGAACGATGCCAAGCACCTCTACTCTCTCGATGCTGGCTCCGTTGTCCACGCCCTTACTTTCTCTCCTAACCGTTACTGGCTCTGTGCTGCCACTGCTAACGGTATCAAGATTTGGGATCTTGAAACTAAGTCTATTGTTGATGAACTCCGTCCTGAGTTTGCTCAATTAGGAAAGAGAAAGAACCCTGACCCTGAATGTTTGTCTGTTGCTTGGAGTGCCGATGGTGCCACCCTCTTCTCTGGTTACTCTGACAACATCATCCGTGTCTGGCAAGTCACCCGTACTCTTTAAATCAAATGCCCGCGCGAATCATTGGATTTTTTAGAGGAAAAAAGAAAAAAATCCCCCCTTTTTTTTTGCTTAAATAAATCATAATAAAAAAAAAAAGAGAGAAAGCGAGTGTATTCATCTTTGTGTTAAAACCCAGTCTCTTTTTTTTTCTCCCTTATGTTGCCTTACTTTACCTCGAATGAGACAAGTAGCTGGCTGCTTTACATCTTGACTGATTCAGCACTTCCCACAGGTGGATTCGTATCTTCTTCTGGGCTCGAGGCGAGTCATCAAGCCGGACTAGTGGATAGCAACAACATTTCGACATTTGTTACTTCTTCAGCACATAATTATGCTTCCAACACCAACTGTTTTGTCCAAGCAGGATATGAATCACTTGACAACAAGGACCCACTGTCGTTCTTGACAGATTGCGATGCTACATGTGACGCCGTCATGGCAGCCAATGCTGTGGCAAAACGAGCCTCATTAGCTCAAGGCATTGCCATGCTCACTCTCTTTTTAAAGTGTTTTACAGAAACCAACGAACAAGAAGAAAAGGTACGAGTGGTCAAGCAATGGAAAAACATGATTCGAGCAGAGAAAGTATATGGTCATTTCGCCATCTGTTTTGGACTCGTTTGTCGTTGTCTCAATGTCGATTTAGAAAATACACTTCATCTATGGCTCTATTTGTTCGCAAGGACCATTTACTCTTCTGCCGTCCGACTCAACATCATTGGACCTTACGAAGCACAGCGACTGTTACTTGAGTCCAGAGGACCTGTAGAAGAGATCATTCACCATACAAAAAATATGACAATAGAAGATTGTTGTCAGACAAATCCATTGTTGGATGTGTGTCAAGGTATGCACGATAGACTTTATTCGAGATTATTCAACAGTTAGAAAAATAAATGTATATATTAAACTCTGCAGTTGGTGAAGGCCATGACCAAGATATCCGTAGCACCCACATCAGCCAAAAGATCCATAATTTCACCTTTTCTCTTCTTTTCAACCATGGCCGTGACGGAGACCCAACCTTCATGAGAGTCTAGTGCAGCGACAGTAGGTGCTTGACGACCAGGCGTAATTTGAACCGCGCGAGAAAGGTTGACGCGTTCGATGTTATATGTACAAAGGACATACTTTTCGGCGGTAATGACACCGCGAATACGAGAAGCGATTTTATCGACGAGATCTTGATGGTGAGAATTCTTGTTGGACATCAAGACAGCTTGAGTTTCTAGTAAGGTATGAATATCGTGAAGACCAGCTGCACGCATTGTTTCTCCGGATTCTATATGAATGGGATTAGGGCGATGTTTAGTTTTTGTTTATAAAAATGTGTTGCTTACCAACCAAATCAACTATAAAAAAAACATGAGTTAATGGTTGTGATGGTGATAATTCATAATCACTTACTAATGCCGTCAGCAAGACCTAAAGCACAAGCAGCTTCGACAGATCCAGAAACATAGTTGATGGTCGTCTTTGTTCCAGCAGCTTTATCGATGGGCTCAAATACTTTTCTAGCAAATGCATCAAAGCTGGTAACGATACGTTTACCAGCCAACTGTTCAATGGTTTGGAATTCACCCTTGACAGGTACCTGAATACATAAACGGCATTTGCCGAACCCAAGTTCCATCACCTCTGTTACTTTATCCGATACTTCATTTTCGACAATCATGTCTTGTCCAGAGATACCCAAATCGACATTACCTTCAGCGACGTATTTGGGGATATCGGCAGCAGGTAAGAAAATAAGGGCAATGGGCAAATTGGTGCAGAGAGCAATATCTTGACGTAAACGACGATTGAAGTGAATATCAGAGCCGTGTAAGAGTTGTAGACATTGTTCGTAAAGACGTCCCTTTTTGGGAATCGCAAATAAAAGTCGGTTATCCAAGTCTTTGACAAAATCCATGATATCTGAGAGATAAAGAAAAAACGTGCCACTAAAATAGGTATATGTAGAACTTGTTCTTTCACTTTGGATCATTGTGACTCATAACCTTGTATCCATATCCGTTTCGTCTTTGTTTGTTTTTTACATTTGCTCCAAAAAGAGATCCGTTTGGCTCAATAAAGAGATTTTTTTAAAAAAAAAAAAAGCCTTAAAACATTTCTCCGCCAATGAAAGCCTTTTTCTTTATCCGTGCACACCAGAAATACATAGTTACACTCTTTTATGCAAAAATACATTCTAATATACAAGTCATTACTTGAGTAAACCCATGACAAATTCAAACATGAATACAGCAGATGCATTTGTAGGAAAAGCTCGTAAAAAGGATGGTAAAAAGCCTACAAAAGTTAGTACCAATATATACAAACATGACTTTTACCTCTATAAAACCCACGTAATCCTTCAGTTTGGTATACAAAGCGTGCAACTGAAGTAGGCGTAGGGAACTTCTTTGGAGATACATCCGGTTGTGTCATGTATCTGTTTTTCACCACATCTTTTTTTTTTTAAATCATTGTGACTCACATTCAATTGTTTTTTTTTTTACCTGAAGGAAATGCGCCAATCCAAAACGCGGTTGCACTTAGACCACCAGCAATAAATGAGACGGAGCCTTCTGACAGATTGAACTTGGTTAACTCTTTTGTAAACACTTCATATGAACCCCAGAATACGAAAAACCAACTTCTAAATAACATGGTGGGTAGCAATCCTTGCCAGAGACCAAAGATACCGTTATTACGAACCTATGATCTATTAGTTCCTTTAAATTTTTTTTTGTTTCTCTATTACCACTTGTCTAATACAATCAATCGGTCCCCTGTACACTTTTGTGCCTGCATCATATTGAACTTGCAATCTCGCTTTGATCTGTTCGACAGGTGTAGCCACAAAAGAGACTGTGAGTCCACCTGCTAATCCTGCAAGTCCATGTTGAAAGACAGATAGGGGTCTATCTCCGTTCCATCTTTGCATAAACATACGAGCATTATGTAAAGTACCTAACCTAAACATCTTTAGTTGCTCTTTTCTCGGCTTATTCTACGTGTAGAGTTACATGATGCTATCCATAAACATCCAGCCTACGAGTGGTGGTGTGGCTCCCTTGTAGAGTGCAGATGGGCCTTCGTGTCGTATCGTCTTTAGGAAACAATCAAGGGGGCCTTTGAATCTTCCATCTGCTTTACTTGTTGTCTGCATACGAATCTTGACGGTATCTTGTAAAGTGCTAAATTAGTCCATAAAATAAGGCACATACATCTGTATTTGCATACCAAAGGGGTGACCCACAACTAATTTTGTTATACCAGAAGCCATACCGGCAGCAAATCCACGGATACGGTTGCGTAGTGATTCATCAATGAGATCTGGATTTGCTTTATTCTCTATAAACCATTAGACATTTTCGATTCATTTTGTGTGTGGTTTTAAAGTTTACCTATAGACATTGAAATAAGAAAAGAAAAGAAATACAAGTGTGCGCGCGCTCGTTTAAAAAGTCACAACAGCAAAGAAGAAGCATCATGATGTGTAACAACATATTATCCAGTAAGATGAAAGAGCCATGCAGTTCCTTTTTTAGAAGTAACCGTATTCAACTTTTTCATTTCTCCACATTTCTCTTCTCTTTTCTTTTCCCTCCTTTTTTTTTTTTAACAACCTATTCTTTTTACAATGTCTCAAAATGTTACCAGCATGACGACAAGCAACATACAAGATTATCCTTATTTTACGTATTCTTTAGAACAAGAGAAAAGAAAAGGTTTAACAGAGCCATGTAATCACTGCCAAAAGGTAAACTAGAGATGAATTTGTATGCTTTAGAACTAATTATAGTCGACTCTAGGCAAGACTCACTTGTGATGGAGGTAGTTTTTTGGTTTATTTATTTTCTCACGACCTTATTTATATATAAAAAAATTCTTTTTAGCTCGACCATGTCAAGGATGTATCAAACGTGACCTTAGCACAACATGTTCAGATATAACAAGGAAGAGATTGAAGTCCAATCATTATTCTCCACAAGACGACCAGCTATCATGTAAGCTATCGATACATTAATGAAAGCATTCTACTCAATGCATCCCCTTAAAAAAGTGTTTGCCACTCCAACCATGTTACCTTTTACGCCTGCAGATCAGCCAATAGGTGAGAAAAAAGTCATTTTTTTTACCCCACACAAATTGAATTGTTGCTTAGATTTTCCTCAAATAGAAACCACTACGACTTCTCTGAGTCATTTTATGGATAATTGTGCACTTTTTAATTTCTCCTTGACCGATTTAGGCTTTGGCTCGGAAACTGCTGGTTTAGAATATGGTGTTCTTGGTAATATGACAGATAAACAACAGGACTGCTTTCAACCTACAACTCCCTTTTCACCTATTTTCACTTCTTCATTTCATTCTTCACCTGTTACTCCTAGCTCAACTACGTCTCAACAACAACAACAACAACAAGTGCAATATTCACCCTCTCCTGTTCAACAGTCCTCTGCTCAAACACCGTCATCGACAACAACAAAGCAGCCAACAAAAAGAAAAAGTCGTAGTCCAGAAAGTGTATATAACAGTGTTCAAAAGCCATTTAATTATGCCGAGGGATTTCACTATCTTATTCAATATGTGACAGAAAAGTAGAGTGTTTTTATTTTTAAAAGGGAACATTTGCTCATCTATCTTTTGCAATAGGATGAGTAGAGATGACCTAAAAAGGATTAGTCGGGCTCTCTCCTTATTCAGGCCGTCTTTTCTATCACTGATCATGAATTTAACAGAAGAAGACTTGGTGTTTATGGAAAAGTGTATACAACGAACACTATTGGAATACGAAAAGCTGATCAGTTTCTCAGGAACACCGACTGTCGTGTGGAGAAGAACAGGCGAAGTATGCCTCGTTGGTAAAGAGTTCTCTTTACTAACTCAATGGACAAAAGACATGTTATTGAATAAAAAGACGTACATCTATGAGGTAAAAAAAAAAAATGAATACAGCAAAAAGCGCGGGGTTTCTAAAAAAGCTATTAAAGTTGATGGAGAATCAGTCAGCTGTAGAATACTGGGAAAAGTTTTCAAGCCATGCTTTTGACAATACTGACAAAGCATGCAGTTACTCATGTATATTAAGAACACCGCAGAAAAAACCTGTACCCTGTACATTTTGCTTTACCATTAAACGTGACATTTTTGATCTACCAAGCGTCATTGTCGGAAATGTAAGTTACTGTTTGGTCCATGAAACATATAACTCTAACTTTATATATTAGTTCTTACCCATTCTTAGTTAATATTTATACATGTGATACCTTGATATTCCCTCGCTTTCAATTTAACTCTATTTCCAATAAATACCTTTTTTTCCCGCATCGTTTTGAGTAAAATTAGAGTTGCATTCACTCAAGTCAGGCTCTCCTTTTTTTTTTTTTTTTTTTTTACTAAAATAATGTCGTATTTTGAAATGAGGGCTTTTCCAATAGTCGGTTGATCGACTCCCCCTGACAGCTGAGTATCATGCGTACTTTACCATATACGCACATACACTTGACTAGAGTAATTTAATAGCGCATCCAGTTATATACATCTCGATCTTTGAATGCCTTTAAGGATCATCTGACACGTGGTGTCAGTTCAGAAGCTCGTTACTCGATTCAAGTCCACATGATGAACCAAAGAGCATCCAATCATCTTGCGCTCCGCGAGAGAATTAGAAGAAAAGTGTTCCCCCCAAAAGCGATGGGTTAAACAAGCATATGAATACAACAATGACTCGTAGATCTTTCTCAGATATGACTTTGATTCCCTTTTTCTAATTCACTATATGTAGTGAGACAATGTGGAGAATCAATTTCTCCTCCTTTGTACTATAGAGTAAATCAGGTAAACTGAATAGAGAGCGCGTAAACGACCTAGTACAACAGAGGGGCCCGGCCAATGAAAGTTGTGAATAAAGGCTCTTGGCCACTCTTCAAAGCGCCTTGTTTCTAAAGTTGATTGTATACTAACTAAATATGGTACTGTCATTGATGTATAAACACTATTCCATAACAAAAAAAAAAATTTGATGCAGATGTAGATAGTGGTAGATTCAAGATGAGTTGCTGAATAACACCTGATCAGCCCCTCCCCCTTTTTTTTCTTTTCTGCCAAGAAGACTTGTTGTACTACCAAGTACCTAATGTCAAAAGCATTTTATGCTAATTATTATTAAAACAAATGAAATAAATGTAATCCATCCATTCTAAAGTAATTTCTGCCTACTCTATCTAATTTTAGAGTTATTATGAGCCTATTCAGAGAATCTTAATGCTTGTATATGATTGGTCAGGAATTTCTGGAAATATGCATAGCTTGTCCGAAACAGGTAAATTTTGGGACGCCCCTTCACGGTCGTCCGTAGATTTTCTATGGTTCTGTGCGCGCCATAGTGAAATACCAGTGCTCTTGTGAGACTATCTGAATAACTTCAATTAATTAACAAAGAAGTTTTTAGACCAATAAAGTTCAATAAGGAGTACGATCCCAAGTTATTCTTTGACTACGGCTGGGTGAGAAACTTCATTTACAATTTACTAATGGAGTACGAAGCTGGGAGTCTTATGAGGCAACACTATGAAGAACGGCTCAAATCTCATACCTGGCAACTCATCGACACCATAGTAATATTGATGCAGATTACGTATCCCTATATTCCTCACAAGGCGCTCGACACACACCATCGTATGCAAATGATGGATAACGACTAATAGTACCGCTACTTTAAGCAAGTATGCATGGAGACACTTTCACTGCCACTCTCTCCTTTGCAAAAAAAAAAAAGTCAATATTGTTTTTTTGTTTGCATTTCGTCTTTTTTCAATACTCTCTGCCAGTTTAAACTTGCCATAGTAGAAAAAGACTGTCTGGTCCAAGGAGTTGTAGTTAAAATGTTTTTGGAAACCTTGACCACTGTAAAATAGGCATCAATGTAGATGGTCATGTGGTTTATGGCAGCGAGTCTGCAGTGCCCCACGCCAACACACCATCCGATTTCGTATATTAAAGCTTCCTTTTCTTCCAAATAGAGAACTAGGCAAAAGCTTTGTCAAACTAGTTAGTAAGTATGGTTTAGTTTTCGCTGCTGGCACTGTTCGGTCTCATGGATAGTTTGACGTCCAAATACACAACCTCTCGGAACTCTCACATGAGTTACAATAGCCTGAGGAAGGGCGTCATCTTTGCAGTGTTCCTACACTGTCATTATTGTCACAAGCCTGGCCATTCCAAGTTGAGTTGCCTCCCGGCACCCAGTACAGCGTCACTCTAGCTTCCATCTGTTGCACAAATAATATGTGACTTAAAGAACAACAATTATATTTTGTTTTTTCTTTCTTTGTGAGTTCACAAACCAAAATTTATGCATAAAACTAGAAAAAGTATGAATATTTAGATATACTTATTATTACACTTGACAGGAAAATAAAGCTGCTGCCAACAAATATCGAACCCATCAAAAGCTGCACATTTTATACCCACTCCATTGTTTCTTTCCGCCGCCCATATCAGATCCTTTTCCATCGCCATGCTCAGCCGCTCATTCACCTTCAAAAGATGATACAGCTATTGTCTGCAGCCCCAAAGTTCCATCTTCACACCTTCGGAAATGTCCCTTAATTCTATTATTTATTCTCAGCCAATACGAGCATAACAATTAATCACATTGACCACATCAAAATAATTAGCAGCCATAGATTCTCTTCCCTTATAAAACGCACACGCGCCTTATTTCAACAATACTCCTTTCTTTTTAATGATGAATATAATTCGCAAGTCATCGACTTAGCTGCTTTTTTTTTTCAATAACAAGTAAAGCTAAACACAATAATGCCAATACTATGACAAGAAGTATATTGAGCACGTTTTCCTTCACGCTGCCAGATTACACACAATAACACTTGACGACCGTGAAAAGTGCACATTTTTACATTATTTCTTCTTCAATCCGTCACTACAAGTAGGGAGGTTACCTTCATTGTGCCTGAAATATTTGAGAGAAAGTTCAAGTGTATCGTGGAAGAAGACGAAATAGACCACATCATCATCAAACCTATTGAAAATGAACAATCTTTTGATATTTCAAAAATTGCTACCCCAGAAGCAGCCCGCACAAAATTTGAGAGTATGAAGAATACGCTGAAACGCGCTTATTACCTTGCCAACAAGGAAACTGCAACCATGAAAGACAACCTTAGTCTTATGATTGCTTCTCCTATCAACCGGTTCTTTGATGCCAAAGAATAACACTTATGGAAAAACAACTTTGGCAATGATTTGTTAATGAAGAAGGTCGTCTTGGATTCGGCGGAAGCTTCAAGCATCGTTCGGGAGTACGGCCCCAAGCTCGCGGAATCAGTTGTTTTGTTGTAGAATCATTGATTTTTCATGGCCAGCTTTTTCTTGTTCATTCATAACAATTTTGATATCGATGATTGTGCCGACTGTCAAAGATAGGGCACCAAGACAAAGCTGTGGCCTTTATTCAACGAAAGACTAGACTTGGAAAAGACTACTTTGAGTTAATGGTAATGTTTGACTATGTTGAATTGCTTGCGGCAAGTGGATTTTTTGGTTCGGTGGATGGTGCATTTTTTAGCCTTTTCCTTGGTTCAGCAGTCCAAGACCCTCGGGAATGTATCACCAAAACTTCCCAAACCTGCTCTAAGGATGATATATATATGCAAGAACAAGATTATAAACCAACACTACAAGAAGAATGCTAGAAACAACTGGGGTTTCTACTGTAAGAAATACGACGGCAAAGGCTTTTCACTAGCAAATCCGTTAACGTTCGAAAGCTTCAATATCATGCATTCAGCAGCATTGCTTGTTTTGAAGCCTTTTGCATACCGAAAAGTAGAGCAAAGGCAGATAAACAAGCTGCTGCCGAAAGTGCTGGCTCAGAATGAGTCATCTCTTACCTCTGTCAGTAAGCTCATTGTAATATATCTTGGCTTTCTGAAGCATGGAAACTCTTCTTTTTCTTTGTCTGCACCAAAAGAAAAAAACAAAAAACAAAAAGGATTTGATTAAAATTTATAGCACCTTACTTGCTGGTGCCTTGAAGTCATACAATATCAAGAATATTAAAACAGCCAAAAAAAAAACTATACGCAGTAAAAGAAACTGACTTGTTTGAAGAAGAACGACAACTTTTTTTTTTAACACTGTAAATATATTGATATGCAAATAAAAATCAATCCAAATCTACAGTGTTTTCCTAAGGACCAGGTTTTACATACGGAATCACAAGTCATCAAACTGCTGCTTATTTGAGATGCTGTAGGTCAACCCTTTGAAATCTTTCTCTCTCTCTCCTCACCCTTTTATTGAAAAAGGAAAGCTCTTGGCGTTGTTTTTACTGTGTATATGCGACATATTTTCTTTGTTAAAAGTCCTGACAGCAAAAAAACAAACAAACCCCACAGGTTATCGTAACAATCTCTTTTTCCTGCTTTGTACTCATGGTTACAACATTATGTAGTAATTTTAACATCAATCAAAGTGATTTGATCATAAATAAAATCCGAAAGAATTAACGAAATTAAGAGGGGTGAGTTGATCTTCATATCAAATTTAGTAATCCTTTTAGGTCAGGAACATACCCAAGAGTTAGAAAATACACATCTTTTTCCTCAATGGATAGAATGGTTTATTCATTCGGAAGTGTAGCTGATTATATGCAAATTATCATTCATTTACGTTATCTGCTTTCTTATACATCTGTCATACGTAATTTATGTGGCGAATGTTCTCAGCAGCGGGTTACTTTAACAAGCGTTATCTGAACGGCACAACAATCGCATTTGTAAAATAAAGCCAAAGATATATTTACAGCAATCCTTTACAATTGAATGAGCATTTGACTTATCACTCTTCTTTGCCTATGCTGAAATATGTGATGGCAACATCATCAGACAAAGGTTGGTGTTTTCATCATTTAAGCAATGTCGGAGAAGTTACAGGTGATCCCACTGTTCCCTCCTTTTAGAAACGGGAGTGTGGATTCATCATATATTCACTGTCATACCAATGCATATCAAGCTGCATTGGGCATGTACGCTCCGAAAAGAAGACAAAGAAAATATATTGAGTAGCATGTCATCACGTTGGGGTTATTGCAGGATCGTAAAATGATATTACAGCCAGCGCAGCTGAGAAGCGATGTAGGAATTCGTACTTGATTACGAAATTCCGTCGATATTGCTAAACTTAAAATATGTAAAAGTGTTATGTTTTATGAAATTAAATGAAAAGCTATCACAACTTGCTTTTTTAGACGCTGGCCATATCTCTTTGTTAAACAGGTAGTCATTGTTTATAACGATGTATAAAGATGGAAGGAAAAAGCAGTATTCATAATGTATCATTTATCACTTTATACTCCCAAGCATATGATTAGCTGCAATTATGTCATTTTGATTCACTGCAGAATCGTATTACACAACTATAACCTTGATAATATGTGTTACAGTAGCAATCGTTCATATTCTTAATCTTACAGTCGTCCCTTCTAAACCATATTCATTCGTTCTCTGCTTTTTATTCCTATGCATAATCGTGTTGATCTCTCCTCTCTTTCCCTCTTTGAACTTTGTTGCCTAGTGATACCACGATACACTAAACTTAAACACACAGACCACTTTTATTTGCAAAAAATAAAATTCAATCGGGTATACAAAGTAATCTGAAACAAAGGACGCTATTTGTCATACATTTTCAATTTTCGTCATAGCTTAATTCTTATTGGACACCGCTGATCTCTCTACTATCCTCTGCTGTCCCCCTTCCAATGTGTGGTGAATGCCAATTCAGAAAACGAGGCATTCATTTCAGTCTAACTTTTTATAGAAATTCATCATTCTATGACGTTATTCCCCGAGCGTAAAAAAACGCAAGAGCAAGGAAAATCCCTTTTTGTACCTTTGTCCATTGTATAAATATATATCGTTCTTTTTTTTTCTTTTTTTTTTTCTTTTTTTTTAATACACAGAATGCCACAAGATAATTACTTTATTATGCAGCAACAGCAACAACAACAAAGACCTATAAAAAGCGGCCTATTGAATAGAAGGCAGCAACAAAAAGGTGGTTATTTACAACCATTAGAACTACCATCCTTACCTCCGCTTTCACAATTATTACCGGCGAATAACAAGATGGATAATAATAATACCAATATGGAAGCAGCAGCAGCAGCAGCGGCGGCGGCGGCGGCTGCAGCTGCTGTTTCAATGAATGGAATGATACCCACGACAACTACATTTGCTCCACAAACGCAGCCTCAAATGATGTACGACTATACCGTCCAGCCCACTGAGACAGTTCATCCTGGTCAATACCAATTGAACGCCAATCCAGTCCTGGTAGATCCAGCTACAACCACAACGACTACCAGTGCAGATATGATGGCTGCTGCTGCTGTCATGATGCCCTTTGATTCCATGTATACCGCCACACTCCAACCCGGATTAACCGCCGATCCAGCCATGATGCCAGCCCCTGTTGATTACAACCAAAACACACAACAGAGGACAAGACAGCTGAGCAACGCCAGCAGTGCCAGCTCCTCTGTGGAAAAAATTTATTCGTTTGTGGAAATTCCTGGTACAAATCAAAAAAAGCGACCCAGAAGGAGATATGATGAAATCGAACGACTATACCATTGCAATTGGCCAGGATGTACAAAGGCTTACGGCACACTGAACCATTTAAATGCACATGTCAGCATGCAAAAACATGTAAGAATGGTTTCATCATATGTATGAATATATGCTTACTAACTTATCTTAGGGACCAAAGCGAAGTCCAAGTGAATTTAAAGAAATGAGAAAAGAATGGCGTCGACAAAAGAAAGAAAGAGAGGCACAAAAGAAGGCGGCTGAACAAATGATGAAACAAGAGCAGCAGCAACAACAACAACAACAACAACAATCAATATCTTTAATTAATAACCATCATAACTTTGAACAAATACCAGCCGAATTGAATGGCTTTTACTAAAATACACATTGTATATTACTTTCCCTCTCTCTTGTTATTATTTCTTAAAAGTTGTCTATTGTCCGTGTGTACATACTCTGTTATATTCTGTTAGTAAATAAAATATACATATTACATCATTTGCATAAAAGTCGACACGGCGGTCATTGAACAATTTCCCATAGAAAAATTGCAGGCATTTATAAATTCATTTCTTTACCACTTTTTTCTTTTTTTTTTTTTTCTTTTTCACTATAGCAACAATCACTATGGAAAAAAGCTATTGGCAACAGATGAAAGAGATTATATCTAAATTCAATATTTTCAATATATTATTTTGTTATTGTCTACCCTTTTTTTATTTATTTTGCCCAACTTTATTAATGCCTGCCATCTTTTTACGAACACTATCATTTATCATTGGTTGGGTATACAGATTGATTTCTTCCCATCACCATTATCCACTCGCACCCAAGAAAACAACAAAGACCGAAGATGAAATGAATAATATGTACTTTTGGCTACAAAGATGCTCAATATGTCTTGATCAAACATACAATTTATGCTTAGAGTCATGCCGTGACCAATTCTGTAAAGATTGCTTTTCAAGGTAAAATGGTTTTACCCATTGGAAAAAAGGAGAGCGCCACTCATTGTTAATTTAGGTATATCGAAGAAACTGTCAACCAATCCTGGGGCCTAGGGGTGACCCGTATCAAATGTCCAGGTATGGAAATATTACAATCAAAACTTGACAATAAAAAACTAATTCTGCTATAAAGTGTGCCAAGAAATCATAAACCAGGCAGAATGGAGCCGATATGTGTCACCAGAGATTGTGGCAAAATACAATAAATACAATCAGCCCTATAGACCTTACTCTCGATACTGTATCACTTGCCAACATTCAATCTCACCTTGTCAGTCTCCTAACGCGCAAGGGATATCTCGAGAAAGGTAAAGAAAAAAAAAAAAAAAAAAAAGAGCATGACAACAACAACAACATTTAACATATGCCTTGACATCAAAGTCGGCTTGCAAATATAGCAAATGATTTGGATTTGCTTTCAAAATCAGCAAAGAACACATCACTCTCTATTCTCATTCATGAAGCAACTCAGCATTTCTTGTCAACTTGCCAAAAAGGATCGACTTTCCGCGTGGGACGCACACAGGAGCTTTGCCATCAAGTCATACCCATCCTTCATCAAGTCGTCTTAAACCAAATGGATCTCTACTGTCTGGCATCATCCATATCAAAGCAATTGGTCGCCTTGGAGATTATACCTGAAGCTTGGAAACATGCTCAGTTTAGACACATCTCCTATTTCCCCATGGAAATCTGGTAAATGTTAACATCGGTCTTTGAAAAAGTTTTTTTTTCTAATACACCTTGGTCAGCATGAATTGTGGTGATACGTTATGCCTTCAATGCGGAGAAACGGCACATCTCGGACTAGGCTGCTTGGATTATTTAAAGGCTAAGCTAAAGAGATCAACAGATGCGGAACTGATTTCGACTATTCAATGGAAACTCAATAATACGTAAAGATATAAGCTTGTGTACACATAAGTGTAGTTTTTTTAAATGTTATATTATAGCCGACCTTGTCCAAATTGTTCGGTCATGATCAATCGAGACGAAGGATGTAATAAAGTAGACTGCTTACAGTGCGGTTATCGGTTCTGTTGGAAGTGTGGATCTGCATGGACTCAGGTAAGCAACATTAGGAAACACAAGAGTATAGAAACCAACCTATATCTTTGTCAGCAAAAATGCGGATTTTATCAGTGCGGCGAAAGTACCGAAGATGTTCTACTACGAGATAACGAGAGCAAGGTAAATGAATCCTTATTGTGAACACGTCTAATATAGAGTCATAGGCTGAACTTGGCGTACCTGATATGCATGCCATTGACGCTAGAAGACAAAGCATTCAAACATTGTAATTACCTATTTATTTCGTCGCAGAAATTTGTAAATAAAATAAATATATTTATTAAAGAGAGGGATCACAAAGTTCTTATTGTGTAAAACCGGGGGGAGAGACTTGTGTGATTATTATTTATTAGTACATCTTTCTGAGAGGTTTTTTTGGGGGTGAAAAACTATTTACATCGACATTTGCTGTCCCTTGGACCTTATAGCCTTTTTCAACGAATTGCTATCTTCATCATCACAATCTTTCTTTGATCTTGATGACGCTGTGGATGCTGACGACGAAGGTCGTAACTGCACTTGATTTGCAGACTGTGTATCTGAATCGCTCTTGGACGCCTTTAATGTATGACGATCGACTGAGGACAGTCTTCTGGATTTTACCAGATTACCCACACCAGGAAGCATGATACCCGTCCGATTAGGCGACTTACTGAGCTCTTCAATTCGTTTCTTTTCTGCCTCCATTTCCTCTGTCGCGGTAGGTGTCGTCACCTTGGGCGTACTTGGTTTTTTCGGTTCAGCCGTCTTCTTCCATCGTCGCCACCCTTCGAAATCGATCAGTGCCTGCATACATCCCCACTCGATGATCTTCTTTTCAAGCCATTCCAAACTCACTGGCTTCGTCAAGAAATCATTACATCCGGCAGCAAGCGCCGCGTGACGGTCAGACTCCAATGACGAGGCTGTCAGAGCAACAATGATCACGGGTGACCGGAATATGGAAGGTGTCACACGCTTGTCCTCTTCGCTCAACATCGGCGGTAAGTCCTCCTCTTGTTGTTCATTCATAATCGTATTTGCTGCTGCTGCTGCCACTGCCTGTTGCTGACGTAAAAAGGAGGAAGACATAGGCAAGACACCAATCCTCTGTTCCTTTTCAATCGAACGAATCGTCTTGGTTGCTTCGATACCGTTCATCACCGGTAACTGAATGTCCATCAAGATCAGATGGAACTTGCCACTCTTCCATTTGTCTACTGCCTCTAATCCATTACTGGCCACTGAAAATTTGATCTGATGCTTTTTCATCCATACAGACAAGATGGCTTGATTGATGATATTGTCTATCACAAAGAATGAATGGCTACACATTAGAGATGTATATAAGCGTTTTACCTTCTACAATCAGCACGTTAATTGGAGGACTGACGACGTTACCAAATGGCGTTCTTTTATCTTTCTTCTTTTTCTTGTGCAATTTAAAGTTGGACATGGTCCTCGACATCTTTTTTTCCTTGACCTCGTCGTCCTTTTGTTCTTGCACTGCAGGGCATGTATTAGGCGAACTTGCTTTCTGATCACACATGTCTCCTGCCACATTCGTCACGATTTCACGCGGTGATAAGTTTGGATTGTTGGGAGATCCAGTCGGCTTGGCCGTCAAGTAATCCATAGGCTGATCCGTATTGGATTTACGTCGAGGCGAGCTCGCCGTCTGTTGCTGCTGCTGTTGTTGTTGTTGATGATGAGCTGCAAAGTAATGACTGTTGTTATCGCTCGGTGGACTGAATATGCCACTCAAGGGTCTACGACGCGTCGTCGTGCTCGCAGCATCATTCGCAGCACCAGGGGATGACCTATTATTACCTTCTTGACTAGGCGACGTCACTGCAGAATTCGAATTAGGACTATTTGCAGCCAGCTCCCTCTGAACCAACAACGAAACGATCGGGGGCACGGGGCTCGAGGGCGACGTGGCAATGGCTGAAAAGTGGGGTTCGACTACTGCATTGTTCCATGCGGTATGCAGAGCCGTCAAGA
Source organism: Rhizopus microsporus ATCC 52813 (assembly GCF_002708625.1). NCBI lineage: Eukaryota > Fungi > Mucoromycota > Mucoromycetes > Mucorales > Rhizopodaceae > Rhizopus > Rhizopus microsporus. The sequence continues at coordinate 29,380 of NW_019671920.1, read as the reverse complement.
ACCGACGCGGACCAGCAGGTTTGGGTACGACGACGACACGGGGCATCGAAAAGGGATCACGGTTCGGCAAGAACGTGAAGCACTGGATGGTATCTCGGACCGCCTTGTAGTTGGAAAGCGAGGTGAAATGGATGATGGCAGTGGTGCCTTGGTGGAAAAAGTTTTGGTACAGACTGGATTTCTTGTGCTGATGGTGTCGTTTGACATGTAAGACATTGGCCGATGCCGGTGGCTGAGCACGGAATTCGTTCAGCTTGCCTTCCAGTGTGAGAACATCGTCATCGATCAAGATGAAGGAAGGAGGAATAGAGTGAATGTGTTCTTCTTCAATTGCTGGTGAAGGTACAGGAGGTGTTGTCGCCGCACTGGTGTTGCTTCGAGGTGGCATGATGGATGTTGTGGAAGATGTGGTCGATACGTCGGTTTCTGATCCTGTGTCATCGTGTTGCTGAAACTGAGGACGCTGGACGACAGGAACATGGCTGATGTCTGTATTCCAGCTCGCCAGACAGCCTGTGAGGTGTTTGGCAAAACTGCTCTTTTCGCGCGCATGTAGAACGATCTTGAGTCCCTTCAAATTGTCAATAAACTTGGTGAGTTCCTTCAGGCTAGGCTCGTTGGAAAATTTAATGTTGGCATAATGGTTTTTCAGTAGCATAGTTTCCTTGCTTATAAACAGTTTTCGGTTTTCTTCACGCCCGCTTTCAAGTTCAAATGTAAATTCAAATCTTGTTTGGTTTTTGTGCGTCTCGACGGTCGTTGTCGCATGGATATAAGATAAGAGCTGCGCGGTCAGGTTGGCATTGGGTAATAGTGCAGCACTGGTATTACGAATAGCAGGTGAAGCTGTGTGGGTGACCTGGAAGGTGATGTTCAAGTTGTTTGAATCCGTGATAACCGCCACATTAAGTCCAACCTCAATGCAAGCACCAGGAGTACAGCATTCGAGTATATTACGCAGGTGCTATAGATCAAAGTCATATGAATTTCGTATTCGTTAAAAGGGTATTATCTTACATTGATTAATGCATGTCGGATAGCACCTTCATCGCCAATGACCATTGTATGATGAAGATTGTTCTCACAGTGATAAATTACAAACTCAACGTCCAATTTGGCTGCCACACCTGCCATGGCATCACCAATGTTTTGTAATAACTCGCCTATATCAAACTCGTTCGTCACAAGCTCAGGTAATGTGTTGTCTATCAGATTGCTATTCGTACGCGGCCAAGCTTGCCACACTAGACGAGACAGTAAGTGTAAATGAGAGCTAACGTGACATACTTGTCGTATGGTTGTATTGATAGCAAAGACACTAGCTGTTGGTATCGCCAAAGAGCATGCACTTAGCAACTCATGTGTATTGAATAGGATGGCAGTAGGTGAGAACTGCTCGAGCGTGGTGATGACCATAAGGGCAACATCTTGTATTTCTTGAGACACAGTTTTCATAAACGTCAATTGATGATCCCTATACTCGTTCATCGTTTCGTCTACCTTGGTTTGCATTTTTTCTTGTTCTGACTGTAAATGTTGTTTTAGTCGTTTAGAACGTGTTTCATGTGCGATCAAGATGCGTCTGGCAAACGTGTACAACAAGAAGGACACCCAAGGCAAGAACGCGAGTACATAATATGGATTATGAAGCATAACGGAGTGACTAGCAGCCATGATGACTGTGCTTGATTGTGTCCAATTGATATATTGGAATACATATTCCGTATTGTGTTGTAGTACAAGTATCATGATACTCCACCATACAATATAGACAGGTAAGATGGCATGTCTCCACCAGTCATCTGTTGTATAAAGGACAATGATTGTGGTCAGTATAGATTCACACCAACACAAGACATTAGCAACAAGAATCATTTGAAATACTTGTCCAACAATCTCATCCTGGTCAGTGTCTTCAGATATTGAAATGCGTGGTAGTTGTAATTTAAAAGCGGCATCATCTCTTGATGTCAATGGATCCTCTTGTTGGTTAGGTTCAGGTGTCTTTAATGTTGCTCTGTATATTTCTGATGAAGTCCATGCTGTTCTTAGATAACTGAGCTGGGGTCGAACAGGTTGTTGTTTTTCTTTATCTTGAATATCGTTTGACTGATCACTCAGCTTTTCGTTCAAGTTCATTCTCTTTTTTTTTTTTTCTTTCCCCTTTATTTAAAATGTAATAATCAGTTAAGCTACTTGGATAAAATGTAAAAAAAAAGAAAAGAGAAAAAGAAAGAAGTATATATAAAAAGAATGAGAGAGAAAAAAAGAAAAAAGAAAAAAGAAAAAAAAATAAACAAGAAAAAAAAAAGCTTGGTTCCTACCCTTTTTTTTCCATTTCACCAAATGCTAGACCTTCCTAGTTTTGCGCCGCTTGAGCATTTGATTGGCTACTGGGATTTATTTTGTAATACAGTCTTTTCAGAAAGTAAAGTTGCATTTTTGCAATTTCTATAATACAACTTATATGAAAAAGCGACAAGTCAGCGCGACATCTCTTTCTAGAAATGGTGTACTCTGTTTCTACTTCAAAATCAGAAGATGTTAGCTTTTGTTTAGACGAATCAAAATGTAATTTTAGGCTTTGCTTACCTATTTTGGATAAACCTTAAAAGGCAACTCGGATAAAATAGGAAATTAGTTTTCAAATGTAAAGAAGTTTATGTTCAGACAACTTATTTTAAAGGTGAGAAAACCATCACTTGAGCTAGAGAAACGTTCCATTTTAATAGCAATCTAATCCAGCCTCTTTCATGTAAATGAATGAATCTACTCTCATTTTTAATAAAGGTTTTAAAAGAGATTCATTTCATCCAAAAGTCTATACATAGATGGATTCATCACCGGAAGTCAAAACCACACAAACGATCTAATTTTTATTGTTAAGAAACCACATATGAATAAAGATATGCACCATTATATATAAAAATAATGTACAATCACCCCATTATGTATTCTGCAAGCTATGGTAGTCGGCAACTTTAGCTCTTATAACTTAATTCTCTCGAATTTCTAAACCAATAGTAGAACTGTTTATAAGCTATAAGATCTGATGATAACTAGAATACTTTTCCAAGCAAATACTATATCAATTGAACTCTAATTAATAGATCAATCATCATAACAGAACGAGCTTTTCCTCTTTCTTTTTCCCACAATATAAAAAAAGACAATGTACAAAGCAATAATACTAAACAAAATTCGTTCTGTCAAAGATAAAAAGGCCTCAGCTGCAGCACCAGGCGAAGGTAAATACATACTTCCTGCTAACATAATCAAAGAGTGCTTCTATACGCTGTTTTATTCAACGCATTTTTTAAGTAAGATGAAAGCTTTGCATCAAAACTTTACAAGCCAGCTAGTGCTGATGATGATAAATCCTCATATTGCATGGTCTTTTAAGACTTGCCTACTAACATTCTTTGACCCCCCAAAAGTTAGAGCATCAGGTAAAAAAAGAAAACAAAGCGACAGTATCGAACAAGATAAAAAAGCTGCAAAAAAAAAAAATTGGTTAATGCAAAGGAAATTACAATCAGCACACATATGCCACCAAACATGGTGGCAGTCTGGAACGTATTCCAATCCCAATATAATTCTATCGTATACCATCAACAAATTGCAGGAGGAACTTCGCGATGCTTGGCGAAGGCATGCACGGAGCTGGTTACTAGTTATCATAATAACATGGTGGGACATTTTGAATCACGTCTTTTATCTTTTTTGTATTATCGTCTTAAAAACATCTTCATGGTAAGTGATGGATATAAGAATTGCTTTTTTTTTTTCTAAAAAGTAGTATCTACTTGTTAGTCAATGGATCCTAAAAGTCTTAAAATAATTGTTAAAGGCTACTGCTATCAATATGTATGCCAACCAATATGGCCAAGCAATGCAGTTTTATCAGCAAATTTAACAGAGGATAGGTTAAGAGACCCTGTGAACCAAGGATACAAACCAATTAGAGTCTTGATTAATCAAAGAGTATCACTTATTACTGTATTCTCTGCTCCCGAAAGAGCATATAAATGCCTTGAATATATTTTGAACCAATACGAAGACGAACACTCTCAGCACCAACTTTTCGATGTTCGGCGCCTTCCTCTTCCAAGATTGTTTATTATTTTACAAAAACTGTCAGTACACTGACGATTTGTGAACATTAGTGCAAATGCGCTCTCTGTTTTTGTGAGGGAACGATTACCAAGGGGCTATGTCAATCAACTTAAATTATTTCGAAGAGTACTCAACTTTAGCGTGTTGAAGAACGTGGATAAAAGGTAAAAGCATTTTATTGGAATACAATTAAGGGAAATGTATGAACTAACTTTGGCTATGTATAGAATGGAAGAATTGATACCCAATGAAGAAAATAAGGTGCTCTTTGGCAACATTGTCAAATCTGATGGATTTTGCATAGATTTCATATTTTACAGAAGGACATTTGGCGAAAACGGAGATGTTACCTTGATACAAAATCATGGCTTGGGTGTTGGTGACTTTTCAATAGAAGAAGTTATTCAATTATATAGGACAATTTTTCTAGGCCCCGGTAGAAAAGCAGTCTATACGGTTGCTATGGGTTTAGATGGAGGCCAGCATGAAATAAGGCGCTGTATTACGAAGGAGTATTATCATTTAACAGGTTCCACAGTGTATGCAAAGAAGTTGTAACAAGCGAAGGACACGGCAGGTATCACTGCAATTGAGGCTGCTACACCTACAGCGAAAACTGCTAGGAGTATTTCTTTTCTATGGTTTGCGGATTACATGCTTCCAAACATGGACAGGCTGTTCACTTTTTATGGCTTTAGTACTGCTAAATATCGGTTTAATCAATACCAAGGCAAACAAAGGGCTCCCGAAATGATGGTTAATATGTTATTAAATGGCAGTGCAAAATACAATAGGAAAAAAGCATTTTAAAAAGAAGAACAAAAAAGAAAAACGAAAAAATAAAAGAAAGAAGCGATTGCATAAAAACGAAAAGAAGAAAGAAAAGAATAGGCAACAGCAGTACAGAAAGCAAATTCATAACTACAGTTTTATGTGTTAGTATACACCTACTCACTTTATATACTTTACAAGGAGAAATAAATGGAAACTTTTGAAATTTAAAGAAGAAGATAGACCCAAAATTCTACTTGTTGTCTTTGGGAATGGTATGTTCGGAAAAGATATAGTGAAATTGAAAGGCTTATGTCGCGGTGCAGCTGGTATCATGTGGCACTACTTGAAAAAGAGAGAAGCTGCTGGTGACCTTCTTGTTGTGCCAATTGATGAGCTCAAAAATTCAAGAAATTGTTGTTGGTGTGAGACTGATACTTTGAATAGCGTAAGTGGCGTCAATGGCAGTAATGTACTTGTTTGTAAAATATGTAATATATTATGGTAACGCGATATCAACGCGATAAAGAATATGATGAAAATCTCTCTTGTAATCTCGAAAGGCTTGGATAGGTCTGAAGCTTATTTCAAAGGTTACACTCATATTTAATTCACAAATCGCCGTATTAAACACGGTTTTTTTTTTTTTTTGCAAAAGGAATTTATATTATTACAGGTAAAAGAAAATGCCTGAACGATTAGTCTCAAAACTAATTTCCTATTTTATCTGAATTTCCTTTTACGATTTATCCAAAATGGGTAAGCGAATCCTAAACTATATTGATTCGTCTAAAAAAAAACTAACTTCGTCTGAATTTGAAGTAGAAACACTGTACTTCAATCTCGGTCATCTATAACTATTGTGTGGTTTATAGGGGAATGCAATAGAAATATATAAAGTAGCTTGCTTGATTATTGGTGACAGATGTCTTTAAGGTGTGGTCATAAAATAGTGATGTTGAGTTTATCCGAATGACTACAACTCCGATAGTACTTTTTTTTTCTTTTGACAAGGGCGTTCATTACTTTTATTTTTTTCTTGAATGTCATTCTTGTCAAGGTTAACAACAAGGTGTTATGTAAAAGTAAATAATTGTCATTAGTTAATAAAGGAGAGACTTATTTTTGTTGTAGCCTGCTACATTATGCACACGCAGTACAACAAGACTACATTATAAACGTTTTTATGCAACACAGCAAACAACAACACCTCCATCTCAACCTAAGGTACGTGTTGCTTGTATAATATAGATACAGAGAGAAGTGATTGACTGTTCATTTAGATGTTTACTTGGAAATCTGCTGCTGTGTTAGGTGCCACAGCTGTTGGACTGGTAGTCTATTTTAGACAAGAGAAAGAAAAATTACGACTCATGCGTAAGTGGTTCAACCTTTTTTTTTTTCATTCAAAGCAATAACATAACTATTGGCAAAAGGTGAAAAGCGAGAAAGAGAAAAGATCAAAAGCTTTGGTCGACCGAATATTGGCAGTCCTTTTAAACTTTATAATGTCAATGAAGATAGAGTAACTAGCTCAGATGATTTCAAAGGACGTTATTACATAGTCTATTTTGGATTTACACACTGCCCAGATATTTGCCCTGAAGAATTGGATAAGATGGCTGAAGTAACAGACAAGATCAAGCAAGAGATAGGAGAGGACGTACTTGTACCTGTATTCATCACATGTGATCCATTACGAGATACAGCTGAAGCTGTCAAAGAGTACGTCAAGGACTTTCATCCAGACCTGATTGGATTTACAGGCGATAAAGATGAATTGAAAAGAGTAGCAAGATCATTTAGAGTATATTCATACACACCACCTAATGCAAAGCCAGAGGATGATTATCTCGTCGATCACTCCATCTTTCTCTATTTGATGGATCCAGAAGGCAAATTTGTAGATTGTTATGCAAGAGATACTACATCTGAGGAAGTGTTTAATAGCTTTAAATATTATTTAGAAGAATATGTCAATCAAGGAGGTAAACTATCGAATTATCCACAAAAATAAAGCCCTTGTATGTTTGCGCACAGAAATGAATGAATAATATTTATATATAAAGAGAAAAAAGAGAAAAAGCAAATGCATTATTATTGATCCTGTTACTCTTCCATTGTCACATCATCATCTGTCATTCTTAATCTACCTCCTCGTTTACCATTATCAGGCTTACCAATACCTGCTGCCCGATCAGCCTATATGACCATCATTAATATCACAGTACACATACATCTCTTTATTATATTACCTCTTCTTGTGTATATGGTTCTTCTTCTAATTTCTTGAGTCTTCTTTTATGTAATTTGCTCTTTAAATGCTCTTGTAAATGGGAATCTGAAATGAAATGACGTCTATAGAAAGAAAAGGTTTGTCATCAAGTACATATATATATATATATATATAAGCAAATACTTACGCACACTCTACGCAATAATGCTGTCCAAGTCCTGGTAAGTCGGTATCAACTTCTTGATGCTTCATTTTTTCATAGTTATCAGGTTTTAAATCGTCATGGATCTGATCAAGATCTCTTGTATAAGCACGAGTACGTTGTTTACGGTAATTGTCTCGGATGCTGTGGTGCGTTCTCTTACGGCGAAGTCTAGTAATATAAATATTGATTTCCTTATTGATCTCTTTTATATTATTTTACCTTCCCATGATTTATGTACAAAAAAGTATTTTTTACAAAAAAAGGTCCTTTTTTTTTTTTCTTTGCCTCAAAAAAGTTGGGTAGAATAAAGCAAGTCACGAGAGCTCCGAGTGTAGTCACTCCGCTCTCCTGTTGGGCAATGAGAGGACTACACCAGATAGTTGTTAAAATCGTTGGGAAGGGTGATAAGGCGAGGAACTATGGGCACTACCAAATCTCCAAAGGAGGAACTCTATAATCAACTAGGTCGAATATCCTGAATTAAAAGGTGTTTTTATATCATTATGGAGAATGCTTTCTATCCATACTGATGGAGAAATCAACAAGTTGATCATTGATAAAAGGGGGCATCGATGCGTTTTACTCTGAGCTAAATCCTATTGAACAATTGTTTGGCCCATAGTCAACAAAATACTGTTCAGCGTAGTGATTTGCATTTAAAGAATTACATATGTGAGCTTCATTAATTGAGTGCCATATGACGATAAAGACTGACAGATTTGGCATTCAAGATACAATAGAAACTTTATTTTTAAAAGAGATCATTGAATCTTACTTCTTTTCTTTCCTTTCTCTCGTCTATTCTCAAATAATTGAAACGCATATTTAAACGTAACATGTCCATATCAGTTCTCTTGGGCTTGTCATCAAACACGCTTTCTTTTTCTTTTACTTGATCAGTCTTTCTTCTTCGCCTTATCTTTAGATCAGATGTGTCTAAGCTTACTTGTCTTTGAAGTAAATTGTATGGCTCGTTGGAGGGATATCTTCTAACATTCACTGGTGTAAAGAAATATTCGTATCCTTTCCGAATTCTAATAATGAAGAATGGTATAAACAGTACCTATATATTCATTAGTTTAGCATGGCGAGACTATTGTGTGATTAACTTACAGCCAAGTAAACAGCAATAAAATACACTGGTTTACGTAAAATGTATGTTGGTGGATAAAAGAAGAGAGAAGTTCTAAACAAGAACAAGACATGTTGAGCAAACTAAACTAGATGTTAGCAAAAACGTAAGCTATAGTATATAAATTGAACTTGCCGAGTAGAGCTTCCAGTAGTGATAACGGTGTGTTTCCCAAAAGGCCTTATACAGAAACACATGCCATGTTACTCCGTAATATGAAGCTAGATGGTACAGGAAGAACTCAGTGCCGCCATTAGGGGTATCTATACGAGTACAATCGCCCTCGTGAAAACGTTCTCCTAGAGAACATACAAAGAGAGCGCGGTGGAAGTTGTAGTATCTTGGGATAATGCTCTTGATGTAGTTGATAAATAGCCAAATGCATTCATTCCAGGTATTTGTTTCTTTATAGGTGTGATATGCTTGAGCAATGTAACTCTTTATGCTGATAGAAAACGGGTTATGGTCTGTAATTGCTGCTGGATAACAAGTGACTAACAAAAGCAATAGTCTCATTAGCAAAGAATGAATGAAAATAATAATGGCATACTATCTTACCGTAATAAAGGTAGAGTAGAGTAAATACATGCATCGATATCCAAAACAGCCGTTGTAGCTTGAATTTGGTCATTGATCTATTACGGTTGCACTCTTTGACCATGAATGTATCTTGTGGTTCTGGGGGTGGAATGGCGTCTTCGTTTGGTTCGTATAGTCTTGCTGGTCCAAATTGCTGGGTCTGTTGTTCAAGGTACGCTGCAACTTCATCATGACATTCTTGGCATAGATCATATCTATCATCAAGGTATCTTTTATGTGACAAGTACTGCTGACATCTTTCCTTATAATCAAATTCCTAATTGACAACTGTATATCAGCATAGGGTCACAGATAAACATCAAGTCTTACATTTTCATCATCTGGAATAAATCCTTCTGATAGATATAATATGAGTGCCTGAGCCTTTTGACATTCATTGCAAAGTGTCGGCTTGTTTGGATCTGATATATAGGGTCTATAATCCGTTACTATGAAAAGTCATCAATAAGCTTGTGTATTGTAACAATGTTCCCCCTTACTTTTTGGTGGTTTCGTGCATTTTGAGGGAACAATGGGGTCCATCACTTGCCCTTGCTTTGATGATATTAGTTAAAGAGTGAAATAGATATAATTGTTGTTACCTCATCTCTAAAATTCTCACTTTCACACCTTTGACATATCCAATATCTGGCTGATCCGCCTGAACTCAAGTCTAGGATGGCATCCGTGTTACAGTACCAACAATTTACTCTTATGCGTTGTGTATTTTTAAATAAATAGGATATGAGCTTATTTGGACTGTAATAAAAAAATGACATGATGAGAATAAACAAAATGGTATACAAGTAAAAAGTTGACATATATATATATAAAAAAAAAGAAACGGTTATCCCTTTTTCTCTCTCTCCTCACTTTTTATATAAAAAAGATCACCTTTTTACAAGTCACAGCTTGTCTTTCTTTGTTGAATACAGTCTCCGATTGAAATAAAAGTGTAGCATTTTCCTGACACAATCAAAATAGCTAGTTTTTCCTTGTCTTTAGGGCAAGGTAGTGCTTTTATAAAAGGGACAAAAGCTTTTCAAATTTGTTTTCTGGTAACAATCGCACCTTTGTCTTTTGAATTCAAAAGAGAAAAACAAATCAAGCTCCTCTCTTTTTCTTTGTCTGCAAGTCAAATATTTTTTTTTCCATAAGAGTCTTTGAACAATCAGCTTACAAATTAAACCAGTGTGGCTTGTGTTCCCCTCCTTTTTGACATATATATGCAAAGAAAAAAAGTGTCTCTCTCTCTCCCTTTTCTTTCAACCTCATGTCCTTTTATAAAGCTGAAGAGTGTCTTGTCCTTGGGACCGAATACTCGTTGAACGATAACTATACTTCATTCATATCCGATATTCAAAAGGGCGAATATGCAAAAATAATAAAAAACAGCATCCTATTCCAAAATGCTCAAGGCAGCACCGTTAATGACATTCAACAATGGGTCAATGACAAGCTTTTAACTTTAAATATTCAAGACGAATCTGTGCGATTTCAAGTATTGGTCACTGGTATTGCTTGTCTCAACACGTTTGTACAAATCAATTGGACAGGTCCCATACCTTCCTTTACCATTTCTGAGCTATTCTGCAGCCAAAAGGATGAACAGCTTGAAGCAGAGATACATAAGGCATGTCTTCAGTCCCTTTCAGTTGACAGTGAAGAAGTATATCATCTGACTCAGCAACTTGGACTATTGGCCGTTGCTCGTGTGTTACTTTCAAACGTATGTCAAGATACCTTGACTGGCTCTCTGTGGTCCATGCGCGCTGCCTTTATTCAACAACAGCTCCTGGATGAACACACGGGTACACTTCAAGCCGAGTTATCAATGCTGGAAAACAAAAGCGCCAAAGCGATTGAAGACTATAAAGAGTCTAGTGGTGCTCTCAAAGTGCGTCAGCAGTTGGAAGCAGGCTTGATTCACAATTATTACGGTCAGGATAAGGAAGCCTTGCAACGAATGGAGTCAGCACAAAAGGAATCCGGCTTTGTCTGGTCCCTGACAGGTGCCTTGGGTCGTCGTACAAAATTTCAGACATTTGACGTCTCTCAACTGGTTGTTTTAGCTGAAAGCAAAAGAGAAGAAAAGGTAGACGAGGATGCAGCCAAGCCAGAGACATTGGACCTAAATGATGATACTATTTTGGAAAAAATCAACTTTGCAGAAAATGAGCAGAACAAGAAAGAAAGTGATCAGCGTCATGGTAACTTGAACATCATCGACCAATGTCTCTTACTTGCATTTTGCTTAAACGTCAAAAATACCAACCCTGATCATGGTATCACGACCGAACAGATGGTTCCTTACGTTACCCGTGTGCTTGAGAATGCTAATAACTGGATGGTACATACCATGGGTCTCCTGCTGCGTTCTCGTCTAGAATCCAACAAGGGCCGTACAGTCGAGCGTTCTGCCCTTCAGCTACAGGCGCTCGTTGATCAAATCAAGGTAGAAGACTCCAAGGTGGAAGAACGACTGGCTTACTTTTACGACTTGCTGTTGCCTAGTAAATGGGAAATGGAACGTGAACTGGCCCGTCGTTTTGTCTCATTAGGTGTTCTTCGCTCAGCCGTTGAAATCTTTGAAAGACTTGAGATGTGGGAGGATGTGATTTCGTGCTATCAAATGATGGAACAACCACAAAAGGCAAAGAGTGTATTAGAGCGACTTATGAAGGAAAATCCTAACTCGCCCAAGTACTGGTGTATCCTTGGTGACCTCGAACTTGAACCAGCTCATTGGAAAAAATCATGGGAGATTTCCAATCATCGCTATGCCCGTGCCATGCGTAGCTTAGGCTCCTATGAATTCAAGCAACAAAACTATGAAGCCGCGATCGAGTACTATCAAAAGGCACTTGAGATCAATCCACTCTTTGAAGGTTCCTGGTACATCCTTGGCTGTGCCTCTATGGTGGTCGAAAAGTGGGACGTTGGTATCCGTGCCTTTCATCGTGTGACTCTTTTGGACGACGAAAATGCAGAGGCATGGAACAACTTGGCAAGCATCTACGTCAAGACGGATAAAAAGCCAGACGCCTTTTTGGCGCTGAAGCGCGCTACCAAAATCAAGTTTGACGATTGGAGAATGTGGCAAAACTTGTTGTTTGTCTCGATTGATATTGGCCAATTTGCAGATGCCATCTACGCCATGCAGCGTGTGGTTGAACTTCGATGGGATAAGGTACGTGATGGTGCTGTTGATGTCGGTGTACTTCGTATGATTGTCGAAAACGTTGTCCAAAACTGGAAAGACCCTCATGATAGAGATGGTGCGCGTTTGTCGGTCCATGTTCAGCGCCTACTGGAGGACGTTATCTTGAGCAGGATTACAAACTCACCGGATATTTGGATGATCTGTGCCAAATTTTACTTATGGCAAAAACGGTATACGGACGCTCTTGACACCTCTGTGAAGGCCTACCGCTCTGTCATGCATGATCCTCGCATTGAAACTGAAGAAAGTGTATTTGAAGACGTTACAACGGTTGCACTTGAAACCGTAGACATGTATGAAAACCTAGGTGATAAAACGCAAGATGGTGCTCCTGTCTGTTCTGACTGGCGTTATCAAGCTCGTCTTATCCTCAAAGGCTTAATGGGCAAAGTCAAGGATATATTTGAAGATACACCCTCTTATGAGCGCTTAAAGGAACGCATGGATGACCTTAGAAATGCATAATGTTTTCAAAGAAATTGTATTATAGACATAATAAAAGTATTTATTTCTCCTCCACTATTTTTATTTACAACTGTGTATTTACAATGTCTTAAAGTTGATTTCACCTACTGGCTGCTTGCCTGTGAGTCCTCCTAAGCCCATGGGTTCCTGCTCTGCTATATGATGAGCATCGCCTCCCGTGTTCTTTGGTTTTGGTGCATGCTTTACTCCGTCCTTCATTTCTTTATCGCCTTTCTCATTATCACCTGGCTTGTGTTCGGTCATTGCACTATCAACAGCAGTACCAGTCGCTTCACCTCTAGTACCGGCAGCAGCAGCAGCGTCTCTGTTATATCTTTCATTATCTGCCTTGTTTGCATGACCAGTATCTTGAACAATAGAGGCATGAGTAGAAGGTTCATTGAACGAAATACTTGGTTTCTTGTTGGTGTTTGAATTGTTATTATTTGGATTTTTCATATCTTGCGCAAGCCCAGCCGCATCTTTTTCATTATGGGTATTTGGTTGTTGTTCGTTAGATGAGGTATTAAGTTCGTTCTCTGTTTCCTGTAGAGGATGAATAGTATCTGCATCAGTATCAATGCGTTGGTGAGTGTGGTTTTCATTGTGTTTTAATTGGCCATTAGGATTATGTTGTTTCACTATGGACCGCAATATTAGATTTATGTATATATGCTCTCCATATGTATTCACTTACAATGACTGTTATCTGTAGGAGCGAGCCCTTGATTGACAATACCTTCTTGTATTCCATTAGGTCCAGCGATAGTACTATTGGTTTGATGACCCTTAATAGCTTGTTCATGTAGGTGGGTATGAGGTCGAAGTTCAATATTTTGGTGATTTTCGTGCTTGGGTAAAGTGTGAGTATCTTGAGTGTTGTTCATTCTGTTAATAAATGTATATAAAGAGTTTGCCCTAGAGCTTATATTTATATTTTTTGATATATACACTATGCATCACTGTGACATAATGGAAATAACCTAAAATGGAATGAATTTTCTATTTAAGTCACTTATTTTGCATGACGTTAAAGAAGTCATGACATAAGTGCCCTCCACACTCCTTTGTCTTTACGTGCTTTTATGAAAGAAAAAAGAAGCTAATGATGTAGCTCAATTTGTTCCTTGGTACAATTAGAGTACATACTATTTCTTAAAACATTCCACTCTCAGAAAGATCCTGATGCTTTACGAACAGCTTTTACTTATGAGATCACGTTTTTATTTACTGAAACGATCTTTAAGAATACCCGCTCTTCCTATTCTCATTAGCGTATACCTCATATACATAAATATATAAGTCAAATCCTTACATTTTTCAAAGAGAATCTTTTGTAAATGTCTTTTTTAATTATATTTGATGGTTTGATGGTTTTTATGGGTGCCTGGTCCCTTGTTCTAATGGTCAATGGCTGACCTGAAGAATGTCGTTACAGCAGCAATCAGAACCTTTAAAAGACTTTTGGCATTGTTGCTGACATTTTTTCTTTTTCCTTCTCTTTTGAGGATGCTTTAATAAATAAATATATTATTGACTTGATCTATTGTCTTTTTATTCCTTTTTATATTGAAAATAAAAATACAAAGTTTATATAGCTACGCCTGAATATTTACACAACATTAAGGGAGGGCGTACACTTTTAATTATCTTTTTCAAACTTTTCTCTAACTTTAGAATAATGTTCAAGTTCAGTAGCAGAAACACTAGGAACAAGTTCTTCTAGAGCCTTAATAAAGTCAACCTCTTGTACTTGAACCGTAGTTTCTTCAGGTGTAACCAAATGTGACAGATAATACTGTGTCGTAACAGGATCGGGAAGATCAGGTCGCTTTTCTTCGTTCAATTTGTTTACCTTAGCATCAATTGTTTCGGCTACACGTGTCATAGCCTTCAACATGGCATCAGAACAGAGAGCGTAGAAATCGGCGCCTGTGTAATGGAATGGACATCGCTCTGCAACTTTACGAAGGTCCAGATCTGGATGAAGACGGAATCTATATTACAAATTAGATAACCAACAAAAAGGCATAAAAACGGATCACTTACTTTCTCGTGAGAGCTTCAATAATCTTTAGCTGTGATTCATGGTCCTGGCTTACACCCAAATAGAGTAGCTTGTCGAATCTACATTTCGGAAGCATAAATACCTTGTACATTTTATATAGTTGCCTCTTACCTTCCCGGACGTAACAATGCAGGATCCAAAAGGTCTGGTCTGTTGGTCGCTCCAATAACAAAGACATCGCCCACACCGGCCTCTTCTCCTCCTTCGCTCATACCGTCTAATTCAGCAAGCAGTTGACTGACAATACGATCCATGACACCACCAGAATCACCCTTTTCACCACGCTTAGGTGCAACAGAGTCCAATTCATCAAAAAAGATAACACATGGCTTAGCATCACGAGCTCGTTGGAACACACGTCGAACGTTCGCTTCAGATTCACCAATATACATGTTCAAAAGCTCAGGGCCTTTGACAGAAAAGAAGTTGAGAGAGCAGGATGTAGCGATTGCCTTGGCAAGCAATGTCTTTCCTGTACCAGGGGGACCATATAAAAGGATACCACTTCGTTTTTTGAGACCAGAGCCAAATAACTCAGGATGCTCTAATGGAAGCTGAATTGTATCGAGAATGTCATCCTTGACATGAGCTAAACCGCCAACATCGTCCCAGGTGACATTGGGAATCTAGACACTATGGGTTAGATCAACAATAAAAGATGATTTCAATGTATATATATACCTTGGGTGCTCCAATAGAGTCGGAATAACTAGCTCGTGCTTCACCCAAGGCACCATCAAAATCAGCAGCAGTCAAGGTGACGCCAGCTGCACGGATGTCTGAGGCGGTTACCATAGACATATCTGGTCCCTCTGTCGACCCTTCTTCAGATTCGTTCGTTTTACGATGACTAAAGTAAAACAAGGTTATATTTTGTGTGTGTGTCTTTATAATTCAAACGTACATGCCACGATCTATTCTCTGCAAGGCAAGTACACCCGCCCTGGCTACTAAATCTACTAAATCTTTGGCTAGTAAGGCAGCTGTTTGTGTTGCCAAATTAGATAAAGAAACATCAGGAGCCAGCGGACTATGGTATAACAAGTTCTTGAGTATCTGTAAACGAGCCTTTTCATCAGGTGCGTGAATGGAAATCTCATGCTTGAAACAAGACAAAACGCTAGAAGGTAAGGTATCTATATCTCCTGTGGTGGCAATAACCATGACAGGGTATCCCGTTGCTGCATGCGCTGAGCCAGCATTCTTTATACAATCTTCTAAAACCGTAGCTAGCAAAGGTTCTAATAGTAAAATTAGAAAAAGCAATGCTTTTGTAATATTCAACTTTTTACCTTGTCCAGATTCAACAACAGCGCTTTTCTTTGCGAGACCCTCCATATGCCGTATGAGCATAACACAAGGCGCAACAGCAGCAGCCTTTTCAAATTTGGCTCGTAGATAAGCTTCAGTTTTAGCGTCGGTATCAGAGAGGATATCATAAATAGAGAATTCATACACATGGACGCCAATGGATTCTGCCACTTCCTTCACCAAGGTGCTCTTACCGCTACCTCTAGGGCCATGAAAGAGAGCATTACAAGAGAGATCGAAATTAAGGCCAGCAAAATGTAACGAGGACGAAACGAGTTCATATAGTTGATCGTAAGTAGGTCCGTTTGATCTTACCAAGGGCAGTTTTTCGGCAAAGTCGTGATAGTAGGAGATGGAGCCTACGGGCACACGTGAATATTCGACACCTGTCTGTACCATCTGCGTCTTGCTTGGGACAACTCGGCGTCCAGAACCGTAATAGGAAGGATGCGTGTTGTTACTGGTGTCGTCGCTCGTGTCCAGACGGATAACTTTGAAATAGACCAAGGTCGTGGGTGGATGGGTGGATGGCTTGATACTAGACTCGTCTTCAGATGGCCTTAAGCGAGCCATGTCTTCGTTAATTGGTATAGCAATGATATCGCCCTTACATACAATACGTTCCTTTTGCTCAAACCATTGTTTTAATGAATCTAAACATATCGACTGGAGTGCTTTATCCATGGATGTAGGAGATGCAACACGAGCAATGGTTACAGCAGATGAAACAGGCGGGCCACGTTCTGGAGTATCTTGAACTCTAGTTACTGTGATCTTTGCAGCTGAGGTTGATTCAGGTGGAAGGGGAAGATTGAGATTAAAATAAAGTGTGGGAGGAAGATAAACAACGTCTCTAACAAAAAAAAGAAAAGAAATGCATTATTCACTATATACATATATCTTTTTTTTTTATTATTACCCTTCCTCTAGAATATCATCCGCTCCATATATTTTGCACAATCTGGACTTTTTTGGATCGTTTGCGCTGACAAGAGCCCAATCTCCACTAAAAATACCACAGCTTGCCAAATCCTTTAGTTTCATAAAGACGCGATTTTCATCATCTTCATTAGCAATTGGTGGAGGGTAAAGCCTAGCCTCTGGCCACTTTCTCTCTAATATTTTCACATCGTACTCTCGCGGTTCGATCACAACTGGATCTGGCTGTGCATTGAGTGTGTTGAACGATATGGATGATAGAGATACAGAATTGCCTAGTGCTTCGTCGTCATCCATGTCTGATATATTGACCACAAAGAGTCTGGTTCGCTCTGATGAATGAATATATCCTTGTCTAACTGGATTCGTCATCAATACTTTATAAGCGAGCTCATTGTCGAATTGATATATCTCAGAGCTCCTGATGATCTTATCCGAAAGTAGAGTTGATATAGCATTGTAATCTATCATAATGGTAAGGTCATCATTCTTATTATGTTGACTATTACCTTTCTGTGCCTGTGTATATGATGTTTCATTCAAGGCACCTAGGATGATTTCATCCAATTCGATCAACTGCACTGTTCTAATCTCAACCTTACACGTAGTCTCTTCTTCTTCTTCTTCTTCTTCGTCATCCAAGTGTGATAATGCATCTGATCCATAGACAGACTTGATTAATTGACTACTTACATATACTACTTGTCCTTTTTTCTATTCGTAAAGTCAATACTTGCTCTCCCTCTCTTTTTTGGGTTTTACCTCTTCAGTTGCAGGCCTGCATCGCGCAATGAATGAGTCTAGGCTTGGTTGAGAGTCCCTTGTACTGATAGGTGTGCGCGCTGCCAACGATGGCACGGTGACAGAAAGTGCAATATTGTCTTAAACAATAGTGAGTTTTAATAGATTTGAAAAGTTTAGTTTACCTTGATTTGCTGATACAAGTTTCCACAAGTCTTCAGAGACTTCAACCCATTGAGTCTCTTGGTTATGAACTAGTTTTAGATGAGCGTTGATCGGTAGAGTCATTAAAGAAAGAGTGTGTGAAGGATAAGCTTAATTGAATAACCGCATCTATTTATTTCATCCCACGCCATAAATAAAATCATTTGGCATTTGTCATGGTTTTTTACTAAATAGTCTGAATATGATAAACGAGAATCTTTTATTTTAATTATACGCCCTTATCATCTAAAGAGGGCATACATGATCAATGATGGAGTAGCTTATTTAGGACTTTCTTTAATAAGCTTCTAGGGAATCTTTAACAATAGTTTCTTTCATTGATTATCAAACAAACTGATTTATATTGAGTATAAACTTAAACTGTGATGTGTCCAGTGCTTCTCTCTTAATCCTGGAATGCCCTTACTAGGCTTTAGAGTATAAAAATTTTTGAAAAGGTCCCTTTTTTTCTGCATTAAAGTAAAAAAGAGCATCTATTGTTTGTGTTCTTAAATGATCCTATTGTTTCAATGATTGCCCATCTTTAATACTTCCCTTGATATCTTACAATTCCTTCAAGTGTATGGCTCTAAAAAGATAAAAAACAACTCTCATTTTCTTTTGTCTCATTTTGAGCAAGGTTGATAAGTTGATAAAACAGAAAAACAGTATCCAAAGTGACTGTATCAGCAGCTGGAAAAAGTGTGTAACTGATTTTAAAAAAAAAATCAACCAATCTGATTCTTTTTCTTTTCCAAAAGAAAGAAAGAAAAAGAAAATGAGTTTCATGATGGACAGGGCCACGGAAGCAGCAGCCAGCGATTTGGCTGAAGTCAGAAAACTAATCGAAAGTATGAATGCCCTGGTAAGTAGTCAACAGCAACAACAGCAGCAGCAACAACAATTACTTCAAAAACAAAAAGAATTACAGCTTCAACAACAACAACAACAACAACAACAACAGCCTCAACAACCACCACCACAGCAATCACAGCCGCCACAAGAGCAACAGCAACAACAAGAAGAAGAAAGAAATTTAACTAAAGAGGAATCAAAAGAGGCGCCTTTGGTTCATAACCAACAATTGCACCAACAATCATTACATCACCACCACCAACAACAACAACCACAGGAAACACAATTGAACCCATCCTTAATGCCTCAAGGCACAACACAAAACTGGCCAGCCAATACCAACACTCAATATGCTGCACCTAATTTTAGGTAATATACGATACACCGTGTGTGCTTTAATGATAAATAACGATAGAATAGTCATCAAAACCATGTTAACACAACCACTACTACCACCCATGATGCCAAAACTCAAAACACATCCGTACCACCCATGGCCCAAGCCTTACCTACAGCAGGTGTTATTGTTGAAGTGAGTCATATTACGTACAGTAGAACATATTACTTTCAACTATCTCGCAAGTTCATTATATATACCATATTTTTATATTTCTAACAGTTCCTTCTACAGCCGAAGCAACGATTGAACCACTTATAGCTTGGTTAAGATTGACCTTTCAAGATCCAACTATTTCTGGAATGGTATTACAGTACAAAGGCTTTGATGGATTATGGAAGTGTCTATTGAACAGTAAGTTATGTCATGATAGTAAAACAGGAAAGCTAGAAACAAGACATTTTTATATAGGAGATGATTCTTTAAAAAGGGTGTTGAAACAAAACTTGAAAAACAATACTATACTTCAGATGAGAGTTCCTTGTGAACAGGATCTTTTAAGTGTAAGTTGTGAATTCTATAGTTGATAGAATAGGGTTTTCTTATCATTGTTATTATATAGTCTGGATATACCGACAAACGCCTTTTGGCATTAACTACAAAGCCTATTGCACCATCAATAGAGCAAGCAAATGCAACAAGTCAAATGATGGAGGATAATAACGCCAATAATAACAGCCATAATAGTAATAGTGATAACAACAACAGCAATGATAGTCTTTAATATCTTTATCAATAAATACGTTGTTATACAAAATGATACATGCCTGTTTTTTGTATACCAAACTCTTTTTCTTTAGTATCGAGAGAGAAAGAACCAAATGGAAGTAATGAATATGTATTGTGTTATACAGTCTTTCCGGAAAGTAAATTCGCCTGTGATCGAAAATAAATGCACCCAATGGTGAGAACAAAATTCATGCTGTATGAAATGTAAATTCGTCGTTACCAAGAATATTTTCGTAGTATCAGCCTTGACATCCATGGAGATACTGTATTTTCAAATTGAGATGTCGTATTGAAACCGTTGTAATGTTATCAGAGTAATAACAAATACAAAAAGAATATGGCTCACTATCTCATTTGACAGTAATATTAACAGGTGGGCTGTCTTGGAGTTGAAATTAACTTAATATTAGAAATAGCTCCTCTTTAGTCTCTTTGTAAAAGTT
>NW_019671920.1:3235-8576 GCF_002708625.1 Rhizopus microsporus ATCC 52813 | reverse complement strand
CTCCCCAGAATGCACCTTGGTGGTAAGTAAAACTAATATTAGGATATGTGCTCTAATACTAACATATTTTTTCTCTCTTTCTCTACATATACTCATTATCTCTCTCTCTCTCTTTTGACATGATGTCATTTTATTCAAACGTATTTTTCTTTGTCGTCTTTTTACATATATAATTTTTTTATTTTACGACAATATTTTAAAAAATTAACGTCAATAGTTAATAAAAATACAATATTTACCTGATCCATCTAATTTGCTGTTACAAGGCACTTATTTGTCGAATTCGTATTGATTCTTAAAAGGAAATTTGTTTTTAGGAAAGGCATTACTGAACAAAAGAATAATACAAGTAAATACTTGAAGGATTTTACAAAAGCTCAGGGCAAAAAATGAAAACACAATGACCGAAAGCGTGATTCTTTCCTAACTGCTGAGCCTTAAAGAGCATTTATTTATTTTTTCCCTCTTTCTCTCTCTATATTCACTATGCAAAACACAATTACAATGACTTCAGATGAACAACAGCAAGCACCGCCTTCATGGGATCAACTGAGGAAGGAAGCAAGACAGTTGGAAAGCGAGATTGAAGTTAAATTGTCAACACTGGCAAAGATTGGCCAATCAACTGGATTAGACAATACTGGACAAGAAGTCGAGACTGACGAATTATTGAAGAAGGTAAATGAAGAAGGATAGAATAGATAAAAAATAACATTACAGTAATATATAGCTACAAAACGTGATTACCGAGATGGGAGACTTTTTGGACAGACCAAGCATTATACCAACTAGCACCTCCATGATTCATTTGTTAGGAAGACATAAAGATATATTATATGATTATACCAAAGAATTTAGAAGAGTCAAGGTAATAAAGAAGAAAGAGAGATAGAAAGTATGATATTAAGAAAGATGCGTGTAGGCTAACATAAAAGCGGCAAGGGATAAAGCAAATTTAATGAGTCAAGTACAAGATGAGATAAGAACATTTAATACAGCAAGTAATAGGGATAATGCGGATTATTATCTAACAGAGCGCAACAGAATAGAGGGATCTCATCGACTGACAGATATGATCTTGGAGTAAGCATGGTACAAGATAAATTACATAATTTACTCAATATAACGTAGACAAGCGTATGCTACTAGAGATGATATATTTAGACAAGGTAGAGTGATGCGTAATGTAAACCAGAGAGTTGGAAACATAGTGAGTAAGTGCCCAAGTAAATTATATGTATTTTACACAAGCTAATCAGTTCATACCCTCAGGTCATATCCCTGGCATAAACAATATCATTTCACGTATAAACACAAGAAGAAAAAGAGATACACTCATCATGGCTGGCGTAATATCAACTTGTTCTATCCTCATCATTTTATATTGGTTACATACCTAATAAAAGAAGTTCTGCCCTTTAAACATCCATTTAAAAAAAAAAGAGAAAAGGGGAACAAAAAGGGGAGAAATTATGCTGATTTAATAAAAAGATGTTGCAACATAATATTTTTTTTTTCTTCTTCTTTCTTCTCTTAATTTTATTTTCTTATGTCGAAATTGGTAAATGCGCTTCAACAGCAAGAAGAAGAATATAGACATCGTCCACCGATACACCTTCGAACTTCAAAGAGTTCAACCATACGACATAACTTACTTTCACCTACAAGGACAACCAGTAGCACCTTGAGAGGCAATTCGACGAGTCGACGAAGAACAAACAGTTTCAATTCAACTGTCAAAAAGGACGTTAAAGTACTACCGAGACTAGAAGAAGAGAACGCAAGCTTGCCTCCTCAGGTAAATTCTTTTTCTTTCGTTCATTATACAAGTTAAACATTCCACTCTTTTGTGATTAGGATTCCGTTGAGTTTATACTTGCTCAGATCGAAAGACAGAATGCGAAACTAGATGAAGACCCCAAGTCAGTCTGTATTCAATCAAACCAGCTCAAGGCTAATCTGTCAACGATTCAAAAACTAACTACGAATAAACAAGAAGATAATATCGATTGGGAATTCTGGACAGCATTAACAGAGGACTTTAGTTCGGTTGCTTTAAAACTACCACATCTTGTCTCAGCAAAACTCAGGGCAGGTATTCCATCCAAAGTCAGAGGTGTCATTTGGCAGGCTATGTCTCAGTCGGCCTCTCTTAATTTGGAAACAATGTATGGACAGCTTGTAGCGGAGCATTCTCCTTATGAAAGAATCATTCAGCGTGATCTAGCTCGTACTTTTCCAGGTATCGACATGTTCAAGCAGGAAGGAGGTCATGGACAGCAGTCGCTTGAGCGTGTGTTATCAGCCTACAGTCTCTATGACTCACTTGTTGGATACTGTCAAGGGTTAGCCTTTTTAGTAGGTCCTTTACTGTTGAATGTAAGTAGGCAATACAGTATATATATATATTTGTGTGTGTGAATACATGTATGAAGGAAACAACAACAATTAACAAGGTAAAATCGATTAGATGCCCGAGCAACAAGCGTTCTGTGTGTTTGTGAGGCAAGTGCTTTTTCTTGCTTAAAAAAAAAACAAAATATAACATCATATCTAGACTGATGGAAACTTATGAAATGAGGACCATGTTTACATTAAACATGGAAGGTTTACAGCTTAGATTATACCAATTTTCAAGCCTGCTTGATCAAATATTACCCGATTTATCTGAATTTCTGACACTTCATGAAGTGAATGTGCCTATGTATGCATCCCAATGGTTTTTGACATTGTTTGCTTATGCATTCCCTATGGAACTTATCTTACGTATATATGATATCGTGTTTGCAGAAGGTGCAGCAGAGACGATTATGCGAGTATCCATTGCGATGATGAAGCGGTCCAAACAGAGGATTATGCGGTTCACAGAATTTGAAGATATCTTGGACTTTTTATCCAACAAACTGTATGATGCTTATAACAACGATCCAGGGCAAGTCATTTCAGATGCAGTGCAGTTGAGTAATGTAATTACCAAGGAAAAGCTAGATCATTTAGCAGAGACCTACGTGACAGAAATAGAAAAGGAACAAAAACAGACAGAGCAGGTGCTTGCTGTCCGATTCAATTTCTGGTCAAAATCAAATGGTAGTCATAACAACAGTAACGGCAGTAATCGAAGTAGTAACAGTATCAGTCGAAAGAAAAAGACAATGTCTTGGTACAATAGTGCACCCAAAAAGAGTAGTGAGTCCGAGAGATCATCCTTGAAGGAGCCAAGTGTATCAGAATTGCATCATCAGATTGAAGAATTACTATCAGCCATTTCACAGATGCAAAGGGAAGCCGTTACGCTAAAAGATGAATTGATGCAAGCTAAACTTGATAAAATGGATGTAGAAGCAGAAAGAGATGCTCTAAAAATAACAATAGAAAGCGCATTTAATAATGTAAAATTTGAAAAAGAGTGTATGGAGCTACGTAAAGAGAATTCAAGGTTGAAGCAAGAGAAGGAAGAGTTAGTTCAGCAACAAATCATGTCTAAAGATGCATTAAGTGCACTTGTAGAACGCATGCTGGATATGAAGAATAAGGTGGATCATTTGGAACAAGAGAATAAGAGAATAACTAGAGAATGTCAGATATTAAAAAAAGAAAGGCCAAAGTCGATAGCATCAATATGCAATAACAATCACTCATCATCATCTGTTTGCTCAGTACATAAATGCTAAATTGAAATATAAAATAAAAAGTGACAAATGATTATCCTAAATATATTAAACCATATCTACAGTCACACCGAACTAGTGTTCGTACTATACAAAAATTTAGTAAAAATCGGTGTACACTAGGCGCACGAGGAAATTTGCTATCTGCCTAAGCTGTTTTCTTTAACATAATTATTGTAGCAACTATGCATTATGCAATCTAATGTTTGTTTATAAATAATATTGTTGTCAATTATTCCTAATCTACAACATGTCGGTTCGTACAGAGGCGACAGCGTTGGCCAAGTAAGCTTTCAAAGCTTTTTCTCAAAGCCAATTAGATACCAATGCTTCATTTTTGTTTGTTCCAAGTAAAACAGGATTGGTCTGTGAACATCAGGTATCTCTGGGCGTAATGGAAGAAACAGAGTATTACCCGCTGTTTTTGAATATACAGCAATTGCTCTATTCTAAACATCGGCAGCAATCTGGAGACAATCGATTGGTGGAGTAAGATCATAATTGTTAAGAATTCTGCCTACATCGTCTTCTCTTATTATGTCTATTCTCTATATGTCAAACCTCTATAACTTGCTTAGATGATATATTACTTTACCTCTGTAAATTCCGTCTTTGCTCTTATCAAACTATTCCTTCATGTCTTGCTTGACTCTCATTCGAAGGTTTTCATCGCCATATGTGACATGCACAATGCAACGAAAGCTGCAATTACCATCACCTTGTGAGTTAAGGATTAATTCCATTTTCTTTATCCATGTATCTTTGATGTTGAGTAAGTCAATAAGCCTGACCTTTATCTCCATGACAGTAAGGGCTCCATTAACAACTGTAAGGTTGCATAATTAGTTACAACACAGAAGCGAGATCTATTTAGATGTGTACTTCTCATATTCTTTCTTCTTTTTTCTTCGGCCTTTGTCTCTAGTTTGGCCTTTTTCACTTCATTTTCTTCCATATTTTCTAACAAAATTTGTCTTCTCTTTGTTCCTTTTCGACGTCCGTTAGTATTTGTTTTGATTGATGGAGGTAACACATGGTCCAAGCTTTTTGCTTCCTTGGAAGCTTCAGCTTTCATGAGTTCATTGATTATATCACGCTTATCTTGGATAGGCTGTAAGTAGTCGAATACTTTTGCTAGGTATGTGTGTGATATTCTTGATAAACAAGTATAAGACGAAAGATTCAATGGGAAAGAATATGGGGAAGTTTATTTCTAATAAAATTAGACCCAGATTTTACTACTGCTAAAAGATTTACTGTATTTATATCAAATGACAACCTAGAGTGAGTACGACGTGAGATGTTAATACTTATTAAACTATCCTGACACATATTTCCATAATTGAACAAGTTTCCCCTTTAAGGGTTCTTTTGTCTACTCGTTAGCACTGATTCAAGGGCCCATTGGCTCAATCCAATTTGTTTTGCCAAGTACAAAGGTAAGAGGCAAAAGCTAATAAGATGAGAAGAGGATAGGAAAAGGACAATAAGTCAGTGAGACTGAAATATATGATATCTTTATTTACGATGAATAAAACAATGGTATTTGTCGTATTTACCTTATAAATACTTGATCTTGTCGTATGAGATTACTATAAATCTACAGTGACTCAAAAAACTGGCAACATGTTTCGCACTTTTGAGTTTCGGCATGCGTAGCTCATTCATTTCTT
>NW_019671920.1:0-1844 GCF_002708625.1 Rhizopus microsporus ATCC 52813 | reverse complement strand
ACAATGATCCAAAGCATCGGTCCAAAATGGCGCAGGAATGGCTTAAGGGCAATGAAGTTAAGGTTATAGACTGGCCAGCATACTCTCCTGACCTAAATCCAATCGAAAACATGTGGTATTTCGTCAAATGTGAGCTTGCTAAGTATGATGAACCGCCTAAGGGTATGTTGGAACTTTGGGAGCGTGTAGAGCATATATGGAACAACAAAATTGACAAGGACATGTGCTTAAGATATATTAACTCCATGCCAGAACGCATACAAGCTGTAATAAAAGCAAAAGGAGGCGAAACAAAATACTAAATAAATATGTTTTATTTTTTCCCAACCCACTCAAACAATTGCTCACATAAATTTTTATTTTTAAGCACCTGTTTCTACCTCCGACAGCATGCTAATGGCGCATGTCATGCGCCATTCGATAGTCAATGGCCTACGCTTTCATTTGATATACAACATGCCAGATGTATAAGTAACTTGTGTTCCTTGATGGTTCGTTAAAGTGAAAACACACAAACATGTGAGCAATTTTTTGAGTCACTGTAGCTGACACTTGGTATAAGAAAATTACCAAAGAAGATTGTCTAAAGGTGATTGATAGCATGCCAAATAGAATAGAAGCAGTTATCAAGTCGAAAGGATACTGGACAGAATACTAGAAATAAATAAATAAATGATTATCTTATTTTTAGCAGGTGGTCAAAAAACTGGCAACATGTTTTGGTCAAATTCAGCTGCCAGTCGCTGGCTGAGTTTTATTTGGATCATTACCAAATTTGGTCGACAAAATCTACATAAGCCTTGCACTGTTTACCTAAATTTTCAAGATAATACAGTAAGAAATGAATGAGCTACGCATGCCGAAACTCAAAAGTGCGAAACATGTTGCCAGTTTTTTGAGTCACTGTACGTGTCTCAATAACCTCGCTTAATTGTCGAGGTCTTAAAAAAATCCTCTCTCCAAGAGGAAAATCATTTGCCCGTTATATTCGTTCCTTAGAAACCGACATCATAGCCTTACAAGAAACTCATGCCGATTCCTTCGATCTTCATTCTCAATTTGAATTATGTCTTCAAACTTACTCAGCTACATGGACTCGCCATTGTGGCCTAATTTCTTTTAATCGTCAGCTAGCGATTGAACCGCGCTGGTCCTCTGTAGACGGACGGCTCCTCGTCGCTCAAGTCACAGATTTATCAGGAGCCTATGACCCTCTTCTTATTTACGTCCTCTATGCTCCAGCGCATCACACAGATCGCCCCGCTTTCTTTCACTCTCTCAACTCCATGTTACACTTCGATGATGCACCTCCACAACGCGCTGTTCTGCTGGGAGATTTTAATCATGATATCCATCTTCCTATGACACACCAGTTACTCCAATCTTGGAAAGAATGGCTGCACTCGTTCTGGCATGACGCCTTTCTCAGTGACTCCAATCAACACCGTATGCCTACTTTTGGTACTATTTCAACAATCGATTTCATCCTGGTGACAAGTGATCTGCAACATCTCACCACTTATCCACGCCTCACTTATATCAAAGGCTGTGATCACTCAGCACTCACAATCTGTCTCACCATGGGTTCTGTGAAAGTGGGTCCTGGCATATGGCGTTGCAACCCCTTTTTGATGGGTAATCGTAAATTCCGCTCAGAACTAACTGCTTTTTGCTCCAGTGCCGAGAGACATTTACACTATGTGAAAATTTATGGACAACCTACCCTAAAATAATCTTTGACTTTTTTTTTTTTCTCTTCTAGTCCAAAAGGTGCACAAGGCAGGTCTATAGGAGACAACTCCGGGTAGTGTATATTATGTTGCTTGTGCATGAAAATGACCAGA
>NW_019671919.1:1438352-1522420 GCF_002708625.1 Rhizopus microsporus ATCC 52813 | reverse complement strand
AATAAAATATCAGAACTCAGGTAATGTCATTTTAGCTCATTCTTTTTTGTTTTTTTTTTTTTTTAATTTATTTCCATCATGGCCAACTTTCAACGACTGCCGATAGATATACTGCATCTCATATTGGATTATTTGAAAGAAAATAAGGATATAAAGAAC
Organism: Rhizopus microsporus ATCC 52813; assembly: GCF_002708625.1. Taxonomy (NCBI): domain Eukaryota; kingdom Fungi; phylum Mucoromycota; class Mucoromycetes; order Mucorales; family Rhizopodaceae; genus Rhizopus; species Rhizopus microsporus. Next base: position 1,522,261 of record NW_019671919.1, on the reverse strand, counting down.
TGTAGACTTGTTTGTTTACAATGGTGCATGGCATTGACATATCGATTGTTTCAAGACATATCTATTAAAGACGAATATCATCTCAAGGCACTATTGGACTTAACCACTAGCTCAAAATCGAATAGATTGATTCAACTTGGTCAATACGTTAAAACGCTGACTATCTACAATAGTCGTGACTATAAGCAAATGCCTGTTATCACACGCCATGACTTTGAACAACTAGTCAAATCTTGTCCACATGTTCATAAGCTTTTATTGGACGCCTTTACTTTTGGAAAGTACATATCAGCTTACTTACTTGATATCAGTGACGATACCAAATGGAAAGTTCAGTCATTTGGATTGAAGCATATCACTATGGACATTTATTACAAATACAAAGACTCCATCACGGAATTCTATGCTCCTTACAGGATGAAGAGTATACGTGATTTGGCATATTTCCCGTTACTCCAACAAGTTCACTTGCATGCATTTTCTATTACGACTATGGAAGACTTTATGTTTATTTTTGATACTTGTAGAAACATACGTGATATAAGCACGACAGTTGACATAGACACACCCTCACATATTGCTTGTCCTCAAGATCTTTACCCCTCTTTGACTCGAGCAGAGTTTGTTTGTCGCGGCCGACAGATACCAAAGGGCCTTATCGATTGTATCATACGTCGATTCACTCAGATATCCAACATTTCATTTTATCTGGACAATGAATCTTCAAAGCCTATTGATGGATCAGATTATGATAGGCTGGTGAAGCATGTTGTCAAGCATCTCAAGCAAGAATCAAGGTTGAGTTTGTATAAACCTATCTTTAATGCAGAACATCTCGATCAAGCGGCTATTACGATAAACAACTGCCTAAAGAGTCTCAGTAAACAATCATTCATCACGTCAAGCGTACATTTTACGATTATCCAGAGTATGTCATGGGATAATGAAACCGTCAAGCTGTTGGATGCATTTAAACGACACGACGATGACATGGTTCACCGTTATCTCGAGCTTCACTGTCCGGGTAGATATCCTTTACAAGAATTAATCTATTATCTCAGAAATGTCAAACCATACATTCAAGAATTAACCATGATGAATGACGACTCGTCTTCTGTTACCTCAGCAGACCACATAGACGCCACCTTATATCAATGTCACCAGCTTCAAAAGTTAACCTTTTTTCGTTATGGGTTGCCATCACTTCAGGGTTGTGTCAACAGAGCGGTACAGTCTATATGTATTGCTTCATGTAATATTCATACTGGGTTCTTTGGTGACCTTTCCACAGCCTTTCCTCGCTTAAAAAATATCGATCTGCGTTGTAATACGATTGTTTGCGATTCTGACGGAACTGGATCGAATATAATAGACCTAGGAAGCTTAATATTGGACAGGCTAACACTTGTATTAAGCATCCAAAATGACATGCCCACATCCGATACCCAGGAATATCTTGTATCTCTCAAGACACATAGAAAAACCTCCTATTTTGTCATAGACAACCAGAGAAACCCTAGAAAGCTTAGTACTGATGAAGCAACAGAAAAGGATAAAAGTATAGATTATCTAATCAATTGTCATGATGTTCAGCAGTTTGCTCTAGACATAACCATTTCTTCTTAATGCCTCCATAGACAGTTCTGTTCTACTATTTATTTTCCATCTACTGTATTATTAATTCTTTATTAAATAAAACAATAATTTCATAGACAATGTTCAGAATCAGTCCTATGATAAAAGAGCTTGATTATTTACGCTTTATGTAATCCTTGTCCGCTGATGGTCGTTTCTAACCTCCATGTTTGTTACAATGGACGCCAAGAAGGATCACTTCCCAAAAAGGCAATCTGTTAAACTCAGACATTAAATTCAAATAACCTGCAGTGTTGCCTTTTAACCCTTTCAATAACTCCCTTTCATTATTCTTATTTAATAGTTTACCATGTCTTACCTTTCTGCCGATAGAGCAGAAGCAGAACTTGCTCAGAGTGTTCGAAAAGCATGTAATGCTGAAGAAGTATCACCTAAACGAAAACACGTTCGAAGTAAGAAAAAATGAGAGGAACTTTATATCATTTTTTATTAATACATGTGTAGTCTGTGTTGTCTATACCTGGGACCATCGCTCTTCAGCCATCATTTGGAATATACTCAAAGTACAACCTTTGTTATCTGATGAAGTTCAAGCTTTCAAGGCATTAATTCTAGTTCATAGAACCATCAATGAAGGACATCCTAATGTAACTAAATGACGACATATATTATTGTTCATCACTCAACTTACATCCTAACATTTTAGGCTATTAAAGACGCTATTAGAGAGACAGGCTGGTTAGAGACTTGTGCTCGAAGTGTTAGCGGAGACGGTATTAAAGGATACGGTACACTAATTCGGGCCTATGTCGACTTGCTTATACACAAACTTCAGTTCCATCGCACTCATCCTGAATTCAACGGTACTTTTGACTATGAAGAATATATTAGTTTAAAAAATATCGATGATCCAAATGAAGGGTAAGGTAAAATGTAAGTAAATATTATGACTGACCTTGGTTTCTTTTCAGATTTGAGACTATCAACGATTTGATGGACTTGCAGGATCATATCGATAGATTCCAAAAGACAGTATTTGCCAGTTTCCGTCATCACTCAAATAATGAGTGTCGTATTGGTGCTCTTCTGCCTTTAATAGACGAGAGTCACGGTATCTACAAGTTTATCACCAGCATGCTGAGAGCCATGCATCAAAGTAAGAACTTTCTTTGAACCTTTACTGTTTTCTAAACTTATTATAGAAACCGATTCTTCTGATGCTCTTGCACCACTTCGACAAAGATTCAATGCACAGCACTACGCACTTTTGAAGTTTTATTTTGAATGCTCTAACCTACGATACTTGACAAGCCTTAAGCAAGTACCTGTGCTTTCGCAAGACCCACCCTCTTTGATTGACGCCAGCACACCACAGCTTCCTAAGCGACCTGAAGTAGCCCGCATTGAGGCCCCACCTCCAGCCCAAGCCTCGCCCGAACCTGTGATTGACTTTTGGTCCGAGAAACAAGCTCAGCAACAGCGAGAATATGATCAACAACAACAACGCTTGGCTCAACAACGAGCTGAAGAACAGGAGAAAATGAGGCAAATGCAGCTACAACAACAACGTGAGTTTGAGGAGCAACAGCGGTTGCTTGCAGAGCGTGAAAGACAGAGGCAGGAAGAACTCTTGAGACAACAGATGCAGCACCAGCAGGCCGGTAGAATCAATGATTTGGAAATGCAGCTTTTGAATGCTCGTAACCAAATTGAACGTAACCAAATGATGTTAGAGCAGTATGACAGAAGAGTGAAGGCTCTTGAACAAGAACTGGCTTCTGTTAACTCGAATGCTCAGCTACGTGACCAATCTAAAGATGAGCTCATTCGTTCTCTTCAAAGTAAGAATTTAAAGTTGGTTGTATACTATCAAGATTATATACTAATCTGATAATATATAGACGAAATACAAATGTGGAAGAACAAGTACGAAGCCTTGGCCAAGCTTTACAGTCAGCTAAGAAAGGAGCATATTGACTTGCTGAACAAATACAAGAGCTTGCAGGTCAAGGCCAATTCTGCACAAGAAGCTACAGAGAAATTGGAACGAATGCAAGCTGATATGCGTGCAAAGAATATCGAATTAGCTGATCTAATCAGAGAACGTGATAGAGCACGCAATGAACTGGCTAGACTTCAGGGCGTAAGCATTAGTTGCACATTTATGAACGTCCGTTAATCTTTTGCTTGTAGAACCAACGCGATGAAGTAGAAAGATTAAGACGAGAATTAGACAACGCCCGCGATCAAATTCAAAATATGGGGCGATCAAAGGGTGATGAAGTGAGCGCGTTGTTGGCCAAATTCAACAAGGAAAAGTCGGAATTAGAAGCTAGCTTGATGGAAAAGCAAGCTCTCATTGACGAGTTCCTCAAGCAGATTGAAGATCAGCAGGGAGAAGTGGACCACCTTCGCCAAGTAAGTCTTTTTGCTCGTTTGAAAAGAATATGTCTCACACAACTTGTAGGAAAAAGACGAAGAAATTGCTGTGTTGCAAGCTGGTATGGATGAATGTCTAGCTCAACTAGCTGAATTACAGCATAATGACAGACAACAAGAGCTTCAGGATGAGCTTCACCGTCTGGAAACTATGCACTCTGACAAGCTGAACCAAATACTGGGTAATAACTTTTAACTTTATGTTTTTATACATCTAACTTTTTATTAGATGCTATTCTTAGCACATGTGTTCAAAAGATCAACGACGGCATTTACGAACTTGATAGTCAACATGGCAATGAAAACTCAACTCCAGAACTTGCACTATCCATGATTGAAAGAGCAAGTATTACCTCAGTAGAGTTCATGTCTGCCTTCAGCAAATTCTTAGATGGAAGTAACTCTGGTGATCACACAAGCACTATCACGCGTGCCATTGAATTTTCTGATACCATTATTGATGTCCTCCAACATTCAAAGGGCATCACGCAATATGTCATGCGCGATGAAGATGGCGAAGAACTTGTTAGACTTGGTAAAGGTTCTGCTGAAGCTGTTATCCAATACTTTAGCAGTGTCATGTCATCTTATCTCAAGATGCTTCCTCCTGCCCAGCGCCCTGAAGTTGTCATCCAAGGCGATATGAGAGTTCAAGAAGCACTTACCAAGCTCTCACAAAAGACAGAAGACTTGATCTTGACAGGTGCTACGGATATCAATAAATTAGCCGATGGTGAAGTCGGTGATCTTGTCGAACAAGAAATGACAAGAGCCGCACGAGCTATTGAAGAAGCCACTGCCAGGATCCAAGAGTTGATGCGTCGTCCAGCAAACCCTTCTTTCTCAGCAACAGATATTCAAGTTCATCAGCTCATCTTGAACTCTGTATTGGCACTTACGAATGCTATTGGTAATCTGATCAAATGTGCCACAGCATCCCAACAAGAAATTGTGGCTCAAGGTCGTGGAACCTCGTCCAAAGCCGCTTTCTACAAAAAGCATAACAGATGGACTGAAGGTTTGATCACAGCGGCCAAGGCAGTAGCTGTTGCAACAAATCTTTTGGTAGAAGCCGCCGATGGTGTCATTAGCAAAACACATTCTTTAGAACAGCTGATTGTTGCTTCTAATGAGGTATCTGCTGCTACGGCTCAACTTGTATCAGCCTCCCGTGTGAAATCATCCTTTATGTCGCGTACACAAGAACGATTAGAATTGGCAGCCAAAGCAGTGAAGGATGCTGCAGCAGAACTCGTAAAGCAGGTCAAGAATCTTGTCGCCCAGCAAAACAAGACAGAGGATTTAGAAATTGATTGGAATAAGTTATCAGTGCATGAATTTAAGCGCCGAGAGATGGAACAACAAGTGAAAATTTTGAAATTGGATGCCGAGTTAACGAATGCCCGCCGTGTCTTGGCTGAAATGAGGTAAGTCTCAATATGTGTTGTGATGGCTGGTTTATTAATACCTTCTTTTTTTATCATTAGACGAAGCGGCTATCATACAGAAGAAACAGATTAATAGTATCAATGACAAAATAAAATACTTTCCTTATTATGTAATCAATCACCTTTAATACATGTCTTTTTAAAAAAAGGAGAATAACTCATGGTCAAGTCTGTACGTGTAAGCACGATATTAAGTCTGTGTCTGCTACCATTATAGCATATCTTGTGCTTTCTTTTGAAGTGTGTATAGAATGTCCCTTCAGCTGTGATTGATTTCGATAGTTTTCATGTTGTATATTATTATTTTTAGACCCCTTTAGGAAAAACAAACTGCACTGAGGCATTCCTTAGCATCAACAGGGGATATTCATTAGTTTTTACTTTTTATTATTCTTTTTTTTTTATATATAAATAGATTAGTTATGCAATAATGTTGTTTTGTACAATTTGATGTAATTTAGTTTGATCTTCATGCGTGCATTGTAGTAAAGAAGATAGGACAGGTATTAGTTGAGACTAGAAAGAATAATGAGTACATTTTAATACATTGCCTTCTCCTGCATTAATATAACTTACTCTTGTTGTTTTCAATTCCAGAAATTTTATAATGACATTTCGCAAGTATTCAAGGTTAAGAGCATCGTCTTGTGCCTTTGTCATCCTTCGTATTTCATTCCTTAGCATCTATGGGTACCGTTAGTTCATGCTTAGATTATCACTTTTCTTACTTTATTCATAGCCTTCAATTGAATTTCCCTTGCCTTTATATATTCTAGCTCTTTCTTTTGATTTTCTATATTGACCTTTTTTTGTATAATGTGTGTGAATGGTGCTGTGTATACTCTCTCATGAGGTTAACTTACGTGTATCATATACAAGTCATCGTACTTTTCTTGCCACTGTTTTGATTCTTGATATGCCTTACCCAGCTTAAGCTCTAGGCAGCTTATGCTCTCTGTTGCTGATATGTATTTCTCCCTTAACGACGATACTTCGTTTTGCATCACTATCTTTTCTTGCTCTACACTCAGACACAGTTGCTCAAACGTACGTCGCTGACATTCAAGCTCCGAGCGTACTGTGTTACACTTATGTTTTGCTTGATCTATCTCTTGAGCCAATTTGGCCTTCTCTGCCATACACTGTACGCTGTCATGACATGCACCTTCATTCTTATCCTCTATTAATTGTTTGATTGTTTCTTGAGCCTTTTTTAGCTCTTTTTGGGCAGAATCTGCTTCTTGCATAAAATGTAGCACACTTTTTTTGTTCTCCTCTCTTTCAAGTTTCAGTTCTTCAATTTCATTCTTTAATTTTCTAATTTGCTCTTGTACGTTTCTTTTCTTTGTATTCAATTGTTTTCTTGCCATATTTATTTTATAAGGAAGAAAGGGTTATAAAGCTCAAAGCTAAGCCCAACAGAAAAAGAATGAAACCTTTTTATAAGGAATCTTAGGGGGCTTAAAATATTTTTTGTAGTGCTATTGAAAATAAAATGGCGCAGAATATTATGATCCGTTCAACTTAAGCCCTTCTCGTGAAGTATATATCTTTAAGAAATACTCATGATAACAGTGGCTGACAATATGCTTTGAACAATAAATTGTGGCGTTTTAATCATAGAAGCAAGTAAAATATACATATAAATAATGATGGTATTCACTTGTATAATGAAATGATTATATTGAAGCAAATAGTAAAAATTATATGTTTATTTCTTTGAGAATTGCTTCTCTATATTGAAACAATTCAGAAGTTTTTATAAGGAATTCCTGTAATCCCAATAAGTCAATGACTCGAGGTAAAGTTTCAAGTCTAAGATATGATGAATTAAAAGGTATAAAATAAATTATATTTGTGATCTCACCGTAATATCTTTTGTAATACTGGATTGGATCTTCAGAACCTTCAACTTGCTTTAACTTTAGCAATTTTATGAGCTGTTTCATCATTTTTTCCTCGTCAACAGTTTCTTTACCCTTGTGGGTATTAAAGTCAATTCCCTCTGAAAGCTCCACAAAAAGGGGTAATCGACTTGTTCCTAACAAGGAACGCAACACCATCCCATTTCGTTTAGTCTGTTAAGATGGTTTGCTTTTCAATCCTACGTCGTCTGTTGGTCATACTTGACGAATAAACAAATATAGAATTTGTATTTGTACTTACCATTGCATATCAATGATATAATTGCATGCAACAAACAAGTTGTGGTCAAGAAGGCAGTGTTCCTCTCCAGTCGCTGCTACTGTAGCGAGTTTCTTGGATTTTCAATTAATTTCAAACTACAGTTGTTGAATCCGATAAGGAGAATTAGCTTTTTAGTATTGATTTATATATTAAAATTTACATTAACTTACAAGTGGATACTCATCACTTCAATAAAGCTGAGGTCAGCATGAACTATCATGTCAAACTCTTCCTTCATTTGGGATGGGAACATCCTAACGGCACTCCTCATCAGCTTAGGACTGGCAATGCAGCTTGTCAGTTTGTAAATCAGCACCCCCACAAGCATTGTAAATGGGGGCAAAGGGTAGATTTGTGGATTCCTTCGAGATATGAAAGTATTACTGCCATTTTACTTGTCCAAAAGACAAACTTTTCACCAAGCCTATATAAAATAAAAAGAATGAATACAAGCTAAATCAAATCGAATTAAGTATACCCGTCATGAACAAGATATTCATGTTATATTTGAAAAAGAAATAATGCAGAAAGAAATGTTGTTCAGGACTTATATTTATACTTTTAAAAAGCAAAAATTCAGAAAATAAACAAACATCATCGTGCATCTTAATGAGCCTACTCTTACAAAAAAAAACACTTTATTTTCGAAAGAGGGAAAAGGGACAATAATCATATCTCCTTAATCTGAACAGTTTATTCTTAATATCCTTACGAGCTTTGATATTGTAACACATTTGGGCGTTTTTCGTGTAACAATATATAACACGACAAAAAAATTCTTTTGTTAGTAGAATTCTTTTAGAGAAAGTTGTTATAAAAGAAGCATGGATTCTTTAGCAATGAAACAAGTTGTATAAAGAATAGGATTACATTATTATTATTATTATTATTATTATTATTATTGTTATTGTTATTGTTGTTAGTATTAGTAAAGAAACACACACTGTACAGAATGATCAATTATTGTCTTCTTCCGTTGCTGGTTTCAGCTCAAAAATCATTTGATAAGTTGGATTCTTTGGATCAACCATTGTTCCAACTATCAATGGTTCTTTATGTTTATGTCCGTTTTGAATGCAGCAAATATTCTTGCCTTGTATCACTTGCTGTATCTGACCCTATAATAAACTTGCTTAATACAACTTTGTTTTGTTTGTATGTTTATACCAACATCAACAATACTCCTCACTTCAATAAATTGATGTTCAAATGCAATTATATAAGGATGATAGTAAGCAAAGGCTGTGGGATGCCCTTCCCATTCAATCTTGAACTGTCTTTCAGCTCTTCTTCCCTTTTTATCAATATAAAAAGCATATCTGTCATAGCACATCAAGTAATTGCCACCAGGTACTGAGAATACAAATATACGTTTAACTGTTGAACTGATTGGTATTTGAGCATTGGTTGTTTCATTTTTGGTAATAAAATTAAGGTGTCTATCAGAAGGGTCAAGTAAACCTAGAATGGTTTTATCAATGCCAAATCATGTCAACATAAAAATAACAACTTACGATCAGGCTTTTTTGTGTTCATATCCACTGCAATCATGCCTAGAGGTGTAGTGAGCAATACCATAGACTTGGTTGTATCAATTGCCCAGACATCACAAGGGCTATATATCGGCTTCAGTGGATTGACTTGTGTGTTTGTGAGAGATAAAGAGGAGCGAATAGATAATTTGCTAAAAATAGACTTTCTTCTCATCTCAGTCTTTGGCATCGATGGTTCGTATATTTCAATTTCTGTACCATTCACAGAAGGAGGCTTTGGTACACAAATCAATGTTTTACCTAGACAAGTGCCTACATGAAAGAATGGTACGTTTCCTTGAACTTTCCTCCCAAAGTGTTGAATGCTGTGGGATCCATCAGGTCGTCCATTCAAAATTATCTCTAAAGGGTATTGCCAAAGAATATCATCCGCTAACACTAAAAGCAGCCCATATTCCTCCAGTACATGCACTTGATGCACTCGTTCCAATGGCAATACCTTTCTAGGTACCACGCTTGGCACACACTTCCTTTGTCCAATATAAAGCCCTGAATCAGTGGCAAGCATATAATGCTGACCATTGTCTTGACAAGTGTGTTATTATAATGTGTGTATATTTCTGATATTTCAAATGTAACTTACCAAAAGCAATCATGTGATAAATGTTCATATCAGCAAAGAATTCGAAATCTTTCACAACTTTTACCATCTGGAACACAGGTTTGCGCTTTGACTTGGCTTCTTTTTGCTTCCTAATGGCTTCATTCCATGCTTTCCTATTGTGCTCCGAAGGCGCATACAGTGTATAAGAATCTTCTGTTATTCTACCCTCGTGATAAAAGGTGATGGGTGCCCCCAATTTGGCGCTATTACTGTTTAAAAGACTATCTGAGCTATTGCTTTTTTGTTGTCTAGAAATAGAGTTTCCTAACGCGCTACTCACGTTGCTTCCACGATGCGTCGTCAGTTTTTCTGCTGCTGTAGATAAAAGTGTGCTGGTAGACCTATGAACTGGATTATCTGTTGTGGGCAAGGACACGCCAAGCAGCTCGATGGGAATAGGCTATTATATAGGTTGAGTGGGCCACAAGTGTACATTATTGTTCTTATTACCCTGTTGCGTATGCTATAGTGCTCGGTTGCATTGATGACTTTGACCTTGGCCGTAACCAAGTAATGGTCAAACAGGATGACTTGGTACTCAGTTGAATCAAGACTAGGTGTTCTCCTCAGTGTCCCTTGCTTGATTATACACCTACTTTCCTCTAGTAGCTTCAAGTCTATCTTATCCTTTTTGTTTTTAAATGAAAGATGCGCATTGATTTGCTCCAGATCAAATCGATTCTTGGCTTTTCCAGCTTCATTGTTCACTTTTTGCAAATAGTGCTTTATGGTGTCAATAATGTGGGGTATACTCTCTTTATCCGGGTGACCCTCTTCAGTCCTATCGTATATTTTATCCAACAGCAACGTGTATCTTCCAAGGCGTGTCGTTGGCTTTGTCAGATAACCGTTTAACTCCAACTTACGGGACGATTCATGCCGTTCAGTTTGCTTTTAAAAGACCATAAGTATCGTCAACTTTCTTTTTGATTTCTTTTTTTTTTTTTACCTCTGCAAACAAGGCAAAACGAGGATTATTAAACTTTTCTAGTTCATAGGTATATTTTGCTTGATGCTGTCTAGCGCCGTAGTAAACAAAGGGCTCAAACTCTAGTACATAATGCTTCATGATGTCACTTATTTGTGATATAATAGGGTGCTGTTGTTGCCTTGTTTTCAATGCTGACGTGAGTCGTTGACTGATATCGTGAATCTCTTTTATATTTGAAAACACTTTATCTATAAATGTATCTCGTCGCTTTACTGGAATAATATCGCCATTCTTTAGTGGTTCTATCCACATCTGAAATTGTCTAAGTAAAACACATATAGAACATAGACTTGGACTACCTTCATTATATATTTTAAATCATTGAGGAAACTCTCTTCTGTGTAGATCAATTCAAAGATAGTTTCCTGTCTTCTTCTTTCCAGGGCAGAGATAGAAAATAGGATATAGTCATCTATCAAAGTGGACCACAGAGGCTGGTGCTTTTCTATGGTGTACGCATATGCTGTCACTCGCTTTTCTCGAGTGTCTATACTCTGTGGTCTATTTCTCTGTTCAATGTATTAATTTTTTTGTTTTTTTGCTTTTTCTCTTATTCTTTTTTTTACCAATCTTTCCCTGTTTGGGCATGTGTAACTGTAGCACGGATATAAATAATTGCAGGTTGCAGAGTAACAATAGGTTAATTCAGTATAGACACCGGATGGTAATAATGTATGCTGAGATGAAATAGCAGTAGGTGAAGCTGAATAGGAAGTATGGTCGTCTTCATCTTCATCATCTTCATCATCACTTGCACCATGATGACTTGGCGTTGGCGTAGTAGTCACTGAAGATATATTGGTGCTACTGTCACTACTATCACTTCTCAAAGGGAAACCATGAAAGATGAGATCATTAGTGAATTGATATATTTCGATAATATCATCAACAAGTCTACTCTCATAGCTAACATCATGAAAGAATCTTTGAGTTTCCAAGGCACGACCCACTCTCAATGCAAGAAGACGATCTGTTGTACAAAGAATTTCTTTTAGTTTATCCTAATAACGTATAAGTATGTTTTTATTCCATTTATGTATAAAATCTATCTTACCACAGCTTCTTTACCATCAAATACATTGTTGTATTCGATCCCATTCTTTATACGCTTGGATAGAATCAATCGTTTTTTCAATTCTATAGCAATGTGAGATAGAAATGCTCTATAGTATCTTGGTTGAGGCGATTTCCCATTTGATTTGATCATTCTTTGTTTATTTTTCTCTATTCTTGTCATATTCATCTTTTGAGCTATTTAACCATGAATAATCTTGTCTATTTCTTTCTTTCTATTTACCATCCACAGAGTGATCCTCATGTTGAGTTCGAGATAGTGTAGTAGAATTGGATACCCTTGGTTGAGGTGAAGGTTTGCTATGTTGTGTATTGGATGCTTTGGTAGTAAGTGATCTTTTTAAGCCAAATCTTGTTGTTGCATGTTGTAATAGCTGACTACCACTTCGTTGTAATATTTCAGTCCTTTTCTGAAAAAACTCTGAGGAATTTGAACTAGTTCGTTGTAGGTTCATAAAGTGAGGTTATGATGCATATAAATCCTTTAATAAATAAATAAATAATATGCAAGTAGATTAAATATTAATGCACATATAATTGCAACTCTGTTGTAAATTAAAATAGAAAAAAAGAAAAAAGAAATGGTTGCACCTTACTGCTTTTTTTTTTAACTTTATCCACCAGTCACTCACTCTTTTTCTCTTTGCTGAATCCCAAATTATCAACAAATATATACAAAGGTATCTATACATATTACTCATTTATCTGGTATAGACTGATAGTTGTATCTAAAGCCATGCGCAAGATATCAACCTTTTGCGTTTGGTTGATGAAGTTGTAATTAAGAATCTCAAATCTAAGTATTTTTCTTAGTAGATTCATGCAATAGCTTCTGCAAATAAATTCTATTAATGAGCTTGTTCCGTCTGTTTTACTTTAGTTTGTGCAAAAATTCTGTAATGGATATTTCCAGTTCGAGCAAAGGCTCTCAAATATCTCTTCTAGGAGGAAGAAATGTCAAACAATTTCTTGTAACCAACTTTGAAAGGAAAAAAAGAAAGGGAAACACTATATACAAATACGAATTTATCATAAATAAAAAACTCTTTTATCTCATTCTTCTTGAAAGAAAGATAAACCAAGTTGCGACTTTATAAACTCATGTTTAGCTTGACGCTACAAATTGAATAGTTTTGTTGGATAGTATCATAGGTAGTAGGTAGAGATAACGCCTGTAGAATTAGTCTAACTTCTGGTGAATTTTCTGGTGCATGCAATGTTTTCCAAAAAGAAATGATATCCCAAACAACATTACATTACTCAGATGAAAAAACTGTTTTTCAAGGTAACCAAAGAGACAAACTTTATCAGCCACTTCTAATCCTTATATCTCAAGATATTATATACTGAGCAAGCCTCTTTGAAAGCTATTTAAGTAGAAATAAAAGCATATCATGGCAATGGTAAGTTTATAGAATATAAAACAAACAAATATTGATATACAAATATTATAGGGGGGTACCATCTCAAGCGAATGCTTGAGATATCAGAATCATTGTGGATATGAATAATATCAAAACGGGCATCAGCAATGGCGAATTTGCCAAAAAAAAAAAAAAAAAAGCAACAACACAGAGCAAGCTCTATTCAGATAACTTAAGGCTGTGATGGCCGCCAACTGCCACCTTAATCATATCCTTACGATTATTGGCTATATTCCTTCAAATTATGGGCTTCGATTATCACTTATACTCTTTATCACTCGTGGATACATACTTCAAGACGTGTACCATTGGGACAAGTATGACTTCCAATCACTGTCCATGCTTTAGTAAAAATGCAAATTGAAAAAAAAAGAAAGCGCGAATTAGGCATCACAAACCCTCAACTTGAGAAAATGAAAGGCGTGAAAAGTTCGTAAATTGGTATCGTGAGCACTGTACTACATTTATTCTTCATCACTATACTCTTTTAATAACCTATCGACCTCTTCAAGTACATCTGGACTAAGGTCTTCTTCATCAGAACTATCTTCTCCAATCACATGTTTAGCTTCATCATCATCATCTTTTTCTTCTTTATGTTCTTTTTCTTCAATCACTTCTTCTGATTTTGTCGTTGATATTTCTGGACTGGTCATGTTACTGACAGAGGTACCTGAATTATCAGTAGATTTTGATCTTAGTTGTGGTCGAGTAGTCGCTGCCAATTTCGCACCGGTGGCTAATAAATTATCAAAAATCTCTCTTCCTAGACTCTTTTGCTGCTCAATTGGCTTCTCAGTCAATTGGAATGACTGTGAGAATACGTGGTCAAAAAAGTTTTCCAGTGTTTCATCAGCAAGTACGATCATTCTAGTAAAGCTTTTTAGTAATCTGGGTATGCGCAGGTATTAATCTAGGTACCTCAGAGATGCCAATGATAAATACTTGTTTTCGTCTCTTGCTTCTGCATATTCAAATGCGTTGTGTAAAAAGGTAGACACTGAATTAAGATGTTCTTCATCATTAGTTCGTCTGAAGATCCAAAGAAGAGTCTCAGAAAGTTGAACAATCTCATTATTGTCCAAGTAGTTATCTTTATCTACATCATGTAGTTTGAAAAAAAGCTCTAACTGGGTATTGAGGTCTCCTTTGCAGATGGATCCAATACCTATGATGGCGTCTTGTAAGCTAATACTTTGCTTTTGCTGGATATCAAACTTGTTAAACAGTTGGCTAATGAAATTTCGTGCGACCTTGAGTTGTCTTTCTCGGTCAGGCTGTTGATCTTCCGCATCCATTTTGGCCCATGAAGCGAGGGAACCAATGAATATTTCAAATGACTCGAGATTCATTTCAGTGTGTTCACGTTGATGGTAATACAATACATTATTGAATTTGTCATAGATGATTCCGAGTTCCTCTTTGTCCAGTCCAGCTGTATCCGCAATATTACGTATAGCTGATCTTTTCGTAAATGATTCGATGCCTGCAACTACCTTAAGCTGATGTGTCTGCCTTAGTTCTCGTACGAGTTCATCGGTAATACTGCTGAATTCTCGGTAAGCAACAAGTAATAACTCATTAAATTTCTAAAAATAATGAGCTTTTTGTAAAGAGATTATTTTTTCTATTCCTACCGTCAAATTCTTTGCTTTGGGGTTATCAGAGTTTGGATATAATGGTGCGTCAAGACTGTTGAAGTAGTTCTTCAGTATATTCATAAATGTTCCGTCGTCAGTTGCTTGTAATAGATCATCCCCATTAATTTTCAATATAGCCAAACTACATGAGCACAGTTAGTTTCTTTCTATACAATAAAACACAAAAATATCTTACCCTATCTGGAACAGCACCTTGGGTCCCTCCATAAAGAAACAGTCGAGAATTCTAAATGCAAATAGCAGTGGCATCGAATTGATATAAAGACTCAAGAACCATGGCAAGCAAGCAACAGAGAGTTGAATATCGGCTTCCTTGAAATGTTGATGCAGCTTGGGCATCGTCTTTTCCAGTAAATGCTCAAAAATGATTTGATCGAGCAAGGCACCATACATGGAAGTGCTATAGTAACCAGGCAACAAGTCGTCACATAAAGCACCAAGTGTAAAAAACGCTTGTTCTTCACTCATGTATCTTTTTATTCTTTGCTTAGTTTCCCTTGTATTTTTTAAAGTAGAATGACTTACATCAAGATTGCAGAAGTTACTATATTCATAGCTTGACAGTATCCCAGCTCAGGATCTTTCCAAGAGTAGGCAACAAGCACTCTTCGAAGTCGATCAATACCTTCCGATTGCTGGTACGCTTTGTACTCGGGTAAGGATCTATTTAGATCTTTCTCGATTTCTTCAAGGCTTAATGAGGTTTTCTCTTTGTTCTCTTCCAAGATTTTGTCGTACAGTCCTTGGTTCATGAACCGTTCGTAGATAGCACCAGAGCAAACTTCCCATATTTCTCCTCTTAGCTTATTTGGTAAACCAACCCGAATCAACTTTGCAAATTGAGGGGTCTTTGATAGTGTCAAGTTCCTACCATGACCTAGAGTAAGGTGATCAATACATAATTATCGCCTGCTCATAAGGGACTGACCTTCAAAATACTGCTTCCACAACTTCATCTTACTTTTCTCTTTGAGCTTTTTAGGATCCCCTGGAAATCCAAAGGTTAGACCTAATCCTCCAGGAACCAAGGTCAAGTCTCTTTCAACCATAACTGCCTCAGATGGACATGTTTTTAAAAACCTCTTCATCATTTTCATGTGCTTAACTTGGTTTTTCAAGTTGTTGGTTAATGCCACCGAGAACTGTTCCCGCTCCTCTTTGTTTCTAAGAAAATATGCATAAGCTCCAATAAAAGTTAAATAAGGTCTCTTACGCGTCCAAATGAAATATAGATTCGGCTTGATGCCAATTGATAATCTTGATACCGTACACCTTGGGTCTATCTGTTACTTTTTCTACACAACGAATAGTGTACAACGGCATGACAATTTCAAACTTTGCATGGTCATTGAAAGTAAGGTAAGCCTCGGATAAGCTCAGTTTGCCTGTGTGATCTGCAGATTTAGCCTCTTTTGTGACAAGCGTCGCATGAATAGATGACTGTAAGTGTTCGCTTAGCGGCAATCGAAATCTTGCCCTGAATCTTTCGTCCCTTTTCTGTGCTTCAAGGTTTGTTTTCAATGGCTGCATGAATTTTTCAATTTCTACTTTTTCATCTGATGAGTCGTCTCTAGCAACCGAGTGATGAGTGGATGTGTTCTTTAATACACGCTGCATGGCCAATCCGGTCAATTGCACGAGCATATCATATACTTCGTCTCTCTTGAATAAGTTGGAGAAAAAGTGTTCGGTCTTATCTTTCAAGACTGTCTTGATAGCATCAGGGAACACACCACGCTTCGATCTTTCTTTTTTGATATCTTGTATGTCTTTTAGTTCGATCAACACTTTTGTCTCATAGCCAAGTAGAAATGAGTAAAAAGCCAAATAATTTTCGCTGATATAAAGCCATCCTTGACTCGTAAATCGATTGGTATGGTACGCACATGAATAATCTAGGGGGTTCAATGTCAACTATGTCATTTTGTAAAGATTATCCAAAAAAAAAACCTACAGTTAACAAGTCTTTCAGAAGGAGAGACATCAAATGTTTGTCTAAAACTTCTCGAAGCTTTTCTAACCTTCTCATCAGCTGATATTTCGTCTGTTCCAGAGTCTACAATAGAAAGGGTGTTGATTCAATGTTTTTACTCGCTTCTTTTTTGTTATACCTCTACGTGTAACAATCGAGTTAATTTTAGTAACTACAAATGGTTCTCTTTCATCATGATCTAAGCTGCCAAGTTGAGGTGCGATATTAACTATAGAATATGTATTATTATGCTGTTATCAATGATTAAAAAGTAAAATTCATTACTATCAATCCATTCCCAAGCAATATCAGCCTTCTTTTCTGTTTCTGCTACAGCCAACTGAAGGTTTGTACCATTTAGCCGCTTGTATAATATACGATAAGGTGATTGCTTCGTGTCCAAGCTAGTAATTATTCAGTAAAATATTTTTTTCTCTTCTGTCCTTCTTTTTTTTTACACATTTTGTAATGTGCCTAAAACACTTCTCATTAGTCCACTCTTTTGAGTCTTTGCTTGTTGTAGAACAAAGTAGTCATTCTCCTTTAATTTAGTCCAAAAGGGACCACTGATGTCTACTTGGGTTGGTAACGTGAATAGCTCAAATGCAGCTACTGAAGAAGAAGAAGTCATTACAAGCTTTAAATTAAAAAAGAAAAAAGGAGAGAAAGGGAAAGTTTAGAGTTGTGGAGGGTGGACAACTAAGTGACTTTCATCCAATCAATTTAAGCTACTGCCTTGATTTTGCTTTGGGCGGAATAAAATGTCTGCACTGACATTAAAACCCCCCCTTTTGTTCAAGAAACAGTTCCTTTAACAAAGCCCAAGTGATCAATTAGCAGCCAAGGGCTCTAAAATATTACCTTATTGCTTGCCCATAGCCTGTGCGGATTCAATTTTACCAAATGATGAAAGCTGGAAGTAATAAATGTATGCGATTGGCCCATATATTCTTTTTTTTCGTACAAAGAAACAAGCGATACAGTGTCCTAGAATCGATTAAAGTTGTCCTCTAAGATCGTCTGCTTAAATTACCTCCCATCTTGGGCCTCAGACTCGTCAGAACCACCTTATTGTATGTCCAATCGACGTTAAGCACCGTGCCTTACGCACATACCCTTTTTTCGTCCTTGAACCCAAAGTCCCTCCTGGCTTTTTTTATAGTGGTCTGGCAGATATAAATATAGTATACACCTGTTAAGAAGAGATAATGAAGAGCAACTGTAAAAAGCCCAGAAATAGATTCAAATGAACAATAGGCGTTGCCTTTCATGAGTAGCTTGATTGCGATCAGTCCAATACTTGGGTTATCTTTTAGAAATTTGTTGACATTAACCCTGCAAAATCAATAGAAGCCAGGCATAGGTTATGCTTTGAATACATAATGAGTGACATTGATTAATATATCTAATACACTTCATTTTATATGTCTCTTTTGATGTTGTTTAAATTGCCTAAATTGCAATTTTCGCATTTAAATCTCTTTTATATAGTGGATAGATGCACCAGATGACGGTGGCATACATATTCTTTGTATGAGACTATCAATTTGTAAATATTGTGATATATCTCGAATGCATAAAGGAGTAATAAGGGAAGTATAAGTAGATAAATCTTTATATAACCTCTTTATTGTATATTAAGACGACAGAAAGCTTATTATTACAAACAGCGTCATTTTATATGAAGACAAAATTATCAAGGAACCAATTTAATTTTGATCCATAAGAATTGAGTATGTCGCGTTATATGTTAATAACATATATTGTCGTTAACTTTGATTCCACCGTCGGCTTTTTTGATATTATTTTCTTTGATTTTTTGGCAACGTCGATTTTGAAACAAATACTACAACAGGACAGCGTTACTTTCTCCTATTGGCACAGTCGGTTCAACCAATATGCTACATGCCCTTCAATTGATAATTTTCTTTTTTGGCTCTGTGCCCAATTCAGCAATCTACTATATATTGTGGCTTTCTGAATTCTATCCAGGACATTTATCATGAAGGTTAATTCATCAGCGCCTTTCAACATTTCGTACGCTATAAAAGTCACTGCTGATTTTTTAAAACATATTAGTCTTTGTATCAAAATACAAATGTTGTACATCTTACAAGACGCTCAAAAATTCGTACAGTAAACTAGTCTTCTTAAGTAAATTGATAAAGATTTCTTGGTTTTCCTAGTAAAATTAGGAATACATTGGTTAGTAGCGAATTGGTTAAAGACAAACGTTCATTCAGATTTACAAAAAGCATCAATCATTCGCAAATCATCATTGATTGGTAGGTTTTCTTTCCAGTAGTTAAGATATGCTGTGAAGTATACCTTTTTCTGGAAAGCCCTATAAAACTGTTAGAATATTTGTCTGATAAAAATTGATATAACAAAATGTTTTTAATAGAAAATATATTTACTTTGATATGACTTTCAATAGGCGTAGAATCTCTTGCTTGAGTTGCAGGTAAGGGATAATCTTTTTTAAGAATTGCTCCTCTTTCTTGTTTGCTCATGCGAATTAATTGAGAATCTTTACTTGCGTCTGATAAATCCAAAATGTGATTTCGCGACAAGCTAAAAAAAATTAACATAGGTTAGTAAAAACTCGCAAACAAGACATATCTATTACGCTTTGTAATAGGGGAAACACTACATGCACCAGAAAATACACCAGAAGTTAGACTAATGCTACCACTTGACTAAGAAGTTGTAAACAAAACCAAAAGTCTGCTGCACCCCGGACCTTGCCCGCGACGCTCTATTCATTCCCTCTCTATCCATTGACTGAATATGCATATACGTCTCTACATGCCGAAAACAATCTCAGATCCAGTATCCCTCCTCAGTACACTTCCAGCATGCTCCTCTGTCTCCTTCAGCCTAGCGACTATTTGAATTTACTGATGGCCAACAACATTTACTATCCTCATGACCTGGATCAGCTGCACCTATATGGACGACCGCTTCTTGAATATTTTTAATCAGTTTCTATTATTTTACCCCTGCTCCTATAAGGGGCTTTATATTGCACATTTACATACAAACGAATTTATCTGATACGGGCCTGTACATAAAAATATATGATTAAACGCAGTCTGTTGCAAATGGCATATACGATGGAGATTCACCTACCTTTCGTACGATAGCTTCCATTTTAAGCTGATGTCTCTACAAGCTTATACCTGAGTGAGCTAGACGAGATTATTCCAGTGTGCATGCTTTTTTATATTATTGATTTTATGACCCGTTTGAGCTACTTTTGCATTGGAAGTTGATCTAATAGAGTGTAAACCAAACATTTTTGTGTCGATGTCCCAGCTTGCATAACTTGTTTGAGGATACTGGCTATTGTTACTAATTAAATTGATCGTACTTGCTCTGGGATGATCCAAGTAAACGAAGAAGAGTGTATGATCGACAGGGAAGCGATTGCCTGACATCTTTGGTTTTTTTTTTTTCAGAAATTGCTATAGTGTAAAAAAAGAACACATGTTTTTGTCTTGTAATGTCTACAAAATATAATGCCTCATCCATTGAGCGCTTAATATTTAAAACTCTTGCTTCGCCCAGGTCAGTGCAAGATGTTAGCAGGTGTCTACAAATTCCTCTTTTGGGTGCAAGGGTAGAAGCGCTGAGGCTTTAAGAAGAGGACAGGAAAGTAAATCTCAGAAAGGGAGGCTACTGGTAAAGCAAAAAAATAGAGCGCATGTCATCTTGACGAGAAAGAGCTCAGGAAATTCCTTGAGATTAATGTAGCCTTCTTCCAAGGAAGAAATGGACCGCCGCACGCTTGATAGAGTCTTTGAGACGCAATCGATAAATACAAATGATATGAAGGGTAAAAAGAGCACTCACGGTGCCTTCCTGTCCGCTTCGTCTCAGTCGTCGTAATTGGGATCACGAAGATTTAAGGAATCAATAGGATCATAATCATCCTGGGAACTCAGCTTTGCGATCACTATGAACGAGGGAGGACAACAAAGTAGTGGTTGGGGGTAACGCGTGTCGAAGATACGACTATTATTGGTATGCAGTTATCGCAGACGAGAGCACAGTTGATCCTTAGGAAGGCGTAACGTAGAGAAACTTATAGTCATGTTTGGTAAAGGAGGGTATTGAAGGTGCGAGCAGTAGCTGTTTGATTAGGAACGAGCGTAGCATTCTTAAGCTTTACAGCTTTCTGAAGAGAAGAAAATCGAAATCTGAAGGCAGTAGACGTTTCTGAGAAGATTCGAAACGATAGTAGTAAAGGCTTGCGTAAAGGCAGTGACATTAGAGGTTTGAGCTAACCGCTCAAGGAGGGAAGCATTTTATTATTGTTTGAGTCGGTTGATTTCAGCCTTGGCTGCAATGTGTTTTACTTGTAACTGCTTTATAGTTGTTATGTCTGCTGTTGTAGAAATCTTTTCAAATAGCGTATAGATTCTCCTACCTTCCGTCTGCCAGTTTAAAAGTGCTACTTGAGGTTATCTAACAAATCAACTGGAGATTATGAATAAGCCGAAAAGTAGATATCTTCTATACTTTAAATAGTCCTCCGCTATAAAAGGGCCCCATTCTCAGGGTTATAGTGAGTATAAACTAGTTTGCAAAATAATCAATAAACTTGGAACTCCTTTGATTTGGAAGCACAAGGTTATTTCATTCAAATATTCATGTTCACACCTTATCTAATCGTTTCAATAGAAATCTAAAACACAGTATCTTAAAAGTTCTAACAAGATCGAGAAAGAGGGGGGAGGGTGTGAACAGATAATGAAGGTCAGTTGTATGCCAACATGTGTTTATCTTTTGTTGGATGTCTATGCAACATAAAGGTTCATAGTCCGCTTACATTGACTTGTTTTTTCTTTCGTTCTTTTCTTTATATAAAAGAGATGAACTCACTCTACAATCATGCTCTAAAGCAGACACATGCACTTCAAAGAGACTTGGAAAGTAAATGTAGATATTTTAAAAATATTGTTCAGCCTTTATTGACACTCTTTTTGCTTTTGTTAAGAATTCAAGTCTGGCGAAGATACTTCAATAGGACTTCAAGGTATTTATATACAAACAGAAGAAAAGGGGCGAAACAAACCGTCAATATGTTAGGTCAAATATCTGCATCATTTAATACACTCCAAAGATCGATTGATGATTATGAAAACCTAGCAAAAAGAGAAATGGTTCCGCTTAAAAAGGAAACAGCTTTGACGTAAGGAAAGAGAGAGAGGGGAAGGTACTGAATAGGATAGGAGATCATAACGGATTCATGATAGACGAGTGAGCAAATTTAGACAGGATCTACAGGAAATGAGAACACAGTTTGAGTTTACAAAGAAACAACAGGAAAATCTAAAAAACGAGCAGAATAGAGATAGTTTATTAAGAAGACCTAACCGAGGACCATCAAATGCTGTAAGAAAAAGAGAGAAATAAAAAGAGAACAGACATAGTTAATTTATATATATCAAAGCCTGAACATCCATATCAACCATTATCCAGAGATGAATTTGCCTTACGTGAACAGGCATTTGTTAATAATACAGATTCTCAACTAGACGATTTTATTGAACAAGCACAAAACTTATTAGAAAACCTGACAGATCAACATAATATTTTAAAGGTAAAGACAAAAGCTATATTCAATAATGTAAGGTTTCTAACTTTAGAAATAGAAAACGCAAAAGAAAGTCCTGGATGTAGCAAATTATTTAGGACTATCTCAGAATGTAATACGATACATTGAAAGACGCTCAGCACAGGACAAATGGATATTTTATGGAGGAATGATCCTCACTGTTCTTATCATCTGGGCCATCATTCACTTTATTTAAATAAAAGAGAACATTAAAAGACCGTCAATAGCCACTTCATGTCACCCCAGACTCTTCTTTATGTGTTCCTTAACTCAGCTAAACTTAGATGGCAACTGATTCAAATATACTTTTAGTTGGGCAAGTCTATTTGGACACAATACTAACCGTTGACAATTTTCCAGAAGAAGATTCCAAGCTGAGAGCTACTGATGTACAGCAGAGAAGAGGAGGCAATTGCTTAAACACGGCTGAAGTCTTGTGTCAGTTTCCAAAGACAAATACCTTTCTTATGTCAGCTCTAGGACCAAAGGATACATGCGAGTAAGGTATATGAATTATAGCTGATATTGTATTTACTAATTGTGATAAGTATATAGTACATTGTTATCACAACTAGAAGCAAAAGGCATAACGACTTCAGCTTGCTTGTTTCGCAAAGAACCAACCCCCTCAAGCTATATCATACAATCAAAACAGACAGGCACACGCACAATCATTTCTGCAAATACTATTCAAGATATCACAAAGGACGAGTTTATTCAAAAGATAGAAACCATCAAGGCACGTTTTAGCTGGATTCATTTTGAAGGAAGAAATGTTGAAGAAGCTGCAGCTCAGATCGACTGGCTAGAGTCAATATCAAGTCATGAAGGCTGGAGATCTCGTTTGACGATTTCTGTAGAATTAGAAAAACCAGATAGACCATATATAGACATGCTTTTATCAAGGGTAAGATAGTATAGATTCGAATGTAGTACACTAATGTCTATCAGGGGGATGTCGTGTTTTTTTCAAAGCTGTATGCAGAGAAAAGAGGATATGATGATCCTTCTTGTTTCCTAAGAGACTATCAAACAAGATGTAAATCGAGGTAAGAGGGTTACATAGATTCAATATATATAAAAAAGTAATGTCATCAGTGCCATCTTGTTTTGTACGTGGGGAGCGAAAGGTGCTACCTGTTTACATCATCAAAACATATTTCATTCGCCAGCACTGCCGATTGAGCAAGTAGTAGACACAATAGGAGCAGGAGATACATTCATAGCGGGTATTATTTGTTACTTAAACCAAGGCTATGAACTAGATGTAGCCCTACAATGTGCGTGTCACTTAGCAAGCAAAAAAGTATCGCAGTATGGTTTTGAAAGGCTAGCATAAGTTCATATTTACATTCATATATCTAGTTGTTTTATTGTTATTATTATGATGATGATTATTCATGATAGCTGACTAAATGATAAACTAGCCCCTCTCTTGTCGCATAGTTCTTCATGCGTTTACAATTATCAATGATGCATTTATAAGGCTCTTCTCCTTGATGAGCCTCGACTAGATGATTGATGACATGCGTTTTTTTACTAAAACTCTTTTTGCATGAAGGACATACGGTTGCACTATATGTCTCATCCAATTTCTTTTGAAGTGCTGCTGATAATTCCCTCTTGTGTCGTTTGGTTGAAGTAGTAGTATTATTATTATTTCTTGTTGTCATTGACTTTGATTTAGTGGGCAAAGCAGCAGAAGTAGATTGATGACCAGCCTTGGAAACGAGTTGCTTACTGATGATAAATATGGGTGAAGATTAGTGACAGTAAATATATTTCTTTTTTTCTTTAAAATACCCTTTTTCAGGATTTAAGTTGACTTGATGACTTTTCTGAAGATGATATCTTAGACCAGCTTTAGAAGAATAGGCTTGATCACAATTATATGCGATACATTCATATACTTTTTCACCGTGATGGTTATCTTTAAAGTGTTCGTCCGCGTCACTTCGAGCAAGAGAGACATGAAGACAAGAGGGACAGACGAGAGGAGGATAGATTTTATCAATGAGTGCTGTCAACATTCCTTTGAAATCAGTCGAACGCTGTCTGCCTACAGTGTGCTGCGATTGAGATTGAACTGTAGACAAATGAGGTTTTGGATTATTAAGGGGAAGATTGTCTATAGTTATATATTGACTGAAATCAGAATCTGGATTTAAATCAGTGCGTCTTCGCTTCATTAGCAATTATGTTTCAATAAGTGACTAATACGTATATGCTTTATTAAATATTTGAATGCTTGCCCTACTGCTTGTTTGTATTTAAAAAACACTTACGTTCTTGGCTCAAAAAAAAAAAAAAAAAAAAAAAAAAAAAAGTAAAAGTCACTTAAAAGCCCACTTGTATAAAGAGAGAGAGAGATCCATATGTTTATGCAGATCCAAATTAAGAAGTAGGCTTCAATCTATAGTACACTTGTAGTCCCAGCCTTGCATCATGGTAGTGTTATCAGATTATGTGAATGATATTGAAATAAGAAGGATTGACATCATCCAAGGTACAAAATACATTCATAAAGATTTTCTTTACGTCGATCAGTGCCTGAAGTATATGATTTTCATCTAACCTATTTCAATATTTACCAACTACAAAAGTATTTTATTATTACTCCTTGTAATCAATCATGAACATACTAGAAATACATTGAAAACAGTGCCTTTTCTTTCAATCTAAAATAGATCAAATACAATAAGAAAGAATAAGTACGTCATGGTTATGTCCTGCAAAATAAAAAGAGCGATTAAATGTAAGCTGGTGTCGATTACAATAGAAAATTTTATCTCCCGATGTTGTCTTTATACAGCTCTTTCTTTCTCTTTCTCTCTCTCTCTTTTTTCTTTTTTTTTTTATATTTATAATTAATGCAAGTAGCAACCACCGCTGAGATCTATTCACCAGAGACAAGTCCAACTAAAAGAAAAGACAGTGGCTTTGTCATTGACAAACAGTCAGAAATACCCTCGGACAACACTCGACCATTGATACGCATCCTACCTCAAAACAATTCCAAGCTCAAATCACCTCAATCACCCAAAGGACACACCAAACGAAAGACTTATGCAGATGATTCTGAAGATGAGTTTCGTGTAACCATTGGTACAAAAGTAGCCGAAGGACACCCAAATTATCAATTGATGTATGATATGCTCACTGGCATTCGGATTGCGGTTGGAAGAGTTTCAGCCAAGATGCAGAGAAACCTAACACAAGATGACTTTAATGCGGCTCATAAACTTGCCTTTGATGCGTAAAAAAAAAATTCAAACACATACTTGTTCCTGATATGAACTTACTGAATTGTGAATAGGACGGGTAATGAATTAACACCAGGCGTAAAGTATGACTTCAAATTTAAAGACTATGCACCTTGGGTATTCAGGCACCTTCGAGAAAAGTTTCATATTGATGCAGCAGATTACCTAATGTCGTTGACCAATAAGTATATACTGAGTGAGATCGTATCACCTGGAAAGAGCGGGAGCTTCTTTTATTATTCAAGAGATTACCGATTCATTATAAAAACGATCCATCATTCCGAGCATAAATTCATGAGAAAGATACTGAAACAATATTACGAGGTATTTACTACAAACCAACGCATTTGAAAACAGGGGGCATTGAAAAGTGAAAGGAGAATACTTTCTTATTATTTATGATAGCATGTCTGTAATAATCCAAACACTTTACTATGTCGATTTTATGGTTTACACAGAATCAAATTACCAAGAGGAAGAAAGATTCACTTTGTGATCATGGGAAACGTACTTCCACCCAATAAGGACATTCATGCAACGTTTGATCTCAAGGGCTCAACGTTTGGTAGATTGACATCAGAAGAAGAAATCAAAAAGAACCCAAGAGCAGTATTAAAAGATCAAAATTGGGTCAAGAGAAATGAAAAAATGGAGCTCGGCGAAAGAAAGAGAGTGCTGTTCTTGACTCAGTTAGAGAGAGACGTTGATACCCTACGTAGGCTCAACATTATGGATTATAGTCTTTTAGTGGGCATACATGATATCAAAAAGGGAAACACGGAATGTATTAGAAACCAAAGCTTGCATATTGTTACAGTGAGTATATCAAAATATACGATCTCTCTGTAAGCCCTGTCTCAACATACTTCCCTAGCCCAAGGCTGACGAGAGAGAAAAACGATTGACTAAACGTACAAGGTCAGATGTGATGCGTAGAGCAAGAAGGAATACAAATACAGTTAGCCTTGAATCTGTTGAGCTGCCTTCTAGTCCATCCGAAGAGTAAGGACATGTAAAAATCTCCCCCCTCTCATGGTGCCCTAACTTGTTTCCTAAAATAGTCGAAAATGGTGTATATTTTATGCAGACGACGGTGGTTTCCAATCAAGTGATGAACAAGACAAGCCACTGGATAAGCTATACTATGTTGGAATCATTGATATCCTAACACCATACAACATTGCCAAAAAGGCTGAGCACATCTGGAAAAGTATCACACAAGACAAAACTGGCATCTCTGCTGTTCCTCCAGTCATTTATGGTAAACGATTCTTAAATTTTATGATACAAGCAGTTGGCTCTTCCTTGAAAAAGAAGGTGTAAGCATTGTAAATAAGCACTTTTTTCTGTATATAAAAAAATAAACAATGAAACAAAAAAAAACTTGGTCATACAACCCATATAAAAGCATCTGATTTTCATCTTGTTTTTCCTTCTTTTTCTTTATTCTTTATAAAAAGATGACGACTGAAAGAGTAGTATCCTTTCAAGAACTTGTGGACCTTATCCATAATGATGCTCAAGTAGCACTTGATCATCCTTTTATATTCAAGAAACCAATAAAGAATGTAGCCGTTATAGGCGCTGGTCCTTATGGGGTACAGTATATATATATATATATATATACTTGACAAAAAATACAAGACTTGAACTGTAATAGCTTTGTAGTGCTCGTCATTTAAGAGATGCCGGTTTGAATGTCAAGGTCTTTGAACGAAATAGCTCTGTTGGTGGTATTTGGTAAGGATTGCTAATTCAAACACAGATAAACGCCTAAACGGACGCACATCATCATCTTATAGGAAGTACTCGGACACGGCACCGCCCAAGCCAAAGATGCCCACAAGTCGTATAAGCTTGGACGATGGAAATACAGATGATGTACCCAAAGATGGAACCAAACGCACACGAATGTACGAAATCACACCCGAACTTCGTCAAAGGATCTTTAGAAAATGTCCACCTTCAGGTTGCTATCGTGACCTATTCACAAACATCCCTTCTCAGCATCTTGCTTATCCCGACTTTGCTTTCCCGGAAGGTACATCAGGATTAGTCACACACCAGGAGATGTTGGCTTATTTTGAACGATATGCGACCACGTTCAATTTGATGGAGTTAATAGATTTCGGCACAAGCGTTGACATAGCTGTCAAAACCGCTGATGATGAATGGGAGCTCGTGTTGTCAAAGTATGATGTTTATCCAAGTGGATTTGTCAAGGAAACAAAGTGGAGGGAAAAGTTTGATGCTGTGGTTGCCGCGTCAGGGGTCCATCAGGAACCCTATGTACCCGACATCAAGGACCTGACCGCCTTTAACAAAATGTGGCCCGTGAAAGTGGCCCATTCAAAACAATTTAGACGACCTGAAGATTTTAAGGATAAGGCAAGTAAGGGGTTTAAAATAAATATACTTGTGCCTGATAAAGTGCATTGTAGAACGTTTTGCTTATTGGTGTACGAGTTTCTGGTGTCGACATTGCTAGATCTCTGGAGGGCTTTGCCAAGTCAATCACTATGGCATTAAAAGGAGATTTTACAACGCCTTTTCCAGTGGAAAACATCATTCGTGCAAAGATACCCAAGTGTGTGGACGTTAAGTGTGAAGTAGCCTCGTTTTCGAATCCAGAGGGAGAAGTGGACGGTAGTATCACCTTCCAAGACGGAACGGTGCTGAATGATGTAGATCAGGTCATCTTTTGTACCGGATACACACATTCACTCGGCTACTTGGACGGCCTTATCATTCGAGAAGAAGAGTACCAGTCATCTGCAAAGCCAAAATTTATTGACGTGCCTCCTAGCCATGTCGTCCTTGGACGCAAGTATCCTCTTAATGCTTATCATGAAGTGTTTCTCATGTCGGATCCCACGCTTTGCTTTGTGGGTATGCCTCGTATGTTTAGTATCACACCTTACTTTGATACCCAAGCACAAGTCGTTGCTCGTGTATGGAGTGGAAATGCATGCATTCCGACCGCTGAGCTTATGTGTCAGCTAGCCGATAGCTTTAACCCTGGTCTGCCCCTGGACGACCTATATGCGTGTGACCGACGACGACGTGAAATTTATGTTGGCTGGCTAAACTATCAGGCAGAGAAACTAGGCAAGGCCGATTTACCTGAAATCAAAAACTTTGATGAGAGTTATGAAGAGGAAGGAGCGCGGTTGGCGAATGCATGGGGTGATTTATCAGAAGCCAACTTTCAAAATGTGAAACAAAGGTTGCTTAATGAACTAGAAACATGTTAATTACACAATAAATCAGTTCTTTTTATTTTCTCTTAATAATTCTTCATGGCGCCTTCAAAGATGGAAGCGAGTTGTTCACGAGCAGGCTCACGAGTGGGTGCGAGCTTAGTAACACGGTGTTGGGGTAAAGCACCTTCGACTAATTGAGGAATTAAGGAAGAATCATAACCAATGCCACTCAAACCATTGGGCACACCTAAATCTTCAAGGAAACGAGTCAACTTTTCAGCAAGAACCTCACCGGCCATGGATTCCTTGATCTTGGAAGGATCAGCACCAAAGGCAGCAGCAGCGTCAATATGTCTATCGGGACAAGCACTAGAAGTGAATCGGAATACGGAAGGTGCGGTCAACGCAACTGATACACCGTGAGGCTAAGGGAGAAGACATTCAATATAAAGTGTATCATTAAGTATGCAATACGTACCACAATGGGATGATCTACATTGTATCCGGGATGCTTGTAGTTCTTGTTGAGACCGCTGATGGGGTAACTGAGACCGTGACAGAGATGGACACCAGCGTTACCAAAACCAATGCCTGCAAAGGTGGCAGCCAACAGCATCTGGCTTTGGGCTTCAAAGTCCTCGGGGTCTTTAGTAGCACGTGGCAAGTATTCGACGACCATCTTCAGGGCATGCAAGGACCATACATCACTAATGGGGTTGGAGCCTTGATAAGCAGGTCTTTCAATAGGATCCTTAGGACGAGGAGAACGTTCGTTGTAAGGTAAAGCGGTATAGGATTCTAAAGCATGGCTAAAGAAAAAAAGAAAAAAAAAAAGAATTGAGCCATGTTTCCCACACTATTTTTTTTTTTGGCATTTTACTTACCACAGGACATCTAAACCACTAGAACAGTGGACCTGGGAAGGCATGCTACGAGTGTTGAGAGGGTCAACAATACCAAGAAGTGGCTTAAGAGCACGATGAGCAATACCGGTCTTGGTATGGAGAGGTTCATAATCAAAGATGGCAGTGCCTGTGGTTTCTGAACCGGTACCAGCCGTAGTAGGGACTGCAATCAAAGGGTTTAACTTCTTTCTGATGGGTAAACCTTTACCAATGGGAGCATTGACGAAATCCAAAAAGTCGGCTTCGGGGTGTGCGCTATATAAACTAGCAGCCTTGGTCGTGTCAATGACGGAACCACCACCCACAGCAACAAAGGCATCAGGGTCATGCTTACGAGCAAAGTCGATGGCTTGCTTAAAGCTAGTGTCAGTGGGCTCTACACGGCAAGTATCATAGACAACATAGTTGACTTTATGTTTTTCCAAAGACTCTACGACTGCCTTTAATGGGTGTAATTGGGCAATCTAAAATAAATCGACCGTGAGAAAATCACCTAAAAAAGATTTCCAATGTAACTTACTGTGCTATCCGTGTAAACTGCAACCTTTTTGGCCTTGAGATTGTTCAAATCCATACCAATTTCACTATGACAAGATATATGTATATACTCCTTTGATGAAATGATAGACTCCTTACCTTGTTACACCAGGGCCAAATCGAATGTTACTGGCTGCCATTTCAAATGCATAATCTGTTGTTTCAGCAGCACTAGCATATTGTCGTCCGTACTTGAGTAAGCTCGAAAAGGTACCAGCAGTAGCTGGAGTAGAGTGAGCATGAGAGTGACATGGGCAACTATTAGCGCCAGATTGAATGACTTTCAATAAGCGCGTAACATTGGAACGAGATGCTGCTGCTGCCATTTTAATAAGAAAAAACAAAAAGCTGTGAGAAAAAGAGAAAATCAATCATCTAAATTTATACTGATGGCCGTTCACCAACTCTAGGATGTATGTCGGACTTCAGACATATTTGGTCCACAACTAAACTTTGTGTTCTTTATCAGCGCTATTTGTTTGCTCTTTTTTATTTAAATCATATTAAACTTTATAGAATAAAACTGTATTGTCTATGAGTATGCTAGCTTGTTTGTATAAGCAAGCCATGAACCAGGTGGATATGTAGGTATTGTTTTACTACGAGTGGTGCGTCGAATAACTTCATTTTTACTTGAACTCGATTGATCCTATGATAAATTACACATGTTAAACAAAAAGATGGACTATAAAAATAAGGCTTCCTTACTGCCAATCTTTTCTTCATTCCTGTCACTATATTTTGATAACATTTTTCTAATTCACGCTTAAGTCGAAATTCACGAACACCCTTTGGATTTAACCACTTTAATAGCGCGTCCAACTATATTTACAGATGAGTGTTAATAAAAGCAAATATACAGTAATATCATGTACCTGTTCAGGTCTGTCATATACTTGCCACCAAGGTGGGATAGCAGTTGATTCACTTTGTCCATTAAGCACTTTTAATCTTTGTTCCATGTATTCAGATTCTTTAACAAATCCCTGCCCTTTCAGCAATTGACAAACAAATTTTACTCCTCCCCCACGCCCGCATGGCGGATCCGCTTTTCTATCTATAGACTCGACACAATCGCGCTCTTGAATGATGATTAAATCCGTGTCACTTGGACACTGCACAAACAATCGTCCTGAACCATGCACGAGCGTTCCACCGATATCGTCCAGGTAATAGTAACGATTATAAAACTTGTCTCGTCCAAGCGGTTTGATGCGGTGTGTGCTATACTTTCGGAGATCTCGTTCGACCTGCTCTTCCTTTTTATGCAGGATTCTTTCCTCTTCGTCCAATCGCTTACGAGTCTCATTACGCATC
The DNA here is from genome assembly GCF_002708625.1 of Rhizopus microsporus ATCC 52813. Classification (NCBI taxonomy): domain Eukaryota; kingdom Fungi; phylum Mucoromycota; class Mucoromycetes; order Mucorales; family Rhizopodaceae; genus Rhizopus; species Rhizopus microsporus. The sequence continues at coordinate 1,490,464 of NW_019671919.1, read as the reverse complement.
TTTTGTTCTTGATTTCTCACACGCGCTTCTTCACGTTGAAGATGGTGTAGCTTTAGACGCTTGGCTTCTCGTTCTTCACGTTCGGTTTGACGGCGCTTCATAGCTGCTTGTCTTGACTCATGTCGAGTAAGGTATTCCTGTTTGCGTTGAGCTTTTAATCTTTTTTTTTTAAAAAAAAAAGTTAAACAACAAGTAATATATAATTATTATTGTCATTACAATGCACTATCATCGTCATTATCGCTTGCTGTTGAATCATTATCTGAACCACTGCTTTCATCTGGTATATCCTTTGCTTGATTATTTTCTTCAGTCTGTTTATCATCCAACTCGCGTCTCTCAGCATGTCTTTAAAGTAAAATATTAGTCATCTATATAGTACATATCACCTCTTTCTTTTTCTCTTTTTCTCTTTTTTACATTCGCTTGCGCTCTCGGCTCAACTCTATCTTTTGCTTTCTCAATTCTGTCATCTGCTCCTGACATTCTTCCATATATTGCCTACAATAGAAAACGGTAAACTACAAGATATCAGTTATATCCATGTATACATTTACTTGATAACATAGGATTCATTAGCAACGCTGATCAAAAGTTCAAATATCTTAATCTTGTCTCGAAGACTCAAATTGGCGTAGGCATTTTCATGATCCTCAAGTGTAGATCCTGCAAAGGGCACGAGGAGTGACAAGATTCGGTCGATATCATCTAGCATCTCGAGTGGTGCAAGCTAATGACGATAAGCGCTTCTTTTTGATTTCACAAGACAAAAGTGTGTTATACCTGATTAATGAAGCCAATCAATATATTTTCCCATCCTTCACGTTCATCCTCTGTATCGACCGTGCCATGATCCCAGTCTCGGCTAATTTCTTCCACTTCAGAACTACCGCATCCTCTCTCCGGATTCTTCTCACGGTGTTTGGCTGGTGGTCGGAATCGCCAAATGTGGTTTTCGTCAATATCATCCTCGCTTGAAAACCGTCTCAGTGTCTCTTCGTAAGCAATCGAGGTTGCACTTCGAGAGATCTCATAGCCAGATCCATACAGTGACATCGCAGCTGCCATGGCTGTCGATCCGCTACCTTGACTCTCCTTCTTTAAGCGATCTCTTTGTTTGATAATGGCATTAAGAAGAGCAATATTGGCCTCTCGCATCAAGGTAGATGGCTGTTTGTGGTGAAGTGCACTTTCAAAATCGTCAAGAGAAAATGGTGATAGTTTCAAAGGATGTGCAAAGACGCTCAAAAATGACCAAGTCATTAAGAACGATCCATAGCAATCATCCGGAACAGTTGTCTTGTGTGTTGCTTCTGGATGAGGAGGCATATTACCTGTGGGGTTTTGTACATCAGTATTGGCTCCCTCGACCCCCGGTGTCATATCGGTGATCTTGCCGTAGCCACTAGGGTCTCGTCTGTAAGTTGGAATATTCAAGTCCTCCATAGGATACCGCAGAGTGAGTTCTGCTTTGTGCGAATCAATGGCTAATGATCGGTTGATTATCGAACCGTTGTTATGGTCAGTTGTGCTGCCTGTTGTAGGTCGCTTCTTTCGAGACTTTGCATAGGCAACGTTTCTGGCCTCGAATAGTTTCTCAGGCAATGTGGTGTCAATATCGAACTTTTCAGCAGTATCAGGCTAATGCAAGGCTCTTTTAAAATATCTGTACAAGGATCATTACTCGCTTTATTCCTTACTTTAATATTCCAAGGAGCACCTATGTACGTATCCTTGACTGCGTGTTCTTTGATATACTTTTTCAGCAAGTTTTTAGAAAAGGCAAACCTATCGCGTCTTTAAAAGAAAAGAGTTTAAACATCCAATGCCAAACATAATGTTCTTCTCCTCATGTTGCTTACTTGATTTTTTCTTTTGGCAAAACTTTGATCATATCTTCAATTCCGACCGAATCCTCGTCAATAAGCTGAACCTTATACTGTTCTTCCGTATCTTCATTCTTTATGACTTCTAATACCTGCCCATGATATCTGTGACAATATGCGTATTTAGTTGCAGATCAAATATGCTCATCGCTTTTCGCTCTTACGCAATATTATCGTCCCAAGTACATTGCACAAATTCACCTGGGACATATCGATTCACAAAGTGTTTATAAGTGTCATCAACGAGGGCGTCCAGACGAAGGGTTTCTATAAATATATTAAAAAAATGACGGGTTGAGTATGTGTATGGCGCGCGTATACTAGGGTGAAAGTGACTTACGGAATTGGATATGCAGTAGCACTTGTTTTTGGAGATCTAGAGATAATTTGTTTCCTGTACGCTCTTTTTCCTCTCTTTCGCTCTTTAATGCTTCCATGTACGTCAAGTTTTGTTTGCCGGTTGCTTCGCATTGCCAGATAGGCTTTTTATACAGTGACGTACGTTTCAAGTACTCCCTATAAAAAACGGTATGGAGTCAAGGATAATAATATGTATATATAATGTATATGCGCCTCACACAAGTGTGAGAGACGCTGTAAGTATATATAAAGAAAAAGGATACGAATAGTCTGTAAATATTTCTTGGGTTAAAGGTGAGTACCAAACCAAGGTCTCTTTGGATTCCTTCTTTGCTGGATCATATTTGGGTGTTTCAATAGGCGGTACTCGTTTGCGTTTAAGTAATGGCATGATCTAAAACAGGTTGGATAGATGGCGTCAGTTCAGTGAAAAGTGAGAAAGAAAGATTGAAAAGGGAAAATAACAGAAGAGAGGGTGTAAAAGTGGCTTGTCTGACTTTCTCTTTAGCTTGACTCCAAAAACTTTTCAGCTCCTACTCTTTTTTGCTGAGGGTTGACAAGGGAATAATTCAAGCAGATATATGTTTCAAGAAACTTGGCTTTTTGTGATTGAATCAATGTCTGTTGTCGTATGAGGTTTTATTCAATTTCGATACACAATAGCTTCTGTTTTTTGGATTTGATTCTTGATCCAAGTTGTAATACAAGAGCAAACCCCAAAAGAAAAAAAAAAAAAAAAAAAAAAGGAAACAAAAAAGTAAGCAGGCAAACAGAAGCAAGACAAGGCATCTTTGTACTTTTTTGAATATTACCATATTAGGAAATCATTTCTTGTGACTACAGTACGGTTTATTGAAAAGACGCATAATTGTTTGGGCGAATCTGCTTATTTTGATTTCCTATGTGTTGCTTTATGGACGGTCTAAACTTAATAAGATAGCATGGAAGTTCCTCCTTTCTTTGGAACAATAAAGATTTCAAGAGCATATATCATCATCTAACGTGGGAGACATCTTTCGTTGCTAAATGAATATACAATAATTGACCCAGATGTTTCTTTCGACTGATTGCTGAGGCCATAGGCTTTAAACTCGGCTACCTTCTTGAATATACTGGACTTGTTGTTCTTCTGCAAGGCAAGGTCGCTTAGGGCAAGAAAAAAAGAAAAAAAAGTCTAAACTGAAATGATTAATTTAAACCTAGTAATAGAAACACATTTTTTGAATGTTGACCATCAAGCTGAGCATGCGCTCCTTTAAAAACCAAGCCTTGGGTAGAATTTGCGAAATGATAGGCGCTTTGGATGAATCTTTCCTGGGACCTAGTAACGGGCATAATGTCTTCTTTACCCTCCAATAAGCAATCGTGCCAAGAAGATGAAGTATGTTACGCGTTTTACCTCATTACTGAGAATAACACATTTCTTGTCTCCTATTAATTCTTGCTCTTCTCTCAAACCAAAGCATATACTTTTCTTTTAATAAAAAGATAATATTAAAATTGACATTTGGGAGTAAAAGACATTGTAACCCTTATCATCAATTGAACATATTAATTCTATCCTTTAAGCAAGCGATTATTGACAGCTATTGTAAGAAGTAGTAATAATAGTCATCTAGTCACACACTGATGATAATCTTCAATGACGTGTCTATTTTTTCTTTGCTTATCGTCATACACTTTCATGTGGGTGTCTAGGTTGCACAGTTCCTGCCATACACACAATGAAAAAAATATAAAACCAAAAATAGAAAGGACTAACTCACACACACACACACTTTCTTTACTCTCCTCTTTTCTTTTTTTTTTTTATTATTTTATTGTTTCTTTCTTTCTTTTCTCTCTTTATATTATTAATAGTTAATTTACATAATGTCAAATGCCTCTGTTCAAACACCAATGTCGCCTTCTATATCCATCTACCAACCAAAGGCGTCTGCGAATATCTATTTAGAAGACGGTCCATTATTTAGAGCAACGATCAAGGAATATGAGGACCGTACTGTCTTTCTAAGGACAAACTTGAAGCACATCATCGCCGCAGCCACGCTATCATTTGAAGCCAAACAGAACTCATTGGAAAAGGAGAAAAAATTTATCGAGGCTGTGCGCCAAGCATCGTTTACGAAACCATTGTTTGATCATTACTTAAATCACGTCCTAAGCAGGTTACAAGAACAACAAGAAAGGCTTTACCTTTGTATGCAGACATTAGTGATAGATCCTTTAAAAAAGCTATATGAACTCGATGTTAAGATGGCGGATACGAAAAAGCGACAGTTTGAAGAGGCTAGTAAAGAATACTACTCTTATCTTTCCAAGTACCTAGGTAATAACAACAATAGCAGCAGTAGCAACAAGAATACAAATTTAAGCTTTCATAATGAACGAAAACGATCAAGCAATGAATTGGAACTGAGTATAAAGAAAAAGCAGTTTGATTTGGCTCGATTCAAGTACTATACATTCCTAACTGATCTCCATGGCGGTAAAAAGGAGCAAGAAGTACTTTACCATTTACTCCATCATTGCGAAAAGCAATATGCATTTTACCACGAAGTCTGCAAGACATTGGAAACACATAAGCAAGGTTTAGAAGATGTGGCTACTTATATTGCTGAAGCAAGTCGTGAACAAAAAATCATGAATCAAGAAAGAGACGAAAAGAGAAGACAGTTAGAGACCAGCTATGGAACAAGCATAAGCTCCCCAATTACGGAGGCACCAGAAATTACTCTTCACAAATTTGACGGTATACGAGATCTTCAACAAACAGACCAAGCATTTTTGAGTAACGTAGGACATAAGAAAGAGGGTTTCCTATTTACCTCATCCAAGCCCAGCAGACGAAGACATTCTCGTTCGTTCTCTGGTGATCACTGGCACAAGTAAGAAGAGAGAATGTAGAAAAGTTAATCTAATCTTGTTTATAGGCACTGGTGTGTTGTGAGCAGAGGGCAACTTCAGGAATATACCAACTGGAAGCACCAGCTTCAGACCCATAGCCAGCCTATTGTGCTAAAATTAGCAGCTGTACGAGAAGCACGCGAAACAGGTCGTCGCTTTTGTTTTGAAATCATTACACCTACTATCCGTAGAGTATACCAGGCAACATCAAGTGAGGAGCTTTCGAGCTGGATAGCCACAATTAATAATGCGATCAGTGGGTCATTGAATGGTACTAGCAGCTGTGCTGTCTTTTCCAGTCCTAGCTTGGGCTCCTCAATTGACTGGCCTGGTGAAAAATCAATCAGTAAAGCATTAGATAGTATCGCCAAGACAAGGCCCAAGAGACCACGTAGACATCGTCGACAGATCCAAAAGGGACTTTACGTTGAGAGCCCTACGCATGATGCCAAAGACGCTTCATCGAGTGGATCATGGCTACTGAGCCAACTGTATCAGGATCCATCAAATATGCTCTGTGCCGACTGTTCAGCTAAAAATCCAAACTGGTGTTCGCTTAATCTTGGTATTCTTTTGTGTATTGGTAAAGAAGACAAATGGCGCTTATGTACATGCCTTATGCTTACAGTTTTGTTTAGATTGTTCCGGTGTTCACAGAAGCTTAGGAACGCATATATCCAAGGTTCGTTCGTTTGTTCTTGATTCTGATTCAATAACAGCTGAGGCTGGACAGCTCTTAAAATCCATTGGTAATTCAAGGTTTAACGAAATGTGGGAATCAAGGCTACAACAGGAAAAGGTAACTAAGCCAACTGCATCCGATACAAGAGAAGTCAAGGCGAAATATATCCGTGAAAAGTATGCGAATAAGCGATTCTTACGATTGACGGATGATGACTCATCTCGAGTCCTACTTCAAGCCATTTTGGAGAATGACATGGCAAGGGCTCTGTATGCTATTGGTATTGGTTCCGATATGAATCAACCCTTTCCGCTGAGGGACAAGGAAGTGATCCAGTCATTTATTCCAAAGGAGATAGAATTTGATCTAGTCGTAAGGTATCCACTGGTACTTGCCATGATCAAGTGCTGCTCTCCCGAAGATGGTGTAAATAGTATGTCAACACATGATGATAGTATAGATAGTGAGAGTGACTGTGAACATTATTTCCCTATGGCCGAACTTTTATTACTGAACGGATGTGATATACAAATCAGGGATAAAGAGACAGGTCGTGTATTGGCTGATATGATAGCGGACAGTCAAGCTGTGAGTGATGAAGGCATTGAATATCTAAATGTAAAGAATAATTTACGTGGAAATTCACTCATCAAAAGGGCTTAAAATAATTGTCATACGTTTTCTGCATAATTTTTTCTATTTTATTTCTCCATTCCATGGTTCTGTGTTACAAGTGAAATAGTAAAAAGTTGCAATTTGCATTAAAGATGTCCCAAAGTCTCATTCAGTGGCACCAATAAAATCAACTACTTTTTACAATAGACAAAAGTGACACTTTTTTTATTTATGAAAAACAAGTATAGTTGACAAGGAGTGAATTTAAATTCCGAATAGCATCACTTTTCGCCTTCTTACTTTCTACCCAATCAACCCCTGCTGCGTCCTTTTTCCTCGGGAATAGAAACTTGCCAAAAACCATTCATTTTTACGTTGCGGATAATTATTTACGCTGTGTGTGTGTGTGTGTACTTTCGACAGTTCTCAAGGGATTTTCTTTTTCTTTTTTTTCCTTTTTCTTTTTCTTTCTCGTTATTTCCCTTTCGGTATCCTTTCCCTACTTCTTCTTTACCTTCTTTTCAACAAAAAAGCAAGAAGAACAATAAAGTGTGAGTAAAGACAAGGATAATAAAAAGTTACAATAAAAAGAGAGAGAGAGTGTAAATAGCAGAATGTCCTCTAAAGATATGAATACTGAAATATATAGACAGGATGACAGAGACATTTTATGGATATATTGAAACAACGCAAGATGTATTACTCATATTTGAAGGATGCAGAAGAGGCTTATTACCTAGAATATGTAGAAGATTACAGGAAAAGGAAAGACGTATGATAAGATCAGGCTCAGTCTTCGTCTTTGACGAGAGAGAATCAGGTATAATATCATTTAACATCGACAGGGGTTTAAAAAGGGCAGAACTCAGCATTTATATAGGAATCAAACGATGGACGGATGGTCTGGTTTGGAGCCCATCACGTATCCTTGGTAACTTTTTGATCTATCGTGAGCTTGATAAAAGAATACCAGGAGACAAGAAATTGACATCAATCACCAATGAGTCAAGGCAACGTAGCTTCAGTGCAGATCAAACAGCTGGCATCCTTGGTGTCTCAACAGACCGCAATAGAGAGCGTCGACTTGTCGGCAGTCTTTCAGATTCTTATCGTTTTCGTAAAGATGGTCTCATAAAAAAGACAATGTCCATCATCGTCAACGGTGTTACTCAACACTTGGTGTCTTATTACCATCCTCAGGATATCATATCAAATAAGTTACGCACTCCCTCTTCCGTTCCAGAATTGGCAAGTCTGGAAATTTCTCCAGATTTACTAGTCAAACAAAACTTTAGAGTTCCACCCATGGTTGAGCCTTCTTCTTTTGATCACTCTGAAAATGCATTTATAAACTCTAGCTCTTATGGTAAAGATGACAACAACAACAACACAATGTCAGTCGCTTACGGTTTTCTTTAGATGAAAGACGTGCACATTCTTTTCGTAGCATGTCATTAGGCTCGCTTCATAATACAAACAGCAACAGCAGTAACAACATGCTGGGTACACCGGGTAATCCATCAACACCCTCTTTACTATATACCCCATCGCTTGCCACAAATGCGGCTGCGGGAAGAATGAATGTGAATAACAGTAATAACAAATTACCCAACAATGCATTGCCTTCGTCTTATTATACGAATCCACTCTACAGCAACACAGCAGGATTCTCACCACTACCTTCTCCTTCAAGCATTACGTCTTCCCCTATGCTATCGCCTGTGCATCAATCATTCCCACATCCCAGACATTATTCTATTTCATCTGCTTCATCTGGCCCTATTCAACGTTTTGCTGCTCGTAATAGTTTCGATCTCATGTCTGGAATCCAAACCGATAGACAACAGCAACCATCACCATCGCAACAACAACAGCAACAACAACATCATCCTCATCCAACATCACAGCAGCAGCAACAACAACAACAGCCATCTTCATCACAGCAGCAATCTATCCACCCCCATATGCTTCCGGATATGTTTTTATCTGGAGATACACACATTAAAGCAGAAAATGACACTAGTGTAAATGCAGGCAGTGAAGCTGTAGGGATATCAACACCAGCTACGGGTGCTAGTGGGTTCTCATCTAGTCCAAACATAGGACAGCTTTTGAATCCCATTCATCCCCTAAATACGACCATCAAACAGAATGACCCGTCCATGACAAATGCACAGCTGTTTCAGTCGATGAATATAAGTAGTCCATCTAAATATCAAGATTTTTCTTTACCTAGTACAACAGCCGCTACCCCAAGTGGGACACCTCATTTTGACAGTTTTAGCAATAACAATAATAATCATTATTATGAACAACAGCAACAACAGCAGCAACAGCAACAAACAGTGACTGACTCAGATCATCATTACCACCATCACCAAGAACAACAAGATACCCATTCCTCAAATAATCTTGTCCCACTCTTTCGAAACGGAATGGTTCTACCAAACACAAATTCTTCTTCAATGTATGATGAAAGTGCATCGGACCTCGGAATAGAACCATTAATGTTGAAATAACCCCCCTCCCCTTTTATTGTGATTTATGTTTTTTTTTTTGTTCATATTACACTCAATCAAACAAAACTACATGTATTTTGCTTTCCTTTTTTCTTTTCTGTTGTAATTAATTGTATAAAAAAAAGACTTTTTTAATTAAAGAATCACGTATTCTGGTTTGATTCCACATTTGGCGTAACATGACATGTCTTTTGTACTCTGTCATGCGTTGAGAATATGTAAACGTTTTCAATCATCATCTCCTTTAACTTTTGAATGTCAAATCAATGTTTATTTGTTTACACATTTCCTCATCGTCATCCTTGTTAAAAGTCAACTCTTTCTCCGCTCATTTTGAAGTGAGCCCATGATTTTAGAGCGGTCACTTGTCAAGAAATTTTTTTTTTTCAACTGTCATTTAATAAGGCTGCTCTCTCTTTTTCTTTTTTCTTTTTTTTTTTTCATTCACTGTATTCATAAAAGGTAATGTTATAGTAAAGGAAGGAATTATTGTTATCCATGATGAATGCTTTGCCGCCCCAGGCGTAAAAAGTATTGACGATAAACCATGCAAGCTTACCCTTTATCTGACAATAACAATAATTCTTTATTTTTTTTTCTTGAGGGTGTTTTTATTAACTTTATATATATTTTATAGGGGACACTTACAAAGACTATAATATCTTTGGACAGAGAGGTTTCCTTTTCTGATTATGGTAAGTTTTTATAACAAGATAGTTATGATTTGTTTGACATGATGAGCAAAAAACATTCCATGCTAACACGGACACATGATGACCGAGAGCGTGTTTATTTCATATCCTGATACCATAAGCAATCATATCATAACTATCTAAACTCATTTAGAATTTAATCTAACTTCTTTACCCTAGGTTTAAAACTGGTTTTGTTTTTCTTGTTTTTTACTTAAATAAAACTTTTATTAAAAAAATGTTCTTTGTGTCTTTGCCTTATTTTTTCTCGAGTATAAAAACTCTTTCTGAGTCATGATCACTTTAGATTTTTTTTTTTGGCACGATTACAGCATTTTAACCTAAAATGACTGTTACAAATTTTTTCCAAAAGATATACACGGAGATCACGCGTGTAGCTTGAGTCATTTTGAAAGTTTTTTGGGAAAAATGCGTCAATAAAGAAATTGATTCAAGATAAATACACTGAAACTCATAATACATCTATGTGTTCAGAAAAATAGTTACTTTGTTAGGAATTCAAACGGAGTTTGAGTTATTTAGGTGCGTGTGTGTGTCCTTTTTCTGTATGTCAGTGTAAGCACTCTTTTTCTTTGCAATGTCATTTCAGTATCCCTTAATTCTCGACGGCGGTTTTGCAACAGAACTTGAAAGAACGTTTAACAAAGACTTGTCAGGTAAACAGAACTTTTTTCTATTTTGGCCTAGCGTAATACAAGTGTCAACGTGACCTTTTTAATAAAGGTAAACTGTGGTCAGCCAAGTGTTTAGAGGATGACCCAGATGCAGTTAAAGTAAGTAAAAGAGAAATGAAGAGAGTTTCTTGTTTTGCATAGTGACGACAAATAGTCTGTTCATAAAGCATATTATGAAGCTGGGTCAAATATTGCTACAACTTGCAGCTATCAAGCATCGATTGAAGGGTTCTCTCAGGCGGGCTATACTCGTGATCATGCAATCGAGCTAATGCATAAAAGCATATCTTTAGCTTGTGAAGCTAGAAAAGAATTTATTCAGGAACATCCTGAAAATACGAGCCCAAAGTTAGTTGCCTTATCTATAGGTTGCTATGGAGCCATACTCGCGAATGGTGCCGAGTATACAGGCAACTATGGAGATACAAGCGTGGATCAACTGGTTCAATTTCACAAAGAACGTCTGTCTGTGTTCCTTCAATCCAAGGAAAGTAAAGTGGATTTTATTTTGTTTGAAACCATACCTTCGGCATTAGAAGCCCGTGCTATTGCAAGCATAGTGTCCGATTTTGATTCATTGCCACCTGTGGCGGTTTCTTTCCAATGCCGATCTGATCATGACATTGCTGATGGTACACCGCTTCAAGATGTACTTGCGCTGTTTGATACAATCGATCATGTGTTTGCTACAGGAATCAACTGCACGAAACCACAGTTTATTGAGTCACTTATTGACATCATCGTAAAGCATAACAAGGCACAAAATAGTCAAAAGGTGCTCTTGCTTTACCCAGACGGTGGAGAAGTGTGGGACGCTGTAGCCAGAACGTGGGATGCCTCCTGCAAACTACCTGAGGATAAATTTGGCTATTTAATGGCAAAATGTGTGGAAGAATATGGTCCACGTGTGATTGTAGGCGGATGTTGTGGAACTGGTTTTACTCACATCAGAAATTTAAAGTCGCACTTACATAAATAAATTCAACACTTGTTGATACAAACAAATTGGAAACAATGAAAAGGATGGCAGTTCTTCACATTATTGATCATATTACCAAACTAGGACTTTTTAAGTCAATCCAAGGGGGTTGTCACACGCAAAAGAAATAAGAAGGTGTTGATGTCATATCTAGGGCAAACGATCATTTCTATGCCTGGTAGTCGTTTCAGCCAAGATCAACATTGCTCCTTTTTTTTTTTTTGAAAAGGTTAATGTATTTTAATATCAACTTGCTAATGTTGAGCTATTTTTTCATGTAAATCAACGGCAAAAAGCATGACATAAAGAGTTAAAAAAAAAGGCACAGTTTTAGAAATACAGGATGTATCATGGGAACTGTGCATTTACCCGAATTGTTCAGGTTTGCCTTGTGTCAATAATTAATTTTACTGTCCTTTTTTGAATCTTATCATTCCAATTGTCATTCATTGTCTGGGTTAAAAAAGATTATAATTATTGCACTATTATCAGTTTTTTTAAACTCTCTGGTATATAATAAGCCTCCTCTCATTCATTCTTTTTCTTTTCTACTTTTTCATTGGAACCAAGCAAGTTTCTCAGTCACCATGGCAATACTATACGCCGATACTCCACCGCCAAACTACTTGAATCAGTTTAAGGATCAAGTCAAGCGATTGCCTCATCAAGCTAGATCTTACTTTAGGTCTATGTTTCCTATCGTCGATTGGTTACCGCACTACAACTGGATTTGGCTTTCTGGCGATCTAACGGCCGCTGTCACGGTTGGCACATTGGTTATCCCTCAAAGTTTAGCTTATGGTAAAAAATGGCTACCTCTCTTTGTTTTTTGACATGTCTCGGATTAACCAACTGAAATTAGCCAAGATTGCTAATCTCCCACCGGTCTATGGACTATATACTAGTTTTATAGGCGTTATCTCATATCCCTTATTTGGAACTTCAAAGGACATTAGTATTGGTAAATTTTTAGAAAAAGTCAAAAAATAATATATGCAGAAAATTTAATAATTCTGGTCTAATTCATTGTTTCACAGGCACAAGTGCTATCATGTCTTTACTTGTGGGGCAAATCATTACCAAATTTGTTACCACTTCACAGTACCTGTCAGGTGAATGGACAATGACGGATGCTGTTACTACGCTTGCCTTGTTTTCTGGTTTCATCACGATGCTCATCGGTCTATTGCGTCTTGGTCCTTTGTTTTACTTTATTTGTCAGCCCGCGATTGCTGGGTTTATGGCCGGAAGTGGCTTAACGATCGTGATCAACCAGTTTAGTAAAATATTTGGTGTTTCCGGAATCAATACCTCCGAAGCCCCTTATCTAGTCTTTGGCAAAACCTTGATCAACCTTAACCACTCTACGATTGATGCTGCATTTGGCCTTACATCCTTGCTCTACCTTTACGTCGTCAAGTATCTCGCCCAACATCTCATGCGTCGCTACCCACGCCACGGTCGCTTGATCTTCTTTTTTAACACAAGCAGAAGTATTGTCGTCTTGGTCTTTAGTACACTCATTTGCTTCATGATCAACCGTTTTGGTCATTTCGAAAAGAGTCCCTTCCAGATCATCGGAAACGTTCCTGCAGGATTTGGCCATATTGGCACACCTACCATCAAACCAAGTCTCGTTGGCTTCTTTGGTTCGGACTTGATCGGTATCGTGGTCCTTCTTATCATGGAACACGGCGCAATCGCGTCCAGTCTAGGCAAGATCACGGATTACAAGGTTGATATGAGTCAAGAAGTGTTTACCATTGGTATTGCCAACATCTTTGGTTCATTCTTTGGCGCTTATCCTGGTACAGGCGCATTCTCACGTACGGCTGTCATGTCCAAGTCAGGCACGCGTACACCTCTTACAAGTTTCTTTGTCGGTATTATCGTTGTCCTATCCATCTACGTCTTCACACCTGCATTTACATACATCCCCAACGCCTCATTGGCTGCCATCATTGCACACGCTGTGTCAGATTTGATCTCTGGACCCACCGTCTGGAAAAAATTTTGGGACGTACATCCCACCGAACTCTTAATCTTTGCTTGTGCTTACATCATCTCACTCTTCACTCGTATTGACATCAGTGTTTACGTTCCTGTTGTTCTTTCCCTTGTAGTACAGATCTACAGAACAACTCGGCCCCAGTACGCGTTCTTGGGAAGCCTCGATGACGATATACCTGTCGAAAAGCAGGATGAGGAAGCCTCGATCGAAAAGCCCCTCCTGTACCCCATGAATCATCCTGTGCTCAAGCCTTACTTGCATCCAGTTGACCCATCTGTCATTTGCTTCCAACCTCAAGAAAACATTGTTTTCCAAAACGCTTCTTTCATCTTTGAAAAACTCATTGACATGGTCAAGAAGACCACACGACAAGGCAAACCCCTCGCAGAAAAAATTGGAGATAGACCATGGAATAATGCTGCATCTCCTGGCAAGGAACAAGAAAGGCCCTTGCTAAAGTCTATCGTACTCGACTTGTCGGGCGTGCATCAGATGGATTTCACTGGCATGGAGACTCTCATGGATACTGCCGTTGCTGTGGAGAGATATGTAGGCTCTCGTGTCTGTTGGTATATCGTCCCTGGCCTCTCTTCTCATGTTCGCAAATGTCTGTTATTTGCTGGCTTTGGTACACAAAGAAGAGATGCAGTAACTCCTGGAAAGTTCTTGTCTGATCTGTCTTTCAAGAACTGGCACCCAGATGGTACCAAGGGCTGCTGTATGAAGGCACATCTGGAGGAGAAGGGTAAAGGTCGTGAAGAAGTCGTCGAGATTGAACAAGTGAATGAGAAACTGAAAAAGAAAGATCGTATTATTGGTTTAAAGATCATGAGCAAGTATCAAGAAGATGCCAGTTCTACCGACATTGTTTTACCCAGCAAGATGGATGAGTATGGTAAACCATGGTGTGATTGCTCTCTCAGCGCTGCCGACCTAGACAAGGTGTCAGTTGTTCAAGATAGATTTCCTTACTTTTTTGGTTCTCTTCACGATGCTATTAAGGCATCCGTAAGACAAAGGACTGAACAAGATCAAGACGTAGATAAAATAAGTGTCATCTCTGACAAGGGATTAGGATCCTCATCATCTTCCAGTGATTGATCTGTACATATACACACCCATTTATATATATATATATTGCTAGTTTCTTTGTATTTTTTTTTTTTTTACAAGGATTTATATTTAAATACCTAATAAATAGTTATAATGTAGATTATTTGATGGTATTCACCATAACATTAAACGTGTTTCATACGATGAATGCATAAAAGAACTCAATTTTTTTATTTTTTTACTGTACAGATGAGCACATAAAATGCAAGTTTAAAGATCGTCGTATGTTGTAAGAGCTCTCTGAGGTATGGGCTCTAAAGGTTGAGCGTCATCTATAGGTTTAGATACCGGTCGACTTCTATCGTCAGTGTACATCGCCTCCTTTGCCATCAAGCCATCCTCGTCTTGCCAAGGGACATTACCAAACCCTAGTTTATTTCTTTCAGGTATCTTTGCTCGGTTGACTAGATAATATGAGTTATATACTATGTCAAGAAGAAGTGTTTCATACCTTTTATTTGCTTGGCACCAAATAACACGCCATGCATATTTTTGATGGCTGCAAGTGCTGCTTCTTTCTTCTCAAAGGTAACAAATGCATAACTTTATGGTGGTGCTTTAGTAATGGTTGTTTATCAAATAAAATACTTACTTCTTTCCTTCAGCCATGCGTACATCCTCAAGCGTGCCAAAGCGGGAGAATGCGTCTCTCAATTGATCTGCTGTGATGTTTTCAAGTTCTCCTACATATATCTTGTTGGAATAGAATTCTGTATCAAGGTATTGTGCTGCTTCAGAGTAAGGCTTAAGAAAAATGGTTAGTCTAAGAACTATCAATAAGATATGGCAAATTACATCTCTGTTGCTTGAGTGATAATGACGGGGATGGCCGTGATAATGGGATGATGATCTGTAGTTAGGTCGACTGTGTCTAATGTGTCTACGATCATAATCACTATCAGAATCATCCGAATATCGTCTATGATAAGATCGTCTAGGAGAAAGAGAAGAGGAGGAGGATCGTCGTCGACGGCGCTTGGAGTGGTATCTATCGTCTCTTCTGTGCATGTCGCGATCACTATCGGATCTATCGTCATATTCTTTCTCTTCTGCACGTTCGCTCTTAAATTTCTCTCTACGACGTTTTACTCTACCAAATTCATCCAATTCTTCTTCATCGCTTTCTGAATTCAACGATCTAAAATGAAAGCAATGTTAATGAATACTAAACAGGACAAAACAAAAAAAGTACCTTCTTCGATCCTCTGCTGCATAGTTTTTTCTTTTATCAAACTAAGTAATGATAAGTCAAACGTAATTATAGGCCTTTGTTTCTACTTACTGTTTCCTCTGACATTATGCAAAATGGAACAGCTAAGAATTTTTTTTTTTGCAAAAGAAAAAAAAGAAAGGGTGAACAACATTTTTTCCTGATTGGATAATTTGTGACAGCTTGAATAAAGAAAGCCAATAGCAATTTTGGGGATGATACAAAAGAAGAGTGTAGTTTTATTATTCGTTTACATTTCTTCAAGGTCATCATCGCTATCCATCAAGTCTTCTTCAGGAAAGTCACCTACATTCACTTTAATAGGACGAACAAATCCTCCATATTTGTTGGGACAAGTAAAGTAACGAACACCTTGGACACTCCCATCATTTTTACCAAGAGGTTCATCATATTGAACACCCACCCATAAGCCAGGTTGAAACTGTGTTTCACCTACGAAACGAACAGTGCCTCGTCGTCTTACAGATTCGTCGTCTCCAATCACCTCACATCTGTCTCCAACCTTGATATGTTCTGCTGCTTCCTTGTAAGCTAATTCAATAGCTCGCTCTTTGGCGGCTGCCTCTTCTGAAAAACGACCCAACTTGTTACGTTCCTTGAAAGCTCTGACGGTATCTAAAACAGAGATGATCAGATTCTTGCCTTTTTCTACATAAACTTTTCATACCTGATCTTTTGGTATACTCTTCTTCTGTCAGTTCAAACTTTTCAACGAGTGATACGTCTGTATACTGGTTCTTGATACGATGAGGATTGGTGTCTTTAACATACAGTCTCATATAATCTTCAACAGGGTATGCTCCTAGCATTTTATCTTCTTCATCCAGTACACCCAACAGGCTATTTCCTTGATATAACTCAATTACTTGTGTTGAATAAGGAATACCTGTGATAGGCTCAAGCTTATACTATATACATAAAAAAAAGAGGAGCTCATCAGAAAAAACTACAACTGAAAATAAAAACACCTCTGTGTCAAACCTTGAGTTGGGAAATGGTGAGTCCTTTATCAAATCGTCTTTCAGTACTGACTTTCTCTTCAGAAGTATCGACAAATAAAGTAACAATGGACATTAGGAAATAGAAAAAGGAAGAAACAGCATGTCAAAAAGAAAGAGAGAGAATGACAGAAAACGTAAAAAAGTCCGCTTCTCAAAATAGTGATTATGTGCGTGTGTGTACCTGAAGGGTTGTACAAAGGGCTACACTGCACGAAAGAATTAGAAGCAGTCACAAGTAGACGTCATCACGACAGTTCTACGTTTAGACAGAAGGACCCACAATTTTTTTATTACTACTATTATTTCTTGTATTAAAATGTTCAGAGCCTTGAACCGTTTTGCTATTGAAAGGCCAGTCATCTTTTGGTCATGCGTTCTTGGTGGCATTGGTAATTGTAAACTAGAATTGAAATGAGCAACTTTTTTAATCTCGTATTCTTCAGGCCCTGTCATGGTATTGACCGTACCCAAGATCAGACGTGAATACTTTGGTTTCAAGGGCTATGAACCACTTCCTATTACATATCCTCGTATGTTTTATAGTTTTAATGCTTAGATATATACTTATACTGATTCTTTATGATAGTCCCCAATCGTTCTCGTAACCCTCCTTCCGGATATGAAGACAGTGCATAATTGGATAGTTGATATAAACATACGCACACCACACACAACACAACACACATTTATACAAGAATATATACAATCAAATGTACACATATACAGCGAAATAAAATAAAAAATATCAAACGAAGTATTGTTTATTGATACATGGTAGCTTGGCTTTTTTTTTTTTTCTTTAAAGCAAATAATGCACAATCTCTTTTTTATTTTATAATAGCACAAAAGAAGAAGAGACTCTTTGTTATCATAATAGAACATATACTTTTGATCCATAATCTTTTAGTCATGCACTGATCCCAAGCAAGATATTATTTACATATCCATGAGGATGCTACTCCAAGGATACTAATGATCAAAGATAAACATTAATGAAGCACTTTTATATAAACAAATAGTGACTGCAAAGCGTTACTTTTAAAGTATATATTGTATTGGTTATAATAGGTTTTCCATTGAGTAATAGTTAGAATAGCAAAAAGTGATCATCTTTGTGATTAATCAACCCTTTCTTTGGTACAACAATTTGTCCATTAAAGTGATTATTTAAGCGGTATTTTTTCAATACAAACTTTTAATGTGTTGAAACTTTAATTTAATACAATTAAATGAGCTTCCCTTCTTTCTCTCTCCCTCTCTTTTTCTTTTATTTCCTCTTTCTTTTTTTTCCCTTCCCTCTTGTCTTGACTTTATGATTTCTGGAAATCAAAATATACCACAAGAATCATCATCATACAAACCATTGCCTTTAAATATATCCTATCTATTATGCAATTCAGAAGAACCCAAGGATCATCGACACTGTGGACGATTTCGCTGGATATATGAACATAATGAAACTTTTCGATTAGATCATCCAGATTCAGCTTATTCGTCATTTTATTCTAATAACAAACAAGTTAAACGAAGAAGGAGAAACGCCTCAAAGGATCAACTAAACATACTCGAGAACGTGTTTCAAAAGACTCAGTTCCCGTCTGCTCGTCTAAGAGAAGAATTGGCAAATAAGCTTAATATGAGTCCGCGTGCGGTTCAGATTTGGTTTCAGAACAAACGACAAGCTTTTCGAAAAGGGAAATATTGTCCCGTAAACATGAGTGCTGATAGTAATAATAATAATAATAATAATAAAGAAAGTACCTGTAAATAATACTTTAAATAGCTTCAAGCGACTTTTATTGTAATTATTACTGTTTTATATACATTAAAAGATAGGGAAAAAAAAAAGAAAAGGCAAGAGAAAAAGTTACTACATACATACTTTGTTAATAAATAAAAAAAGCGGAAATAAAGGTATGAAGAGGAGGAAGGGAACATGGATAGGCGTTTACATGTGTATATATATGTGTGTATGTGTGTGTATATGTATCTAGAATAACCTTTCTCCCTTTTTTTGTTTGTTTTTGTTGTAAGAAAAAAAAAAAAAAAAGAACTCTAAGTATATATATGTGCGTGTGTGTGGTGCATATATGAAAAAGTGATGTATATAATGTTGCTCTTTTTACCGTTTCTTTGGTGCAGTAGGTTTAGGTTTATGATAGACATGACACTTTTAAAATGATTAATAACACTATTTTCATACTAATTTCTTTATCTACCTTATGTGCGTGTCTATACCAAAGTACGCTATTCTTTCTCTTTACGTTACTCACAGCAACCCATTGATGACATTGATGACAAAGGCCTTCAACTAAATCTTGATCCATCCAACGTGTCTCAAGAGGTTGAACAAACTCTTTACCTGACACAGATGAGATACCATGAAAGAACTGTTTATGATACCTAAAGAAACATAAGAAGCTATTTCTTTCATGCATGTATGATTTTACCAGTAAGCACTGTTTTTAAGTTGCAGCCATTTACCAGGTTTACATGTATCACATAAACCTTCTTTTGATTGTCCATTGTATCTCACCCATTGAGGCGTATATTGATCACCAATAAATCTCAATTTCTGCTTCCGAGGTCTGGCCTCTGGATCTGTTCGAGCTGCTTCCACATCCCTTGCAGACATATCAGGAAATTCATCATCGTTTGCTTCAATCTCTTCTTCATCATCCACATAATAATTGGACTTTTGCTTCTTTCTCTTTTTTGGTATTAATACAGGCATGTGTTGTCCATAGGCTTGTTGCTGTTGTTGCTGCTGCTGCTGTTGTTGTTGTTGTTGTTGCTGTTGCTGTTGTTGCTGTTGTTGCTGTTGTTGTTGCTGATGATGTTGCTGCATAGGATCTATTGGGCCATGAGGGGGTAATGGCAATTTGCCGTTAGTTACAGGATAATAGTAACGTTGCTGCATTTGGTGCTGGGGTGGGAAAGTATAACTGTAATATGCTTGGGGCTCCTCACGTTTTTGTGCCATATCAGATTGACGTGCAAGGGGATGCAGCATAGGCACTTGATCCTGCTGATGAGGGTGTAAAGGAGGTGGTGGATAACGATAGCCATGTGGCACTAGGGGTTGAGCTGGGTGATACAGTCTCTGTTGTAGATGTGGATGTTGATGCTGAGAAAAGTCATAGGGATAATGATTACTCACTTCCTCATGGCTCCAAGTGATCTTGGTAGGCATCGTATGTTCTATATTTGGGTCTTGTTTCATTTTTGGGTCAGTTGAACTAGCAGTATTCGCAGACTTTAGTAACAGGTCTGGTCTTTCCAAAAAGGATTCAGGCATAGTTTGCCAGCTCATGTTGACATCGTAAGAGTATCGACGGCTCTTAGTCTGAGATACATCCCCCCAAGAATTCTTGTTTTGGGTGGGAATGGACATGTCATCTTGCCACTGCTGATGTCCGCCTACAAATAAAAATTTTCATGTTAGTTACTGGGTGTATTAAAAATTTTTTTATGCGCATAATTTCTGCATACAGACAGAGATGCACTTGAAAATAAGCTTATAATACTAACCTTTATGCTCATTTTCACTTGATTTAGGAAATGCCATTAGCTTATTAAAATTGGCTAATAACATGGCTGCTTCAATAGAGTTTCTTTGCTGTGATAGATGCAGGCTCAGTTGAGTTTCATGCTTTGCACCAAATGGCAAACCGAGGATAGCAGGACTACTTTTACGTTTATCATATCTATTAAATAGTAAAGCAGGATTCAATCTAGTGGGCCTTATTGAAGAAGAAGAAGAAGAAGGGAGTTGAGTGTTTTCATTATTATCTTCAAATGTTTCTTCTTCTTCGTCTTCTTCGTCTTCTATTTCGTCAATATCTTCTTGAGAGTTACTTATATCTTCTTCCTCCACTAAAGTGGGTAATATAGTAGGGACAGTACTTTTAGAGCTTGGCTGTAAAGAGGACTGGTTTTCTGCATAATGATGAACAGAATGGTCCTCTGATGGTGGAATGTAGTTTTGAATATCCATATTATAAACAGTAAAGAAAAGTGACTCGCACAATCAATCTTTCAAGGGAAAAATGGGAGAAAGGGGAAGGGGGTTTGATAGTTGTAGTAATAGTAAAGGTGAATCCTTTAAAAATATAGAAAAAAGGTTTTCAGAAACAAATAAAAGAGAAAAAAAATTCAAGCAAAGGACAACCAATCAGATAATAGGCTATTTAGCCTCACTCGCATTCGTGACTTTGTCCTCTTTATCTTTTATTCGATTTAACATACATTTTATTATTGTAGAATAATGAAAATAACGTAATCTGTTACTATTGAGTCTAAAGTCAATTTGTAGCTTGATTAATTTACATTTATCTATTGCTTATGTACTCGATCAACAAGAGATACATCTTGCATTAGATGGCTTATTATTTCAAACTCCGTTTTTAATTTAATTGGATAAATTTCATACACCCAAATTATTGCTTGTGTGCTTTTTTTTTTAAAAAAATATGCTTATTCAATCTTTCGCTGATCTATTTCCTAAAGTAGAATGATTCTTAATGCAACCATGATATTTTTGAAGGGAAGCCTATCTCATTATTTCTTGACATTATTTTGATTTAAATTGTATCAAACACTTTATCTTTCTCTACTTTAGCGTATTATTATAATAAAACATATGTTTTACCTTTTTTATTGTTGGCTAGCATTAAATGAAAATACGTGACAGCATTGTAGTAACTATGGTGACAATATTTTCTATAAAAATAAGATAATCCTTTTTTGTTTCTATTAAACAAACTATAATAAAGTTATCTTGTATGACTATTATAAAGCCATAAAAGCAAGCTTTTAATTTGAGCCTTGCTGAGTGGTAGTTTAAAGCAAACGCAATTTACCTGTAGAAAATGTTCTTTCAGCTGTTGAAGAATAATCAAATTAGTATGTATTAGACACACAAGCTCCCTAGTGTTATTATCTAAAGTATTGTAAAAGCCTGCATATTAGAAAAGGTTCAGTAAAACATGGCATCCACGCATGCTACTTTCAAGATATCTGGTATAGTTGCAATAAGTGACCTGCTGTTTATGAACTTTTTGCTTCAGGTTTTAATCTTTGATTTGAATAACATAGATATAGTATCTGTAACAAATGTAATAATGAAAAATACTGGTGCCTTAATTATTGGCTAAAAATAAAGGATATCAGAAAACAGCATTTTATTGAGCATAATTTCTGCAGCAAATAATATTAAGGCTTTGGGGTGGGCACTTGCTGAGTATATGCATGTCTGCCGAGATTAATACAAGAAATGAACTATTTGCTAATCATGTAATGTTTTGCTATAAAAAATAAATGATAAATCAGTATTTAACCACTTAAAGTAGAGCTTAATAGTTAGAAACACTTGGTATTCACGACAATTTTCATAAAAAACTCTACTTGGTGTTTATTAAGTTGGTAAGCAAATGTCAACAAAAATGTCATAATAAGATATGGAGCGCTTTGCTCCTGTTAATTGTCGTGGCTTACTCTAGATTTAAATGACTCGAAATAAGCGTATCGAAGCACTGATTATAGAGATGGGCTGAACATTTAATCGTAACTGGATACACCAGCTGCTTTTAGTATTTAATAAATTGTGTCTTATTCAGAAAATCATTTAAGAACGCGTTGTAATAAATAGCTCCTCTCTCTTTTCCCTGAGGTACTACCTTTGTATTAGTTTTTCTAAAAACAAAAACAAATAAAGGTATTCAGCTTTCCTCGGATTGCAGGTTTACACGGTCAATACCTCACATGTTTAGAATATTTCATTTGTTTTTCTTAAAAAAAATCCGAATACCCGCAAAACAAATATACACAAAAAAAAGACACGAAAAAAGACACTCTACTATAAACATTGACATCTTTATTTCAAAAGAAAAGCAGAAAGAATCTTGTGATAAAAGTCCTGTAAAAGAAAAGAAAAATAAAGAAGAGAAAAAAAAAACAAAGAGTTAGGTAAAACGTTCTTTTCTAGTAAAAAAAAAAAAAAAAAAATGTTTGTTTGTCAAGAAGGGCTCATAGATCTTGGTGATATTTATTGACTTCATGCTTTTACTTCAGAAGTAGCAAATATGTCTATAATCCTCGCCCGTCTTTGCCAACCAAACACTCGATTGTCGTCATCGTCAGTACTTTACCTTTTTACTGATTCTTTTTTTACGAGTTTACAAAGGTAACAAAGAAAAAAAGAAGGCGAAGGGAAACTTTTGCTCTTTATAAGATGAAAAAAATTCGTTCCCCTATCTCTCCCCCCATAAAAAGCGGAGACAAGCAGTCATCCGCGCGTGACAGCGTTTCTTTTTCCAGTCTTTTCCGTGTCTTTATCAGAGTGAGCTTGAAGGTGTAGAAGCAAAGGAGAATAGACATTTATTCAAGAAAGTACTCACATTTATATACACAATATATATGCACAAGTGTAGCAAAGTCAACAAAGCAGACGCGATTGCTCGGTAAAGTATTCTGACTCAGCGGTGGCTTTGTTGTTTTTTTCTTTTTTGTAACTTTTGGTGCCTTTTTGTGAGAGGATTTGTTTGCAGTTGTGTTTTCAATGTCTTTTTGGTTTTTTCTGTGGTTATTTATGATATGCACTTGTTTTTATTGAGCTAGTGTCTTTGTTTTTTGTGTGTGTTATCCTTGGCTTTTATGCTGTTTCTTTTCTACGCTTTTTTTCTTTCCTTTGCATTTTATCGTTGTTTTCTTCTATTGTTTGTTAATGAATGCCGTTTGTCCATTAGAATCATTGTCTGTCTTTTTTTATTTTATGTTACACGCTCTGTGTTTTTACAGCTTCTTTTGCCGGCCTTTCTGTCTTTGAGATGTTTTGGGCTTTTTCAAAAAGAAAAAAACAACAAAGCCACCGCTGAGTCAGAATACTTTACCGAGCAATCGCGTCTGCTTTGTTGACTTTGCTACACTTGTGCATATATATTGTGTATATAAATGTGAGTACTTTCTTGAATAAATGTCTATTCTCCTTTGCTTCTACACCTTCAAGCTCACTCTGATAAAGACACGGAAAAGACTGGAAAAAGAAACGCTGTCACGCGCGGATGACTGCTTGTCTCCGCTTTTTATGGGGGGAGAGATAGGGGAACGAATTTTTTTCATCTTATAAAGAGCAAAAGTTTCCCTTCGCCTTCTTTTTTTCTTTGTTACCTTTGTAAACTCGTAAAAAAAGAATCAGTAAAAAGGTAAAGTACTGACGATGACGACAATCGAGTGTTTGGTTGGCAAAGACGGGCGAGGATTATAGACATATTTGCTACTTCTGAAGTAAAAGCATGAAGTCAATAAATATCACCAAGATCTATGAGCCCTTCTTGACAAACAAACATTTTTTTTTTTTTTTTTTTACTAGAAAAGAACGTTTTACCTAACTCTTTGTTTTTTTTTTCTCTTCTTTATTTTTCTTTTCTTTTACAGGACTTTTATCACAAGATTCTTTCTGCTTTTCTTTTGAAATAAAGATGTCAATGTTTATAGTAGAGTGTCTTTTTTCGTGTCTTTTTTTCGTGTGTACAGTGATTCCAATAAGCAATGTCGCAGCCAATAAAAATCACTTTTTTGGCCAACGCTACATACACCAGAAAATAGGCTAATACTACGGGCGCTTCCTTGAGACGCTACATGTAGAGCCACTATACAACCTTACACTACCAAAGTCTCTATCTAACTTAAGGCAGTCCAGTCCACCCTCTATGATATAAAATACGAATATATCATAATTACACGTAAATGATCTTCGTTGACCAAACTGGCAACATAGAATTAGAAGAAACAAACCAAGATGACAACTTTATAAACCCATGTTTAGTTTGACACTGCAGGTTGAAAAGCTTTGTTGGATGGTATCATAGGTATTGGATAGAAATAGCGCCCATAGTATTAGTCTAACTTCTGGTGCATTTTCTGGTGCATATAGTGCTTCCCTTGTCAAAATCATTCAATGCGTGCTCACGGATTTTTACAGCAACATTCATCATCAACCAAAGTTCGAACGCACATTCTGGATAAGTCGAGTTATTTCCATGTTTCAAGCGCTTGGTGATCATAGTCAACTCTTAGGCTTTCGATGGTATGAAATTCTAACTGAAGAGCACATGGAGTTTACTCTTGATCCTTGTATGTGGAAACATAACGCTGCGAATAAATACCATGATGGTATGGACTATGACGATAACAATCGCAATCGACTGGTAATGGAAGGACCGAGCAGGTATAATGACAAGGAAACTATTGAACACTCCAAAGACGATACAATCAAGATCACACATACTTCCATTGAACCTACTTGATACAGTTATAGGACGATATATTTTTGCATCACTTGCAAAGCTTTGTCGCATAAAACTTCTCTCCTTGCAATGCATTTGTACGACATTGCTTGTTGGAATCACTGTTTGTTTTGCGTGTGTAAAAATTCGATTATGTGTCATTCAATCAGGATCTTTGATTCGCTGTAAATCTGTGACTTTTTAAAATGTAAATCACCCAATGAAATTAAAGCTTGAATGAAGTTCCGCCTTTAATAACACACCCTGTTTTCTCTTTTCCTCTTTTTTTTTTTCTTCACATCTTATTTCTTTCTTTTTTTTTTTTTCCTTTTTAGCAAATGGAAATTGATGCCGAGCAATCTTTTAAGCAACCGTAAGCATTTGCTTAAAGTAAATAAAGTTGCATGTATTAATGTCTTTTTGTCTGTAGGCTTGAAGATTTCGAAGAGATTGATACGTCATTAAAAAAGCCTAAATTGGAATTGAAAGAGAATGTGTCTCTACTTGACCGTGGCAATGCGATTAAAAAGCAGGTAGGTAGTAAAACAATAAAGACGATAAGGCTCAAACTCACACTTTCTTTTGATAGCCACAGACACCTTCTACCACTAATATGACACGCGATCAAATAAAATATTGTGGAGCAATTATGAGGAATTTAAAGAAGCACAGAGATGCTGCCCCTTTTTTACAACCAGTTGATTACCTGAAATTAAATATACCTGATTACCCAAAGATTATCAAACATCCTATGGATCTTTCCACAATTGATAAAAAATTGAATTCAGGACAGTATGAAAATGTTGAGCAGTGGATTTATGATGTCAGACTTGTCTTCAATAATTGTTTTAAATTTAATGGACCTGAGGCTACCATATCTATGCTTTGTCAAAACGTTGAATCAGCTTTTGAAAAGAGTTTGAGGCAAATGCCTCCTAATAAGAATGTAAGTTTCTCTATTATTTATTTATTCTTTATTCAACCATAGCTTGTAGAGTAACGCGATATCAAGATCTGCTTCTCCTTATGTTGAATATGATGAAGATGACTTTGACGATGAAGGATCAGCCAAAAAAAAGAGAAAGAAGAATCCCAAATTGAATCGCCGTTTGTCCGATGATGGAAGACAGAAGCGAAAGGTCCATCCTCCTCCATCCAAAGATTATCCCGAATCAATCACCAAAAGACGTAATCCAAGAAAGAATGACATACAAATGAAATTCTGTGCTCAAACGTTAAAGGAATTGAAAAAGAGCAAGTATAGAGATATCAATTACCCATTCTTACAGCCTGTGGACGTCGTTGCCCTCAATATTCCTGATTATGTAGAAATTATTAAGCACCCTATGGACTTATCGACTATTGAAAAGAAATTGAATGATGGAGAATATGATGAACCCGAGGATTTTGAAAAGGATATTAAACTTATGTTTAACAACTGCTACACCTACAACCCTCCTTCCTTACCTGTACACAAAATGGGACGTCAGTTAGAAAAGGCTTTTGATGAGAAATGGGCTCAGAGACCACCAAAAACAGAGCCTGCACCGTTGATTGATGATGCTCCCGAAGAAGAGTTTGATGAAGTGGTTGAAGATGATGATTCAGAGGATGGTAAGTCTATATTAGGAGTCTGTGAATAGTATGTACTGAGAACGTATAGAACGGGATCAAAAGATTGCAGAATTGGAACGTCATATTGCTACCATCTCTCAACAAATTGCTTCTATCAAATCACAAAAGAGAAAGAGAGCAGCAGAAAAAGCTCGTAGGGTTAGCGGTTCAAATAAGGCAATAAAAGAAAAGAAACCAGTCAAGGAAAAGAGAAGACGACCTAGCACAGCCAACAGAAAGAAGGAATCAAAACATAAAACTGTAGATGAACTACCTGAGTTCACATTTGATCAAAAGAAGGATCTCAGTGAGCGTATTAACAACTTGACAGGTGATAAACTGAACACAGTGGTCGGCATTATTCAAAGCTCTATGCCAAACTTGGATGGGGTAAGTTCAGTTACGGATGACAACATATGACGCTAATCTTGTCTATACATGTATAGCAAGGACAAGAAGAGATCGTTTTGGATATTGACTCACTTGACAGAAGTACTCTGCACAGGTTGCATGAGTTTGTGACAGGAGAGAGTTTACTGAAGCATCATCATAAAAAGTCATCCTCACCGCTAACTAAAAAACAAAGAACTCATTATTCTGGACAAGGAGACCGTAAGTACTGATATCTCCAAGGAGGCTACCTTTCTTTACTCACCTCTCAATAGATTCCTCAAGTGAAAGCGGGGAATCAGAAAGCGAGTCTGGCTCTGACTCTGATGATTCTGGCAGTAGTTCAGACTGATTAGATGTGTAGATACCAAATAACAAACCAATAAACCTTTTTTTTAAAAAAAAAATAAAATAAAATAAAAGATCATTTCTTTCTTTAGAAAAGCTTAAAAAGAAAGAAGAGAGGGGTAAAGAAAAGAATGGGTTTAAAAGGTTTCGTCATCATCATATTCTACAGAAGCGGCCTTGTTATTTGCTTCCTCTTCTTCAGGTGGAACTTCGAATCCCTCCTAAAGAATATGTTATTGATCCCCTTCTTCTTTTTATATAGAATGTCTTACCTCTGTACTGTACAAAATGTTTTGGATATTTTGTAAAATGGGAATAGCCTCGTGTTCAGTTTTACCGGTATCTGCTAATGTCAATTCGATACTCTCCAAGTTTTCTTGAACCTCAATTTCGATTTCACGCAATTTTCCGAAGTAGAAATCACGTTCCTTTTCGAGACCGTCTACAGTCAACTTGAGTTCTGCGATTTGTTTATTGAGGTCGATGATAGTCTGGGCTGAATGGCTGTCTAATACGCTTGCACGTCCACCTCGACTTGCACTGCGCGAAGCTATAGAAAGAAAAAATGTAAGACAAAGTATATGCTTATCTTGTGTCTTCTTTACCAGGAGTCTTTGTTGCCTTCTTGCTTGCAGCACTGACACGGCCACTTGATGTCGTGCTACCCGCTGAGGACAACTTGGGAGCTGTTGCCACACTAGGAGCGCCCTTTTCGCGACGAGCCAAAGCGTCATATTCTCCTCCAGGGTAGTTTTGATCCCAAAACCGTTTGACCCATTGCATAAATTCTAAATTATCTTGAAGCTTACATTTAACTAAACGATCAACGGGTATAATCTAGTAGATGATTAAGCCTCTTCTGTTCAATTAGAAAAAATAAGCAGGGGAGGGGACATTACCTTGTCTATCCTATTATATATAAAAAAGGATTAACATTGCACTTGGTTTTATATTTTACCCTTTTCTTACTTGTGTTTCTTAAAGACACTTTGTAAAATTTTAAAGTTGTTTACAAATTCGTATTCAAGCTTTGCTTCAAACTTTACTTTGTGAACAGGAACATCACCTGAATGAAGAAGAAAAAAAAGGGTCAATAGGATATGAGAATACAGGATGAGGTGTCTTTTTCATACCAAAGATTGAGTCAAAGATTTGACAGTAAGCAGCGCCTTTAAAGAAAGTTTATCAATACTTGATGTACACTTTAATGATTACTTTACCTGTTCCTGCTTGCTCAACTTTGGTGTATCGTGTTTGTAAAAGTTCATTAAGCCAAGCTAATAATTCAATACGAGATTCAGCCATTTTGGTTTAATTAGAAGAAAGAAGAAAAAAAAGACACGTGTTTTATTTAAGCTGAGTCTTTTCAAAAAAAAAAAATCTTGAAGGAGGGTTACTGTTTGACCCTGAGGGAAAGCAAGAAGGGAGGAAAAGCTTTAGGGCTGACTTTTAATTAGAAAAATGCTTGCAAGATAAAGCAAGACAAATTATTCGCACACATTACAAGATCAATAACAACCAGCACTTCAGTTGATTTTCTATGTTTCCTTTATTGTTTAAAAGACAGCATTTAATAATATATAAAACGAGCTTGATATTTGAGAGATACATAAAATAAATGTGGTCAACACTGATAAATAACACGTAATTGAAAAAGTTGTTAGAGGCTGTTTGGGATAATGGAAATATGTAGTGTAGAATAGGAAAAAGACAGAGGTACTGTTGGAACTGTGTATATCCTTTTATAGGAAAAGATATAACAAAAATATGATTCTTTTATTGATATGAAAATCGTCCTCTATTTATACTTTTTCTTCAACGGGTAAACCGGGTTATCCTGGAACAATTAATAATCCTTTTTTCATAGATAATGCTAACGATCAATTCGCCTGAAGTATCTTTCTGTTTGCTCCTGACCTTATGGGATCATTAAATGTACCTGCCTTACTAGATCGGATATAAAAGTTCTCCAAACGGAGATAACAATAGCAATTAGGGTCCAACGCTAACCAATTTGGCCCTGAGCAGTGCAATTGGATCTGAATCAAATCACACCATAACCTAGCAACGTTTGTCAAGCAAATATTATTTATCCAGTGCGCAGTAACAGGTAGTATGTTCTTATTGGCTACATCAGCTATTATGTGCCAAAGAAGTGTACAATTGAATACAATAAAATCTAACCAAGGCTACGCAGTCCTGAATTGGGATTAATGCATTGAATCTCAGGTTATGCTTAACATGACTATAATTGTTCTATGTTTTGCTATAATCCTTAAGTATCCGCAACAGAGACTTCATATAAATAGTTTGATCTTGACTTCTTTTTCTTTTCTTTTGTTCTTTGGACCAAAAGTAAGACCAGCTATTCCCCAGTTAGCCTTAAGGTGTGTTATATTCTTTACTCTTGTAAGAAACTGACGTGTAGTAGTATAGATTGTAACCGAAACTAACCCAGTGTTGGCTGGGGATAGTTTGGTTCTTACCAAACTTTGGTCCCATACACTCCTTCAATCTCTTCCGCTCCTTTGGCTGCTCTCTATGCTCTCTCATGTTCTTTATGTCTGCTTCTTTTTTTCTTTATGCTTCCGGGCTGGTTATCACCAACCCAATCCAGGATACACTTCGGGTAAGACATTGATTATTTATAAGTTTACTCACTTTTCTTGTTTCTCTTTCTATTATAAATCCTCTTCTTTATAATGTAAGTATATAATATCAATGTAAATAAGCGATTTACTAATCATTTCTTTTTACATCTCATTTCTTTTACTTCTTGTAGGCTCCCTTTTATCATTATTTGTTGTCTGAAATTATCATTTTTTTTTATCAGTGTGCGAATAATTTGTAATGACCCCAGTTCTCGGCAATTGACGTTTCAAGACAAGCAAAGTGTTTCTAATTAAATACTTCTAGTTTCAGAACACTATCCAAAATGAAATATGAACATTCGACAAGAGTGAACTTAATCCGTTTGCCTTTTATATTCACAATAAATGTTGAATAAACATATCTCCTTTAGCAGTTTCTTAAAGTCAACCAATACATACAGTTAACTTTGGTACTCAGTTTATAAACGATGCTCCGTTGTGTCATGTTTAAGATTCCGTAAACCGAAAGTACGCTGGATACACTGTCAAACTTTAATCACGATATGAACAATTGCACAATTAGAAATCAGTTTTTATTTATTGAACGCAACTTTTCATAAAAGAATCGCTCTAGTTTTACTCCACACTTTGCATATTCTGTGTCTTCTGCATTATATGTCTTGCAGTTATCAAATATCTTTTGAGTATCTTTAATAAAGTCTTCCAGGGTAGGATAACTATCCGCTTTGACATTTTCTTCCAGTGTAGTCAGATCTAATTCAAAGTTAGCTCCATCAATATAGCATATATACACATATATATATCTACCCATAGGTTCTTTGATAATCTCATAATAGTCTGCAACTTCCTCTGCATCCACTGGTTCCAAGAATGGCCAAGCCTCCGTATAATTTCGCATCTCTTCTACTAAATACAACATTTCACGATAATGAGGAACATGTCTTGGCTTATTTGATCTATATATAACGCATCATATAAATATATGTTTATATTGATATATAAAAGTAAAACTATGACTTACAGCATATCCATCTCAGGTGTCCATCCAGACTCTTCTATACCAGGTACATCATATGGATCAATCGATTCTCCTTTGGGTATATTAACTCCTGGGTACACTACATGCTCTGTGGACCGTTCTTTAATCTTCTTTAGTATGGCATTCCGCTGTATGCTTAATATTTCATGGATTGCCAGATACTTCACTCGTGGCAAAATGCTACACTGCATGATTGTACCCCCTTCATAATCCTTAATATAACCAATCCATTTTCGCTTGTCAAGAGTAATCTCTGTTGTAAACCCTTGTTTACGAAAATAACCTATAGCAAAGTTGTCCGCATAGGTCAGAAAATGCTTTACGTTGGAATGATCTATCACGTAATCTTTAAGATGGTTCATAATGAATGATCCATATCCCTGTTTGTCATTAATGAACTGCCAATGGGCCACCCTTGTTTATTACTTTACCTTGACTTGCTCTGTTGATGCAATGGCACAAAAAACAATTTCAGCAAACTCCTGTGCGTCAAAGGGTCGGTAACATATGCCACCGATCACTTTATTTGGGTTGCGAATAAGAGCAAGACTACGGTGATTTCGGTCATACACAAGTCTAGCAATATACTCTTTAGGCATCTTGGGCAACTGCTTTTGAAATACATTCTTTAGGCCTGTCAAGAGGATCATACTTTCGCGCGCTCCATCGTTGAGTACGACCTGTACTCGGATGCTTCCTTCCCTTTCTTCCTTCATTGCCACTGACTCCTTTATCGATCCGGGCTAAAGAACTTGTGGGTTAGCTATCAACAACAAGAAGATGACTTTTGGGGACATATTACAAGAAATTCTTGCAATTTTGGATCTGAAGCAAAGATGCTCTGGTATACATCTTCTTGAAAGGACTTTTCATCTATGCCTGAGCTATCATTGTTATTTACAAACGCGTCATGCCCGGGAATATCCGTCGATGGTTCACTGACTTCATCTAAATTATGCAATCCGACAGTATGCTTCTCTTCCTCGGCTATTTCTTCTTCTTCTTCAGAGAGTTCCTCATCTCCGGAATGATCTACAAACTCCCCTTCATCATCCACAACAGGCGGCTGATTCACTAATTTCTTACTTCGTTTTGCAAACTGTTGTTCCTTATCATCTGGATCTCTATTTCTCTTTATTCCTACAATATCGTGTTCAACCATACATCTTTATATGAATACGTTCCTCTTTACCATGCTCATGTTGCTCCTTTTCATTATTCTTAAGTGACGCGTTATACAAGATCTGTCTACATGTTTTTAATAGGTTTGTCTATGCTTCTTTATTTGTATAATTTACTTTTTAAGAGAAAGTATATCATCATCCTCATATGCATAGTCTTTTGCTTTTCCTTTTTCCTATAAAGCAAAAAGTTGAGCTTGTCTATTGATGATATTTCATATTTACTTCCAACAGCTCAACCAGCCTTAGAGCGACCTTTGAGCGTCTTTGAAGGTCATGTCCTTGATCAGTATGGTTTAAGATATCATGCCCACACTGACAAATGTCTTTTGTGTTTATGTCGGTGTGCCATCCCTTACATGATGAACATTGATCGCACGGTATAAACCTTGCAATCAGCTTATACTTTTGTTCGTCGCTCATCTCTGCTAACTGAGGAAATAAAGGTGAAGATGTGGCCATCTTGACATAAATAACAATCCGTAAAGAAAACAAAATGGGTAATAAAATAACAAAAATAAATAAATAAATACGAATTAATAAAAAAATGAAGTTGGTTTCAAAAGAAGTGTTTCTCTTTTATGAAATATGTTATTTGTAGTACTTGTTTTTTTGCTTTTCAATATCGTTATCTTGGACCTAAACAAAAAGGACTATTGCCATAGCAGCATGTCTAGTTTATGCAAACAGATGGAAGCTACCACGCTTATTGGCCGGACTCTTCATCATGTATTTTATGAACATCGAAATGAATGATTTATTGATGATAAAAGAAGACAGGCTTTAATCAATTATTAATTGATACATGCATATATCGTACAGTTTCCCCTACTTCTTCGCTTCAGACTTTACGTTAGACTTTGATTCGGCGGTATCATGTGTGGATCCTGCAGAGGCTAGAGAAGAAGTAAGGTCCGGCGCCTTCTTTAACTCATTTTCTGTATACTGCCTCGATTCTGATTTTATACCTTTACCACCACCACTGGTCGTTTTGCTGCTTGCCCCCTTTTCTGATTCACTTATCTTCTTATACCACTCTTCCTCTGTTTGACCCTGTAAAAACGCAATAATTTCTACTGTCATATTGTCGCAGCCTACACCTGTCGTGCCTGACTGATCTGCGAGGCAATGATCCATAAGTTTTTCGCAGATTGTTTCTAAAGGAGCATGCTCTGCAATCTGTTGACGTACAAATGAGGCTACTTCTTGATTCGTCATACAATCCCAAATGCCATCGCAGGCTAGGACCATAAATTCATCCTTTTCTGTAATCTTGTGCTTTGTAATATCAGGATCGGCTGTTCATAGGGAACATAAATATAAGTTATGGTCTTTGTAATGTATTCATTTCTTTACCTGTTACCACCTGTTGCTCTGGTGGTAGATTTGTTGCAGATTTGAATTCAAAATCACCCAAAGCTCTTGATAATGCCAAGTTACCTTTAAGTTGAGTCAGTACACTGATTTCAAGTTTCATTCTTATTTACCATTCACTCTTCCAAATTCAACATGACCACCTGCTTTTTCAATACGGGCTGTCTCTTTTGGGTTACTTGGTTTATGATCATCGGATAAAGCAATAGCTCTTCCGTTTGTGCAAATGATTGCGCGAGAATCACCTGCATTGCCCTAACCAGCGTATGTCAAAAAGGATATATATAGTGTGATGAGAGAAAACTTACGATATAAAGCATATTATCTTTTGTCAATAAAGCAACGATAGCCGTACATCCTGAGGGATCGTGCTGTAATTCAGGATCTATGGTGGTCGCAAATAAGTATGACGCATATGATGAGCTATTTTGGTTATTTACCTTTACGTAAATCTGAATCTATCTTCAAGAAACCTTCCTTTAAGCTCTCTTTGATATCTCCTTTTTTAAATGCTTCAGATTCAATCACATTAGCAGGCAAATGCTGACTGCTGTACTTTGCTACTTTGTCTCCTACAGAATGTAAATGTAAATAAATACATAAATAATGCATTTCTGTGTACCTCCATGACCATCAAAGACCGCAAAAAATGCAGTTCCTGTGTTTTCGTAGTTAAGAATGGTTGTATGAGCATCCTCCATAGCTATCAAATCAAGTTTAATAAATAAATACGTCATCAATATTTATTTTCTTACTTATTCTCCAGCCTTGCATAGAAGAGGCACCATAAATCAAACGTTCGTCCTTTCCAGACGTGCTATGCTTTGTCGTAACGGGCTCTGAAAGTATTTGCCCCATGTCTCCACCTTTGAAAGTTGTAAACAATGTATTATTTTAGAGCTTTAAAGTGATTTTTTATCTGGCCTTGGTTGAACTTTTTTGTCTTCAAGCACACGCCACAAAAAATAAAAGTAAAATAAAAAAAAAGGTCGAGAAAAAGAGAAAGGGCTGTAGGGAATTTTGTTTAAATGAAAGCAGAATGATTTCACAAAGCAAGTAATTAAAATTCCGCTTAAGGACCTTTTGAGTGCCAATCAGAATCAATTGAATAAAATGACAAAAAAGGAATGCTCTTTTGTCACTGATCATCAACGGATAAAGTTACATCAAATTGTCGTATCTCTAAATGATAAAGTTAACGGAAGGGACACAAAAGATATGGTACTCTCAATCTTTAAAGACTCTACCAATTATATTTGTACACATACAGAAAGGAAAACATTGTCTTGCAAGTCTTGAAAAAGATAAACAGATATGATGTTTATTTTTACACTATTTCCAATAAATAAAGCGTGGTTCGTAGAGTTAATACCGCATCTGAAGTTCGTCTTGAGTCAATGTTGGCAGCATCATCTAAAATAACTTTGAATGATGGGAATTCCAGAATAATCTTGGAGATTTTGACTTATAAATTTACCCTTAACCATATACAACTTGCGATAACGGATTCTCTCCATATTATTGTTTTTTATTGATTTTCTTGACGGTTCTGCTGGCATAAAAGGGAGCCTTTTTAAACATCACGATGTGGATGAGTGAACCGTCTTATTGTCGAACTTTTCAGTATATTTCCATAATAATGACAATATCTTTCTCTGCTCATACATATTTCGTCATTATATAGATATAGAGGCACGCACACATCGTTCAAAAATCGAACAATTTGGTGAGAAGTCATGTTATCAGATCCTATTGAGGACACTCTGTAAAGACAGATTAGTTATTGGCTATTAAGCCAGAAAATAATAAAGGGAAGAAATGCTGCTAAAAGATACTTTACAAAATAAATAAACAAACTCGGAAAATGAGAGAATTTTGTTTATTTTTTGTTTTGGAATTGGGTTTTCTATTACCACCTGTGATAATGATCACCCTCTTGAGAAAGGCGTCAAGCAATAATTTCCAAATATGACAAGTTGGATATAGAGAAACGACAATTTAATATGAAACATGTCCATATTTCACCACTCCAACGCTTTGTGGCATTTACTTGGTTTAGATCGAACTTCAAATATACCTCGAACAAGATCCTCAATCACTTTATTATCCTCCAAGGTGTTATCTACAATGTCTTTACAGTAGCATGGCGTCACTCTTCCATACCAAATGGCTCGTTGTCCATGGTGTGTATAAATAACCACGTTACCTGCAAACGCATGACCTTTTTATTACGATTAGCAATTATCTAGTCTCGGACTATCTAAACACTTACCTCCCAAGTGACTTGACAGCGCAATCTGCACATGATTCCCTTCTTCATCCTGGCTAGCTGCCTGCTGTAATGATTTTTGAAGCATTGGCCCTATCGTACCACATCGTCGATCCTTATTCCCATGTCCACAAACCAATACAAGGCTTGAGTATGGGCAAGGATATACTGAGAATGCTTGAGAACATGGCTTACCAAAGATATAGTCCAACAAGGCATTCACTCTTCTAGGCGTAATGTTGGAAAAGATGACATTATCTGGCAGCAAGAGAACATCTGTACCTTTATGCTGGTATGAGTACTTTGATGGAAGTGATGCATTGGTCACAATGATTCGGTGGCAATCGTCTTTTTCAGAAGATGCATAAAATGCAGGATGGTATCTGCTCTCAGGTGGCCTCATTTTATCATTTTCCTTTCGTTTCCGAATAGCTTCGATGAAAGCACCAGCCAAGCCTTCGTCCTCAATGTGAGCAGGCCAATTAGATTTCCCTGTCATTATAATGATATGTATCGAGTAAGGGGGTACTGTATTCTTTAATGGTTTGGATTGATCTATGTTGAGATGGGGAGGAACATTTGGATGTGCACAAGGTTTGGAACATCCTTTGCAGTCAATGGGTATAATAGGTGATAATGGCTCTGGATTTATGGATGGTAAAACAGTTGCTGTGGATACTTCATTTGTGCATGACGATGAATATAGACTTGCTAGGCAATTAGTGATCCATTTCATTTTTATTTTCAAGGGAAAGAAAAAGAAATTAAAAAGGCACAAAGGGATTAATGTTAACCATTTGATTTAAAGTCCGTTATCAGATTTTGTCACAAAACTTGGCGAGTTCGATGTCTCGCTTGGATAAACCTTGACAGTCATGTGTGCTCAAAGTGACTTGAACACGATTATAAACCTACTGATATGTGAGTCCAAAAGAAACGCTCAGGTCACATGCACACTTACATTAAACCATTCTGGATGATGATCCATTTTGTCAGCTTTCAAGGCTACACGTGTCATAAATCCAAATGCTTCATTAAAGTCATTAAAGGTATATTCTTTAATAATAGCATCCCTATTGTCAACCAACTTCCATCCAGAGGAAATCAAAGGCGTTAAAAAAATGTCTCTTTCACCTTGAGACAGTCTGGCGGCCGCTTTGGTTGATAACGAGCGAAAACAGAAAAGTGACATCATTGACTTTGTTGGGTGAGCCGTTCTCTATTTATGAAAATAGACAAAGAAGGTTTGTCTAAAAAAATTTTTTTTTCTATTTAAGAATGTAAAGCCAATACGGTTTATTTGTTGGTTCTCTGCCCTTCGCTCCACAAAAAGGAGACTGTACACTATTTCGGGAAATATATTGCACAGGCACAGAAAGCCTTTGCACACGCATAGAAAATCCAGATTGCATGAATGAAGCTTCTAGATTGCACACTAGATGAACTTGCTCTGCACATATACAAAACAAAATGATATCTAATTGCATAATTGTGCAATCTTTTACAAATGCAACTTTGAATTTGAGCAACAGCAGAATCCTTAAAGATCCTTTAAATAGATATTGTTGCAAGTATAAGCTATTCTTATAGCTATGGCTTCCCCCTTTCAATAGTTTTATTTTCTTTTTTCATCCAAAGTTGGCTATAGACCAAAACTGCTCAATTAGATTAAGCTCTGGAGATTATAGTAGAAGATATACGTATCCATATCCATGACTTACAGTTTAACTTTACAATTTGATCTGAATTGTGTATAGAAACATCATTCATGATCATATAGTGTCCTTTAAGCTGTTCATGGTGGTTCAACACATCTAGGGTAGCAGAAATGAATTTAAAATAATGATTAAGAGCAGCTTTTCTATTATCATCTTTGTCTTTGGCTTTCCTTTTATTGAAACTCTCTTCATAAAGCACTCTCACCCTGATGTTGACGATGCCATGTCAAAAGACTGTTTCTAATATAGCTGTAGTTTTGGCTCTTCAGGTAATATATTTTAAATTTGTCACTAGTCGAACAGGACACATCTGAGGAGCGTCTACAAGGAGTATTTCATTTCAAGTTTTTTCTGATTATACGATTGACGAGTAAATAGCAACTCAGTCAACATGTATTTAAGATGAGTGAAAGGTCATAAATGTGTTTATTGTATACATAACAAAGATTAGATTTTAGTGTTCAGTAGTTCTGATTTAGTTTGTCTGAATTATGTACCAACATTGGATCTGTTTGTTGCTGTATCAGCCATATTTTGCATTTCGTTTGACTGACCTTTATTTAAGGTGATCACTATATGCACCAGAAGTTAGGCTAATTCTACGGGCGTTACCTTTACCCAATTCCATTTGTTGTCGTCAACAATGCTTTCTAATGTATGATACCACGCAAGGCTTGCTCAGGAACAGATATATTTACATATTCTTTGATGTAGAATACGAATTTATAATGTTTGTTTCTTTTCAGGAAGAAAAGAGATAAAACAGATATGTTGTCAGTTCTATCAACAAAGATCACTTAGCTCACATGTAAATATGGTAAATTCGTATTTACATTATTTAGCTTATTTTTGGTGCATGTAGTATTGGCCTTGTTTAACAAGAATTCCAGCAAACTGCCTCATTGGAACTTAGGTAGTCTACAAACATAAAACATTCTAGTGTTTGCGATGAATTGATTGAGTCTTGTAACCAGTCCTTATGCCTGTAATCTTCCTTTAGATGTCTAACTGAGAGTTTTAGCATTTACGAATGCGATGATGTATATATTTTAACCTTCTTGAAGGAATCAATACCTTATGACAAGAAGAAAACTAAAGAATATTTGCCATAGATCGACATTACTTAAATTGGCAAGTACCAGGGCATTCAGTTGAAAAGCATCAAATTATGCAAGCTTCTTATGGCATGCAAGATAAACATTTTATTTAAAAGTGGCGCTCTTGAAATGATATTTTTACACTCAAATTATCAACTGAAACGAATACTGAAAATCTTGTAAGTCTAAGTGCATGCAAACTAACCTCATTAACATAGCTTTTTTTGCTCCTACAAGCGTACTTTTCATGCTCTAAAGCTTCTTTAAGCAAATTAAATACAATTCTGACTAAAATAAAAATAGACTTGAGTATTATCTTGTGTAATAAACAATTAAATGACAGCTACTTCTTCGCTAAGCACTTTGTTGTAAACAAAATAAAACTTTAACCAGAAACGTACAATCAGCTCGGTGGATTACGCTTTAACAAAGTAGAGGTGATGATTATTTCATTTCAATTTCGTTGTTATACTATAAAGTTGCTCTACAAGACGAAGTACGCCACTGAATTATGCGCCACATTCAGGTTATGATAGTCCATTATGAACACTTTATAAACTTTAGGGAATGATTTGTGTAATGTCTTTACATGAAATAGGGTTCAAAGTTTCGGATATAGAGTCAAAACATTGTAATTTCTTTTAGACATTTAATCATAAATCATAACAAGCCAACAACGCGGCCAAAATAAAGTACTACTACTATTATTATTTCTCTTCTTTACTGGTTTTTATATATATCTATTTGCTTATGGCCCTGACATATTTCTATAAAAGTGTACCCGATATTCAAAAGAATAAAATTTATTTTATTTTGACGTCTCAAGAATTCAATAACTGCATGGATACACAGAAACTGTCTGACTTGTTGCTGAAGGCACAAAAGAAAGAGAAATACGTCCTTTTGAACTTTCTTTTTCTTTACTTTTTCCTTTCTTTTTTTTTTAACTTTACTTTACTTTGTTAATCTCGGCCTTTCTCTTTTTTTTTTTATGTCATGTCGAGATTAGGAAAGTCGAAATCAAGTATAGAAGAGAAACAAGTATTTCGCTATGAAGCGCCTTGGCCAATTTATGCTATGGATTGGAGCAACAAAGAGTTTAATGGACACAGACTGGCCATAGGTAGTTTTCTCGAAGATGCAGAAAATAAGGTTCGCATACAATTTAAAAGAAAAAAAGAAAAAAAAAACATTAGATATAACATACAGACTTTTTAGCTTCAAATCATTACTCGTGCAGGACAAACAAAACAATATGCAACAAGAAATCAACCTGACTTTGTTGTGCTGGCTGAAACGAGTTGCTATTATCCAATTACCAAAGTACTATGGACACCTGTCAAAGTCAGTTTTTGTTTGTTATTTATGATATACGCTTCTAAAGTGCTAATAGGAAAGAAGAGAGAGTGACCTTATTGTTACCTCATCGGATCAATTGAGGGTCTACGAACTCATCGATACAAGCCGTGGACACTCGATCGTAAGAAGGAGAGAACTGGCACATGTGAGTTACAAGCGTTTAGAAAGGAACAAACATTTATCTATTTTAGGTGAAACAAAACGACTTTTGTGCACCGATCACTTCATTCGATTGGAATAAAGTAGATACATCACTTGTTGTCACATCAAGTATTGACACGACTTGTACCGTTTGGAATATCGAAACAGGTCAAGCAACAACCCAACTTATAGCTCATGATAGAGATGTCTATGACGTAGCATTCATGCATCAGAGCCCCGATATGTTTGCCAGTGTGGGTGCTGATGGTACAATAAGACTATTTGATCTAAGGTAAATTCCGGATGACCATGGTTTACAATTAGATATAATCTATACAATTAGGGCCTTGGAAAACTCGACAATCGTATATGAGTCACCACCAATTCATAATCAAAAGTTTGCATCAGCCATCAGTAACGGTTCACAGCCTCTACTGCGTATCGAGTTCAATCACTGTAATCCAAATCTATTAGCCACCTTTTCAATGGATTCAGATTCAATTAAAATACTAGATATCCGATACCCAACTGCTCCTGTCATCGAACTAATGCACAAGAGCATCGTTAACTGTTTTAACTGGGCGCCCAATAGCCCAGATAGAATCGTCTCTGGAGGTAACAATAATATCTACAGTCTTTATTGATGTATATACATCATACTTTACTTTAGGAGACGATCAGCAAATACAGATATGGGATACAGTTGAATACTATAATCAGCGACACAGTGAAACCTTTGTGATCAATAAACCGCAGCTAAACTATACGGCGCCCGAAGAGATTCACTGCATCAGGTGGAATACAGCAATACCAAACTGGATAGCGATTGGATTCGGAAGAACGGTACAAACGGTCCATATCTGATATTTATTTATAATAAAAATGGCTTAAATAAGATTCTACAGCTGAGTCTACACTAATGTCAACATACGACTGACACATTGACTTGATGATTGTCTTAACAGATCCAGACAGGTTTATGTCCACATTAACCTGTAGTTTCATTAGGCCTGGGATATTGAGGGCCAGATGTCGAATATGTGTTTCGATATGAGTGTCTATATATAAATGTAGTGCCTTTTCTATGTCGGGTAATGCTTCATGAATCTGAGAACGAGCTAACGTCTCTGCTTGGGTCATGACACGTCTCAGTTGACGCCTGTTTTTTGGCATAAAGGGCATCAGCTGCATCACCTTTGGTAAAGAAATAACCTTGCCCAATGCTGCTTCTAATGCATTCGATAAGCGTACTGTAAGAACGAAATAAGTCAGAGCTTTGGTGCAAGTTTTCTTGTTTATTTACCTTCAAGCCCACTTATTGCTGCTGTCTGGATAGCATCGATATGGCGTTGTTGGATCTGAGCCATACCTTGGGATGTCTCGAGTTGGACAGACACATGGGTCTTCATTGTTTGGGTGATCTACATGCGTCCATGTGAACAATGGTACTCACTATTGTCTACTTGTCACTTACAGATGCTGATATCTTAAAAACAAGATCAGACTGAATACGGGTCCTTATCTGAGAGGCAATCAGCTGCGCTAACGCTTGTTTATTGTTGATCTTGAGAGCAGTGGTAAGAGTGATGAGTAGCGATAAGAGAATGAGTATCCTCATGAGCTCGATCCTTGTTCTTTCTGTTCTTCCCCTTACAGATGAGTGCATATTTATATGGATTTATATGTGTATGATATTTAAGGAGCTTAATCTTTGCCACTCTATACATTAGCTTAACAGGAAGGTTTATTCCTCTTCTGCTCTCTTCTCCTTAAGACGACCCCCTTATAGCTTTTTCTTCTTCTATTCATTTTACCAAAGCTACTATCAAAATAAATCTTTGTCTTTTCTTTTTTTGATCTCTCTTTAGAGAGTTTATTCATTATGTAAGCTTAATCCTGTATAGCTTGATTAGATAATCTCTTTTCTTTTTGATCCTTTTCATATTTATTTTACACTTACTCCTTGTTTCTAACTTTTGTCCACCCTTATTTTTTTTTTGTAATACCACATGCAATAATAATGAAGGACGACCTATGAATTATTAACCAAACGATTCATGCAACAATAAGTGCATACGTACTTTTCTTTTTGCTTTTACAAGTTGCCATGTCCCCTCCCCCTGGTTGCCTTGAGATACGTTTCTATTTGGAATAACTCAAAATACTAGTTGTTATATGAAACTTTATATTGTATAGCAACGCACAGACACAATAGCCATAATAACAAACCAAAAAAACATATCCGAGATAACTTAATCCTCTTGTTCTTCTTTACTTGTCAGTGTCACAAGCTGATCTATACACCGTCTTTCTCAAGCTTATCCCTTGTTTTATCTGAGCCTACTAGTTCTAAAAGTTAACTCCCAGGTTGTGAAGCTAATAGCATTTGTCGCTATTTCCATCCTCAGGCAGAGAAAGATTACCATTGCACGCACTAATTCCTTTACTAAAGTCCTTCGTATTGTAAGTACAGGTATCTCGAACCTTAAACCACATGTAAAGCTAAAATTGAAGAAAAATAATAATCTCGTGTCAATGCTATAAGAAGAAGGTCGAACTATACCCTTTGTTTTTCTTTCTTCATTACCTTTTTTTTTCACTGTAAACCATTCATCAGGCCCATGGTAGATGTCAGTCAGTCATCTATCGGTATCAATTACTACTGTAGAAGCAGTACAAGTTGTTAAAGTTGAACGACGATCTTTTGGTGATAAAATCAAGACATCTTTTGATTTAATATTACTAAACTCGCATAGTGCGCAACGTAAGATCTGTTTTACCAAAGGCACTAGTAAGCTTCTTACGAACCAAGATTCATTGATGCGAATGGGCCTCCGTCCATAACTCAATTGGCTTACCATGTATTAAAAAACTTGTCTTTTGCCGAAGAGAGCAAAGGAAATTATTCATCTACAAAACCAAAATGCTTAATTCTCATTTTATTCATCAATAAGGGTTTTTGACTTACTGAGGCATTTGGGGTGGGCAAACATATTTTACTTTTAACCATTAGGATTAGTCCCTTTATTAACCGTCTTTTGCGTGCCGTGGTATATACTCTTAAAGCAGAATTACAATTCATCAGCTGCTTATGTTATTAGTCAACATATAAGTCAGTAATAAAAACGGCTCGAAAAAAATGATTAGTACACGATGTAGACGATCGTTCTTTTTTTTACAGGTCTTTCCGTTTAGAAACCTCATAGCTTAATAATTTAGACCCTATCTTGTACTATATTTATACCAAGCAAATATTGATTATTGATGATAAAGTGTAACCTATAACTCTTTTTTAGCAAGTCTGTCACAAGTAAATGAATCTATAGCCCTTGTTGGATGTTTCTATGATTTGTCAAACCTAGTACTTAATATCCTTCAGAAAGCTTGAACGTTTTGCTGTCTAAAACAGTCAATCATAATGTTCGTATTTTATCATTTTGGTTAGTGAATATGCTTAATGATCGCACTTTCTTGACCGTATTTGTGTGCTTTGCAATTGTTTTCTGTACTGTGAGCAAAAGTGTGAAAAGATTATTATATATATATCC
This sequence comes from Rhizopus microsporus ATCC 52813, assembly GCF_002708625.1. NCBI lineage: Eukaryota > Fungi > Mucoromycota > Mucoromycetes > Mucorales > Rhizopodaceae > Rhizopus > Rhizopus microsporus. The sequence continues at coordinate 1,446,798 of NW_019671919.1, read as the reverse complement.
ACCGTGCGGCTGCCTTAAGAGCATGTCTAGTAGCTGTAAACAGAGAAATACAGAGTAACAAGCAATGAGCTGAATATATCAAAGATAGAAGCAGTTTCTGCTTCCGCTATCCTGTACCATTGTTTTTCTTTGCCTTACACTTATAACGTCCAGCGGGTATTGTGATCTCTTCTTCTTGCTTTCTTTGTGAAGTTGCTGCTGCTGTCTCGATGTGACGTTGTTGGATCTGAGCCATACCTTGGGATATCTCGAGTTGGACAGACACATGGGTCTTCATTGTTTGGGTGATCTACATGCGTCCATGTGAACAATGGTACTCACTATTGTCTACTTGTCACTTACAGATGCTGATATCTTAAAAACAAGATCAGACTGAATACGGGTCCTTATCTGAGAGGCAATCAGCTGCGCTAACGCTTGTTTATTGTTGATCTTGAGAGCAGTGGTAAGAGTGATGAGTAGCGATAAGAGAATGAGTATCCTCATGAGCTCGATCCTTGTTCTTTCTGTTCTTCCCCTTACAGATGAGTGCATATTTATATGGATTTATATGTGTATGATATTTAAGGAGCTTAATCTTTGCCACTCTATACATTAGCTTAACAGGCAAACGAAAGATTGTCTGCCCTCCTTAGGACACCCCTGCTCTTCTTTACAGCTATTACTAAACACGGCATAATGAATATGGGTTTATTTGTACTTACCGGAAACTTTTCCGTTTTAACTAAATGAATCTTTTTCTCTCGCTTTCTCGAATTGGCTCTCTTTCTCTCTTTATTTTTTTGCAAGTGTATTTGTTCATTATGTAAGTTTATGCGTGTGTGACATTTTTAAATGCGTTTTTTTGTCCGCGGTTTATATAAAATGGGATTTCACTTTTTCTTTTTCTTTTTTCTTTTCTTCTTTTAAACATTTGTTTTATTTATTCACTCCTTCTTTCTCTTCTCCTATCCTTTTGCACTTTTCTTATAAGCTTGTAACCTTATAATGGCAATACTCAGTGAAAATAGAAGACGATCCATTAGCGGAGCATCAGCACTACTAACTAGACGATTTACACGGCAAGCAACAACAAACAATAGTAAACCAGATATAGTAAGGAGAAGAGCCACTATTGCCATAAAACCACCCAAAGTCCATGTACGAATTGTACCTAGTATAGACAACCCTGGTCGAAGTTTAATATTTGATATTGTCGATCGAGACTTGGAATATGGAACAATAATCAAGATTGGGAGATACTCTGAGAGGAATCCCAACAATTCGGATTGCATGTCATTCAAGAGTAAAGTCGTCTCCAGATGTCACTGTGAAATTTTTGTTGAACAAGATGGGAAGGTATGTCAGTTGGAGTGATACAAGTAACTGATTTAGCATTAAAAAAAGTCTCCGTTTGGAACTTTAGTTATATATTCGTGATACAAAATCATCTTCCGGCACTTTTTTGAACCATATTCGTCTCAGTCCTGCAGGCCAAGAGAGTCAATCGGTTGAGATACATGATGGCGATCTTGTGCAGCTTGGTGTTGATTATCAAGGAGGAAGAGAAGAAATATATCGATCTGTCAGGATGAAGTTTGAGATCAACCATCGCCATAGACCGAGGCCGGTCTCTTTTAGCTTAACTGCTTTTCAAAATCTCCGGTCACTCACCACTTCATCGTCAACCGACTTGGACGAATGCTGCATCTGTCTGTACTCACTTGCCCCCTTTCAAGCTCTTTTTGTCGCACCTTGCTCACATACTTTTCATTTCAAGTGTATTCGCCCCTTATTTCAAAGTTACCCTGGCTTTCAATGCCCCATGTGCAGAACATATTCTGACCTCGAGGCAAGTGTGGATCATCAGGTCATTGAAGAAAATGATGGTCATGACACGATGTATCATCAGAACAATGACAACAACGACGAGTTCAATTTACAATCTTCTCCTATTTTCATACAATCAGATGACGTCGTTCCTCTTGAAAGTAACAACATCAATCGCATCTCGACTGCTGTCATGGATTCACCATCACACCAAGGTAAGTTGTATATTGCTTTACTCCCTCCCCATGATCTGACCTCTTTTTATAGACAACACCACAGATGGTCCTTCATTGGAGCCAATAGCAAGAGAAAGAAAAACGAGTTATATCATGGACAAGATAAAGACAGTATTATTTGAAAAAAGGAAAACAACAATGATATCTAGTATTTCAATAAAGCGAAGACACAGAAGAGAAAGGCCAATGTCGTTTCCAAATCTTGGAGGACCTTCTAATGTATTATCCCAACAACAATCTATCACTTAGCTTAATAAATTATACTCATCATTAATCTGCTTGACAAACAATTGCATAAAGTTATCTCGTTGAATAGCCAATTCCTTGCCTCTTTCTGTTCTCATCATCGTCTTGAGCTTGAATAACTTTTCATGAAAATGTGCAATAGAAGAGCCGTTTTTCTTGGTCATATAGATTTCCTTTGTCAAATTCTCGACTGCTTCGTTTTCATTAGGCACATACAACGGAATATTCTTAGCTCCACTAAAGGCTGCACATCGCATAATACCAAATGCACCAATAGCATCCAATTTATCAGCATCCTGAACACTATTGAAGATGTGTTACTTAATCGCGTACACACACATATATATACGCGCTTATCAAAAAAAAATTTCTTACGCGTGTAACTCTAGGCAACTGTTACGCCATTCGACCTCGTCCTTGGGATCTGTCGCATCGTTCCATCCAAGTTCCTTACTGAATCCAATATGATCTACAATCTTTGCAACAAGGCTGGCTTTTTCATAGTCATGTTCCCTTAAAAACTTTTCAATCAATTGGCCACCTGTCTCATTTCCTTTGTAGTATTTTCTGTCTCCCACGTCATGACATAAGGCAGCCAGTTCAACAACTTGAAGATCGACGTCACAAGCTTTACGTTGAATACAGTCTTTGGCAATATGAAGTGCTGCGCAAAGTCATGAGTTTATTTATAGAAATAAAGTAAGTAGAACTTACCTAAATCGACCACTCTATTAACATGATGCATATCATGTGATGAGTCAAAACTTGCCATGTATTCAGAGACCATAGCATAAGTCAGTTGCACGATGTTGCCATTGCTGTTTGACATGTTGAGAAAAGGAGAGAGAAAAGAGAGGGGAGAGAAGCGGAATTGAATTGAAGTAACCATTTTAAGTTGTGTGTGACAACATTAAATATTATCGCTCTTTTCTCTCTCTCTCTTTCTTTTTATTTTACAACAAGCCATGGATTATACTTATACCAATCCACAACATCATGAGGAAGCTAATAGAGGCTCAACAGAAGAATTTCCTCGAAGTGTACTGGATAGAGCCACAGCTGCAAAATTACGCTTGGAGAACTATTATAAAACCGCTCTTGAACAAGCTCATGAAAGAAACCAAAGGTTGAACCCTTTTTTTTTTGAATCACATCAACTCTGACCCTCATTTTTTCTTTGTAAACAGACGCACTGAATTAGAAACAAAATTAGCTCAAGAAAACTGTAGTGAAGAAAAGAAAAAGAGACAACTTCAATCACTAGGCAGAAAAGAATCTCAATATCTGAGATTAAGAAGAACAAGGCTTGGTTTAGATGACTTTATTACAGTAAAAGTTATTGGTAAAGGTGCCTTTGGCGAGGTAAGGTTACTTTTATCTATTCATGGATGCGAATATACTTATAATGCACGTAAAGGTGCGTTTGGTTCAAGCAGGAGATACGGGCAAAATTTATGCAATGAAAACGCTTAAAAAGTCAGAAATGCTAAAAAAGGATCAGTTAGCTCATGTCAGGGCTGAAAGAGATGTCTTGGCCGAGGCAGATTCACCTTGGGTTGTTCAGCTTTACTTTTCTTTTCAAGATGCACAGTATCTTTATTTGATCATGGAATTTTTACCCGGCGGAGACTTGATGACCATGCTCATCAAGTATGACACATTTAGTGAACCGGTGACTCGGTTCTATATTGCAGAAATCGTGTTGGCATTAGAGGCTATCCATAATTTGGGATTTATCCATCGGTAAGTCGGTTATTTATATTAAAAAAAGGAGGGAGGCTCATTGTGTATGTGTGTTTAGTGATGTAAAACCAGACAACATACTTATTGACAAAGACGGCCATATCAAACTCTCTGACTTTGGCCTCTCTACCGGTTTCCACAAAACACATGACTCTCAGTACTATCAACGATTACTCGAAGGTGCACAACAGAATTCTTCTGAAGTTATTATTAATCTGAACACACAAAAGGAGAAGATTGCCACTTGGAAAAAGAATCGAAGGGCACTTGCTTATTCAACAGTGGGTACGCCCGATTACATTGCACCTGAGATTTTCTTACAGAGAGGATATGGTAAAGAATGTGATTGGTGGTCACTCGGCGCCATCATGTTTGAATGTCTCTGTGGTTATCCTCCATTCTGTTCAGAGAATCCTCATGAGACATATCGAAAGATTATGAATTGGAAGGAGACGTTAATTTTCCCAGAAGACCAACCGATTAGTAGAGAAGCAGAAGACCTCATCCGCAGGTAGCGTTTGTTCTAGTTTGATCATATTCAATTGACTGAAAATAATCTTGTAGGTTGATATGTGATCATGAGCATCGATTAGGTAGAAATGGCGCTGAAGAGATTAAAGCACATCCATTCTTTTATGGCATCAATTGGGAGCAACTTCGAAATGAAAGATCCCCTCATATACCTCAATTAAAGAGTATCACAGATACAAGTTATTTCCCTATAGAAGAATTAGAAGCAGTACCAGATACGATCGATAACCAAGGTAAAGTCAATATAACACATTTGCCCTTTCTCTAATTCATTTCTAAATAACAATAGCTTATCAAACAGATACTGTTAATGCACAAAAAGATCTTGCCTTTGTTGGCTACACTTTCAAACGCTTTGACTATTTAACAAAAAAGAATGTTTTGTAAATAAAATACCTCTTTGAATTTTGTTGCCATCAATAAATAAAAAGTAGCAATCGTACTGGATTTTAATATTAATATTGACATTTTTTCTTATATTGATTTGTTATGGACAGCATACACTTCATTCAGATTCATGAGAAAGAAGAATCATACAAACAGGACGTGACAATCAGAGCTGTTCTTCCAGGCAAACAAGCCTTTACCCTTGTTGGTTTTAGGGGTCAACACGCTCATCAAATAGAAAAAGACTGCTCCGTGACACTTCAAGTCTACCCAGTGATCGGAAGACTAGTCAGCATCTCTGGACAACCTGAAAATGTGTCTAAAGCATGGACAATGTGTTTGGACTATTTATCTAATCGCTACCCTGAACAATATACAACGGTATTATGACTATTATTATTATGATTATTGCTGACATGGACAACATTCTATGTATCATAGGATGTGGCAATCAACTTTTTATTGACAAGAGATCTAGTCACGTTACTACGGGATCCACTAGAGACCAACTTCAGTTTTGAGTATATAGCAAGAACGACAGGCACAAGGATATATCTTAAGGAAGGAACTTTACCAGAATCAACAGAACAGGTCATACGAGTATCGATTCCTACAATGGAACATGTTAATTTATTTAAAGGAGCAGTGTGTTTACTGGCTGATAATATATGTGCCTATCCACAGTTGGCAATGTCACCTGAAACAACTTATTTTATTCCAAAGGGTCACCAAGATGATATAGCTGTCAGTTTAATGAATGACGCTGCTGTGTATAATCCAAATTAATTTAGTTATTATCTATATATGCTTTGCATGTTCTATTTATCTATTTATTTATTTATATTGCTTATTTAAAGTAATTTGTCTATAGTTCATTAAATAAATATACATCATGTTTGCATACAACACATATACACAAAATATAATAACAGTGGTAGTAATAAATACAGTTTTTGATCTCTTTTCAAGTGGGGGGAGGATGTCTATGATACTATATGCTGTACACTATTTCTTCGAAGTTCAGAAGAAATGGAGGATTGTGGAGGTGAGATCAAAATGTTAGAATGACTGGATGCACGCGAGATAGGCATTGGTTTTGTTAACCTTGTTTCTAATGTCATCGGTAGGACAACAGTACCTGCAGGTACACTGACGTATGAATTACGACTGTAGTTGCCAATGGATGTGGCCAAGGGTGTGTTTTCCTTGAGATTCTCCCATTCAAGTCTATTCTCTTCTAATGTTTCAATCCAAATAATAGCCTTGGGTAAGATTGCACAGAGGGCCTCGAAATAGGGCTTTACAATAAAGTCACCGAATTTAAGACTGATACTTGCCTGTGTAGCAAAATCGCGATCCATCCCTGGTGACACAGGTAAGCCAGCCAGTTTCTCTGCATCACCCTGTCTAAAGAACTCTTGAACAATTAAATCAGACCATTGTTTGGAGATGGGCCATATCCTCACTGTATTGCTAATGTCCGCAGCATGTAAAAGAATCTTTGCAAAGCTCACACGATCTCGTTCTTCCCATGTATGAATCATAGGTGTGTCCCACATGTAGAGAGTATCTTCCAGTTGACGTGCTTCCTCTAAAAGGTCATAATGGAAAGTCATATCGGTGGCTAAAATTAATCGCTTGAAGAGATCAATCTGATCTGGGGTCTTTAGTATTTGGTGTTTCTCGAATAAGATGAGACTCGTGTCTATAGAGAGTGATTCTAGAACTGATTTGTTATTGTAGCGAATGGCATGCTCGCTCTTTGTCTTGATTTGGTAGTCGTTATTGAACCCAGGCTATTACCAAAAATGTAACAATGAGCATACACATATTGTAATCTCTGACTAAAACTTACATGACCAACGTCGTGACAAACAGCAGCAACAAATAATACTGCGACCTCCATTTGGGTCAAGTAAGATTTAGCTTCTAAATCAGTCATTGCAAAATATAATATGGAAACAACATCTGCAGCGTGATAAAATGAATGATAAGGAGTGTCATTGTATGCCAAATCTACATCAACTAAGAAATCCAATAACTGCGATACGGTCACATCTAAGGTGCTGAGCACGCCAAGCCTATCAAACATCCCAAGTAAATGTCCATATAAATCTGTACGGTTGTAGTCAAGAACATTAAATTCTGTAGTAACAAATGAACGGCTGGATTTTGACCAACGTAAATATTGCTAAAATTGAAACATGTCAACAAAACAATGTAACAATAAAAATAAATTATGTATTTACTCTTTCTATTGTTATCAAATCATTAAAGTCAAGTGTGTTATGCTTAAGCAAAAGCATGTCTTCAAATAAGACTCTCTTTTTTGGATTCAGTCGTAAAAGAAAAAAAAAAAAGAAAAAAAAAGAAAAAGAAAAAGAAAAGGAAAAGGAAAAAAGGAAAATGTTGCCATGTGGCAATGATCAACCAAGGTTTTAGCAAAAGGCGCTCATTGTTTATTGTCAGTGACTGTCATGGACAAAAATAGCACAAATCCTTGCCAATGACAGTGTAGCTTGTTACATCATAAAACGTCAAAAAATATCAAACTTTCTTTTCATTGGCTGGTTTAGTTTTTGTTCCATCGCATTGGCCTCCAGAGCTGCCAAGTCAATTTCGCCCAGATCGCTAAATTCAAACTCATCTTCTGTATCAGCCTCTATTTGTCTGATGATCGAGGCTCGTAGCGGAGTGGATGTGGCTACAGTATGGGTAGGTGACCAAGTGAATTCATCTGGTCGAATGGGCGATTGAAAGGTCAGTCGTTTAGGGGAGGGGTTAGAAGAGAGTGTGTAAAACATGGGTGTGGATGACGAGGTTATTGCTGTTTTCTTGGGTCGTTCCTGAATGACTTTTAGTAAATGATATATTTCATCTAGACCTTGCTCGTGCACCTGGAAACTAAAAAATATAATTAATCTATATTCTGTCTCCTTAGCTTTCATATATTGCATACCCTGTACAATATATAACTATCTCATTATTAATTTTTTCTATCTTGCCAATTACAGTGACCGAGCAGGATATCTCCAGCTTTTTATAGCATTTTCGTGAATACAAACATGATGTCAGTATGGCCTTGATGACGGCTGTCCCATCATCTAAGTGTATAAAGTTGAGCATTGGTCATAAATCTATATGTCATGCTTACCTAACCACAGATGGTGTTCCTCCTCTTTTTGTTCCTGTGCTACCAGTACACCATTTAGTCTATTTGGTCATGAATAGTGTTTCATTTTATTTATTCTTGATTTCCTACTTGGCTTTTCGATAGACAAGTCCAGTATCTGTCACCTCAAAGCAGTTTTGGTCAATGTAATGTTTGGAAGTAACAACATCGCGAATAAATAGTAAATGATGGCAATGTAGATTCTCTTCAGCAATGTTCAACATGAGGCAAGTGTAATTTGAAAAAAAAAAGTCAATAGTAGCTGTCGTAGTAACTGACTTCAAATCGCGTTTCAGTTTTTTTTTTTTTTTTTTTTTTTTTT
>NW_019671919.1:1343843-1437162 GCF_002708625.1 Rhizopus microsporus ATCC 52813 | reverse complement strand
AGATTGAAGGAATGTTCCTAGAACATTGCCGGATGTTGAAGTGCCGGGTAGCTGGTCTTTCCCGCTTCGGGGGGAGAGCAAGGGTTCTTATTTTTCTTCTTTAAGCAATATGCTTTCTTTTTATTATTAGAATTAATATAAATGAAAAATAAAATAAAATAAAAGCCATTTGTTTCTACTAATAAATAGCGATATTTGCTCGACTTGGGACTGATTTCCTCTGGCGTGTAAATGATTCATGCTACTCATATCGTCTATCCATTCAGTTTAACAAATCATACATTCCAATATTGCCATGCTTGTTTGGAGCCGCCATATCATAACACTAGTTATAAGCATCACTTTATACTTTTTTGCAGCTGCTTTAATGTCATAGCCTTCCTCTTCTCCTCTTTTTAGATGTTGACCATATGGCAATCTGGGTGTAGTATCACGCATTTTGTCACAACTATCTAATAACTATTTTTTTTTTTCCTGATCTTTTCAAACCTGATCGACCGATGTTGAAATGTTACGTTAAAAAATGTTAAAATGAAACCAGATACTTCAAAACTAGCTTTAGGCCACGAGTCGTTGGATCTTCCCTACTTAATCTTATACTAAAACTGGTTCCTTGGATATTATGCAAATCTCTTCAAAATGCTCTATTCATTGAGATGATTACAAGTGTGATATAAAAAAGCGCACTTTATTGCAAAAAGATGACCGCAGTGGCGCTTATTCAATTACAAAGATACCATAATTATCGCCTATAGACATGGAAATGATACTCATGTTTTCTTCTACCACATCTTTGAGTAAAGCAGGCAAGCGCTGGCTAGAAATTATTTCATGGCCGTTTTCCGACGTTTGTGTAAAAAAAGGGACCCCCCAAAAGAATAACTTGCCAGACTCAGTCATCACTAGTGAACTGTTGCAGCCGCAGGTGAGATTTATGATTTTTTCTGTGGGTACCCACAGGCTTGCGATAGGGTAGCCTATAGCATAGACCCGATTGCTAGTTATGTTGACTTTACTACCTGGATAAATAAAGCCTGGATACAAAGGGATACCCAATTGTCCTTCTTCACATCTACCAAAGACTACAAACGTATTATCGCTCATCAGAACTGTAGAACTATGATCACCAGCAGCGAGTGATACGATGTGTTTGATGTCGTAAGGTTCAAAAACGTTCTTGTGCTGTAGTGAGTTACTTTGTTCTTCATTGTTCTTCTTTCTAGAATTTGAATGCGCTTGGTTGCTTTCTTTACGTGGTTGTTCCTTGCCTCGTTTTGTTCCACGAGAAGAAGTACCTACATTATTCGTTCTAGAGTTGTCGATTACCACTCTCGCATTATCATCTTCCTCATTCTCTGATTCTTTCTTGATTTCGCGACTAGAGACGCTTGTATGGTGATGACTTCCATATAACTCTGGTAGATTCTTGCTCTGATAATAGTGCTGCTGTTGCTCTTTATTGATTTCATCAAAATAAGGGACAAGAGTAGGCTTCAGTATGAGACTGGGGGCATCTATAACCTTATCCTTCGCTATTCTTCGAGCAACACCACATTGTCCATAATTGTTTTGACCCCATGTATAGAGTTGGCCCTGATGATCTAGGGCTAGAGAATGAAAGGCACCACATGTGATACTGATAATGTCCTTCAAGTTTAACCTTTGTGGAGTCAAACTTTCTGTCAGCATATGTTTTTCAGACACTTTACGACCGAGCTGCCAGTACTCCCCGCATCCCCACGAATACACGCTACCGTCACTTGTTAAGCAGATACAATGATGCTTCCCAACTGCAATCTCCACGCAGACTTCATGGGCTAAAGCTCCCACAATGCGAGGATAACGCTGAATGTCTGTACCAGGAATATAGCCGAATGTTCCTTGGCTTGACTAGTATTGTTTTTTTTTATCATAAGGTTAAGTGGCGTGCATAATAGTAGATTCAGCATTTAAAACTTACCATAAATGTACCCCAGGTGAAGAGTTGTCCCTTGGAAGAGATAGCCATAGAGTAAGTATAACCACAAGCGATCTTTGAGAATTTTGTATATTTAATGGATACATGGTTGATAGGCTGAGGTATAGACTCACTACCCTCTCTTCCTAAAGCACCAAATTCATTACCTCCCCAGCTCCAAATCTAAGACAGGGCTTTTATTTTTGATCCAGAATACATTGTGCATGTTCCTTACCTTACCATTTTTGGTGAGTGCTAGTGAATGCATGTAGCTTGACTGTACATCGACAATGTCTTCATCTTTGAGAGCTTCAATCAATGTTAAGCGAGTTACACTTGTCGCATCATCACCGAGGCCTAATTCACCATACGCCTCACCCATACCAATAACATAGGCTTTTCCCGAAGGAACTGAGCTATCAACTAGATGAATAGAAGCGTTGGCATAAATTCACCAGGTTTGTGTCATAAGAGTATACTGTACTAGCTGGCATATCAATTTCCATTAGTATGTGTTTTTGTGTATAAGGATGAAGAAAAGACAATAGAACCTATTGATTTTTCTTTATTTAGTTTTACGGCACGTAAGATGATGCATAACCTATTTATGATAGATTACTCTCTCTATTAATCATTTTAGTAAAATAAAAGCTTGAATAGATGAACTCTGAGGCATAAGAAACAGTCAGGATGCTCGGCTAAAGGCTAGCTATATATGCAAACACTCGAATTGAAATGTGTTGTGTATCATCCGGGAACGAATAGTAAACATCTTTTATTTAGCGAGATACTGAAGCTGCGCTGAGTTTTAAAATGTACACAAGGTATCGTACTCATTGTTGTGTCTCTTTGATTGTAAATAAAAAGCATCAGTAAGTCTACTATTTCTAAAGATGACTGGAGTTATTGAAAACCACGTGTGAGAAAGGCGTGAAGACATTTCTTCTGCATGGCACACAACTTTAAGAGTAGAGTAACATTTTAATAAAGGATATTTCTGTCTTTTTGTCTATTGTTTATGTCAAAATTATACATATTCTCCCTTTATGTCCTCTTTCACAGAGATAAACGATCGCTGCTGCGCTCAACACTATCTATTTGACTCGAACAATATCTTTGGAAGCATATTCTTAAAAATAGTCCAATAAATGAAGGAGAAGGCGCTCTTCAAAGCCTTGGTCAATATCAAACGCGTGTAGATTCAAGGTGAATTACAAAGCTATGTTTTCACAAGCGGTGACTTGTCAAAGTAAAAAAGGAAAGTCTAACAAATTAAATAGGCTGGCTTTAAATTTTAACAAAAGCGATTGCCCAAAGCAGTCATTGTGTTTATTTTCAATTAAACCCTTTTCTCTTTTTCTTTTTCTTTTTCTTTTTTTCTTTGTTCATCCATGTCTTTTCTTCATAAAATTATTGATAAAGCAAAACATCATCAACCAAATAAGACTGAAGAAAACACCATGTATACACCTCATTCTTCTACTTCCTCTTATACTCAACCACCGCCACAACAACAACCACAACAACAGCAACAGCAAGATTTACCAAAAGTTCAAGAAGAGAACAATTATACAACTGGATATGTAACACCAAGACAATCCATGAATTCAAATCAACCCAACAACAATAATCATGCAGGTAAAAATAAAAAAAAAGATATCTCTTTGAATTATACAAAGCCTAAACAGTTTCATTGTAGAAAATAGTAAATACATTTATAAATAACGTGTTTATTTGTTTACTAATATATGCTATCATCACATATAGACGCGGACATTCATCACAATAGCAACGATAACACGAGAGCGACGTTAAAATGTCGATATCAACAATATGATGCAGCCATTATGGATCAACGTAAGAATAGACCCAAGTTGAAATTGGATGACTTTCATTTACTAAGAACCCTCGGCACGGGTTCATTCGGAAGAGTTCATCTGGCTCAATCAAGGCATAATGGTAGATACTATGCAATCAAAGTATTGAAGAAGACAGAAGTTGTCAGATTAAAGCAAGTGGAACACACAAACAATGAAAAACATATCCTCGAGTCTGTAGCAAACCCCTTCTTGGTTAACCTATGGGGCACTTTCCAAGATGATGCTAATCTCTATATGGTAATGGATTATGTTCCCGGTGGTGAGTTGTTTAGTGTCTTGAGGAAAAGCAAACGATTTCCAGACCATGTTGCAAAATTTTATGCAGCAGAAGTTACCTTGGCAATTGAATATCTTCACAATAAGAACGTCATTTACAGGGATTTGAAGCCAGAAAATTTATTATTGGACGCTAATGGACATATTAAAATTACAGACTTTGGATTTGCAAAATACGTACCAGACATCACATGGACCTTGTGTGGTACGCCTGACTACTTGGGTAAGTGATTTATGAAGAGTGTGTAATAATAATAATAATAATTTATATAGCTCCCGAGGTCATTCAGTCAAAAGGATATGGCAAAGCAGTTGATTGGTGGAGTTTGGGTATTTTGATATTTGAAATGTTGGCAGGCTATCCACCATTTTATGATGACGATCATCTCAAGCTGTATGAAAAAATCTTACAAGGCAAAATTCGTTGGCCATCTTACTTTGACCCAAATGCTAAAGATTTACTCAAGCATCTCTTAACCTCTGATCTATCTCGTCGTTATGGTAACCTCAAAAATGGTGCCGATGATATCAAAAACCATCCTTGGTTCCAAGGTGTTGATTTTGACAGAGTAGCTAATCGACAAATCAGAGCTCCTTATATTCCTCAAATACGTGGAGATGGTGATGCAAGTCACTTTGACAGGTATCCAGAGACAAACGAACAGTATGGCGCACCATGTCAAGATATTTACAGAGACAAGTTCCCTGACTTTTAATTTAATAAAAAAAACATGTTTACTTTCATACTTTATCAAGATTGGCTTAAGGATCGTCTTGATGCTATTTACTACAAGAAAATAAGACTTGTCACAAGCAAAAATGCTTACAAGGGCAACTACAGGACATTATCAAAGGTTATTGAATGAGAGCTTGGTTTGCAAAAGGCTCATGAATACATCATAGCAAAGAAATTGACGTTAACCACACATCAATTCAATAGCACTAGCTCTTGTTTCATACTCCCGAATACTTTAAATTCAGACAATGTTAGCTTTTTTCTGATAAATCAAAATTAATTTTCAAATGAATAGATTACCTTTTTTGGATAAAATTAAATGGGCATTCAAAAAAGAATTAGTTTTCAGACAAAGCAAAACTCGTATTCACGTCGTGATTCTTGGCACCTGAAAAATATAAAAAGCGAGTATTTTTTTTTCTCCTGGTTTTTTCTTTTTCAAATCTCTACAATTCAAGATGAGTACAAAATTTTTATATGAAGATGGACATGGGAATGCTGTTGATGAGAATGATGGTCCTGAGCCCATGGACTACATTGTTGATCAGAATGAATTTATTGTTGAGACTATTGCTGCTCATACAGAGTACTTGGGAAATGTAATCCCTAATGAATCTTCTCTAACTTGTCCAATGTTGTCAGAAAAGCCAAAAATTGATGATGTTCGTATGAAGGACGCAAAACCAAAACGAGACCATGTGCGTTATACAGTTCAGGATAAAGTTAGGTTTTTCGAACTGACGATTGAAAAATGTATGACTGCATCAGCTGCAGCAAAACAGTTGAGAATTCACCCTCGAACAGCTTATAGATGGATCAGCCAGTATAATATGTGTCCTGACAGTATTTTTGATAACTATAAAAAAGTAGGTCGTAAGTGTATCTTAATTGAAGAGCATAAAACAACTGTCATCGACTTCATTGATGCTAATCCCTCTGCTACTGTTGTTGAAGTGACTGAGCATTTATTAAAGCGATTTCATGACCTTAAAGTATCACGCAGCACAGTTAATAACTTTATGAGACGTGAGTGCAGCATTTCGTTGAAAAAAGCAGATTTTCATTCTATTGAGAGAAACAGTCCAGCAAAGATTGAGGAGCGATGCAATTGGGTTTCTAAATGGAAACGAACAGACATGAATTTCTTGGCGAATTGCGTATTTCTTGATGAGTCTGCTTTCGACATCAACATGAAGCGCTCAAGAGCCTGGCCCAAAAAAGGTACTCAAGCTATTGTTATCCGACCTACAACGAGAGCAAATACAACGTCTATATTGGGCGCTATCTCTGCTGTAGGTTTGATTGCAGTCGGTGTGAAGAAACCAAGCCTTGCAAAGAAGAGAAAGGCTGAAGGATACATAAGCTCAGGAGCTGTAACAGGCCATTACATCAGTCTCTTAAAAACGACTCTCGATGAAATGGACAAGCACCCACATATGAAAGGCCACTACATATTCATGGACAATGCACCCATTTATACGCATGAAAGCGTAAAGAAGTATATTGAGTATCGAGGATATAAATGTGTGTATCTTCCTACTTACTCCCCGGAGCTTAATCCAATTGAACAATTCTGGGCAGTAGCAAAGAGTAAGGTTAAGCGTCATAGATTTTTGCAGGAAGACACTTTGTCCAAGAGGATCACCGAAGCTTGCGACAATGTGAAGCAAAGCCATTTCAAAGGGTTCGTCTCGCATTCTTACCAGTGCTGGGATAAATGTCGAAACAGACAACCTTTGTAATAACCCAAACAAAAAAAAAAAAAAAACTCATAAAACTTCTTTCTAGAAATCAACCATGAGTATCGTGAGCACGTTCCGTGAGCATGTTTGTTGTATTTTGATTCGTTGTAGATTCTCTGGCATCATTGGATGCGATTCATGTGTAAGGTTGGATATCCCCTCTTAATGCTGTTGTATAGGTAGAGATAATAGGGGTCAAAGTAGGATACTTTTAGATCTGTTTTTCATTCTCTGGAAAGAAAGATGTCTTTCAATGTTTTAATTATTATATTAATTACAGTATATATGAGACTCGATCGGAGACTATCTGAGATTTATGAGTTTAACTTCAACCAATACATATGATATTTTCAATGCTTATATACGACAAATACCAACCTTTTACATAAAACACTCATTGACTACTCACTGACTTGTTTACCTGTCCCTACTATCTTTATATTTTTTTACTGTATATACAACCGTGAGGAAACAACCAAAGTACTTCGTTTATTGACTAATGAAAAAAATGATGGGATATATGTGAGGAGATAAAAGGATATAAGATCAAAGGGAGGGTAAAGAGTGTTGCTGCTTAGCTCGATGATACGCATTCTTCATGACTTCATAGTTGGTGTAATGCGTAATGATACCATGGCTTCGTCCTTCCTTCCAGCAATCATGCCAGTTCATACGGCGTCCGTTCAAGGCTACCTTAAACTCATCTACGAATTTGATGAGCTGATCTTTGCGTTTTTGAGAGTTGATCTCGTTGTAAGTTGTGTCGTTGGTCAAATTGCACTTAGGCACTTCAGATTCGTACATGGGTGTTACTGCACGGTTGCCGTCCATTGCCTCATCGAATTTCCTCTTCATTTTGATGCAGTAGGCTTCACCATCCTCAGAATATGCCACGGCACGATTTGGATTCGATGGGATCTCCTTGGTGATTTTCTTGAACTGCTGCCCCATCTCGTTCAATGCAGTAATTGCTGGCTCAAAGCCATCGCCATCTCGGACGTCACAGGGGAAGATGTCCATTGCCAAGCGGTACAAAGATTGAATTGTCTCGTCGTCATTGTGCTCTGTGTCGATGATACTGAGCTTGCCTGCAATAATGAAGTGGGCAAGTGCTGCTAAAGGCGGCAGTTTGTCATCTTTGTCAATCAAAGGCTGAATGGTGTCTTTCGTAATCATAATGAAGTCTCAGCAAAGGTGAAACAGGGGACTGCTTAACAATACGGCAAGTGATGGTGACTAGTGAAATTGTTTGAGATTGAAGTTGAGGCGATGCCGTTAGTACAAAAAACCACTAATATAGGCGAGGAGCAGAAACGGTCGTAGGTATTCAAGCAGTATCTGGTACTTCTACGTAAAAATTCCATATTCACAGTTCGTTGAAACTCGAGAATAATCGATGGTAGGCCTGACAAATTGGATGACACAGGAATATACAAGGCGTCACAATTGGTGCCGTCCTTAAAGAGCGTGCTTGTACTGACGTAGGTGCCAGGGAACATGGAAGATGGCGTTCGTAACTAAGTCGACCACTCGCTGGTCTTGAGCAATGTACTTGGTGAATATATATCTGAACCTGGTCTATGCTTGAGATCCAAGCGAAACAGCAACAAGCCTTCTGGTATCATGGAAAGTATAAAAAAAATTGCTCTCCTTTTTTTTTTTTTTTTTTCCCAAAAATTACAAAGAAAAGTGACTTCATTTCTAAAAGTATGACATTGATTTTGATTGGCTGTGTCATTACTTGCTGGAAGCACTGTATTTTCCTGTAATTATCTAAATGTCTAATTATAGACAAACTGTTTACGCTACAGTGATTGGTAATTTTTTGTTGTTGTTGCTTGTTTTTGGTCTTTCAAAAACAGTGAGTCGGCCATTTCCTCTCCAAATTACTAAAGAGATTGCCATATTTTTTGCAGCATTCACGTCTCGCTGTCACAGTGTATTGCAGGTTTTACACAGTACATTGTGACCGCGAGTGTGCTTTGCAGGTTTAAGAGTAATTATTTAGCAATTGCCGCGAGTCTTGGAGGTATTGAATTCATTGTTGGTGATAGTAAGAAGGCCACCCTCTCTTTTCCGCTTTTTAAGGGCCTTCCACAACTTCTCTGTTACTCCACAGTAGTTACCCCTTAGCCTGACTAAGTCCTTCCCAAACGCTCCGTCCCCAAAGACGACCAACGGCACCTTTCTGTTTTTTTCTGTATACGGCAAAGGTTTCCATTTATTCAGCCTTCCAAAAAAAAAAGTTAATATCACCAACAAAAAAAAGACTAGTTGCTTATTTTGTTGACACATTGGTTGTAGCCTTGGGGGCAGCTTTCTTCTTTTTCTTGTTCTTTTTCTTCCTTTTTCTTCGTCCTCTGTTATACTTTGCGCCCCCAGACAGTATATGATTGGTAGGAAGTTGTCTTGTAGGATGGCATCTCACTTTCAATTGATTCAATCTGGTTTTCTTTTTTCCGTCGTCTCTGGTCAGTCTGGTATCTGGTAGATCCGGTCATATGATAATATTCATGGGTGGTACATCGCAGTAGACTATGAGCTTTTGTGCTTACACCCTCTGCCGCTGTGAAAACAGTCTTTCTCCTAGGATCAATAAAAGCGACCTGTCACTGTTTTGTACTTTGTCGATATCAAAGTTATGTAGTTTGAGCTCAAGATCTACTTCGTTCATTATTGCACGATTGGTTGATCTTTTGTAAAATAGAGTCAACAGAGAAGCCGTTCGATTTAATTATATTGCCAAACATGACATGATTGTTTTCGTATGGTTCAAGGTCGTCGCTAAAATACAAGGTTAATGGTTTCCTGATAAGATGTCAACATTTTTTGGCAACGATCTATAATACCATTTATATTTCAAGGCAGCACATTCTATCACACTTTCAAAGAATGAGAGCTGATTATCATACCCTTCTGACCTTGATCAAGATACAAATGGTTCCAACGCGTTTGAGTTAATGGTGATTGATCTGAAATGCAAGGATGGCTTCGGAAATACTCCAAATAGTCATAGCAATGAGAGTCGGCGCACATCATAGGGTTTGTGGTTTCGATGTTCAACCTCGTATTCGGATAAGATTTGACGAAGAACACGTATGTGTTGTTCTGGTTGGCGACTGAGAGTTTGTAAAGTAACTTTGTTTGAGAGCAGTACTTTGAGTGACTGACAAAGATCTGTAATTAACACTTTTTGTTATTCCTGCAGTCTTGTCGCACAACTTGGCCAATGCGGTTCCTCGCCACAAACGAACTGATAGCAATATTTAGCCGAAATGTCAGAAATGTCATTCGGATGTACGTTCTACATATGAGAAAAGCATGAATTCTAGTTTTCCATTTTTTAAGAAAAATAAATACAAGATGTGACAATTTATCATGAGTAAATTCTGCAGTTTGTATTTAAAAAATACAGCAATCGTTGTTCAACAATATGGTTGTTGTAGCACGTCTCCAGCTCTTTGCAAGCTTCGGCGAGACATTAGCTAATCCCCTTTATCAATTTTTGCTGATACACAGAACTTGGATTTGTGTCTTTAAAAGCATCCCAGTATGATGTGAGGTCTAATGATGTATTGGCGCTATTCGTTATTTTCTTTCCATTGACCAGTTGGCGCACTGAGTACCAATATTGTTGTGTGAAAATAGCGTGAGGTATGAAATCATGGGATTTCGACAAACAGTAACTATTAGTCAATAGCATCGCCCTGGATACGATATTGCGGATGTCTCTTGAACTGACAATAATCTTGTTTTTGAGTATCTCTCTGTAATCACTCTTGACGATAGAGTCCAACGGAAGTTTTCTAGTGAAAGCTATATATGGAAAGCCAAGGTTTCTTGCAAGCACTTCATTCTTTGCAAGATTGTGATTGAGACATAAACGGGAACGTGACGTACTGTGTCCACTTACTTTGTTGACAGCTTTTGCAAATTACTGTTGAGTTTGTCCTCTCCTTTTGTTGTTTGGATTGCTGTTTAGCTTGCTTGAAACTTGAGTTTTGCTTTCTTTTTGTTCCACTAGATGCTCCAACTAACAATAGAAATATCATTAGCATAGTAAATATTTCAATATGAAAGACACAAGTGAAATACCATCATCAACTGAAGCTTCCTTATAAAATCTACGTTTGTAATATTTTTTATTCGCGTGTCCTCTCTTGATAATCCTTATATATCATATCTATACAAAAATTACGCTATAAGTAATATAGACTTATTTGACTTTATTACTATCTTTTACCTTTAAACGGATTATCTACGTTTTCTTCTTCAAGCTTCATTTTATCGAGAACTGATAGTTTCTTTTCGAGAATGAAATTCTTAAACATGTTGTTGAAGAAAGATATTCAAATTTACCAATTTATTTGATATTTATTTTATATAGAAAAATGTGACAGTTCCTGCATCACGCATTCTTCTTTCGTTGAAGAAATCGTAGAGAGAACCCATCCGAATTGACAATAGTACTAGGAAAAACCCCTCCCATTATAGACTGGAATTTCTTATTCATATTATTAGCGCTATTACAGCAGAATCCAAGACAAACAGCAAAAAAAGGTAGAATTGAATTGCCAAAGATTAGCCATAGTAAACAAGGTATCCTTACTAAAGAATAAGATTATTGTACAGATCAAACATGTAAAATATCAATGTCTATTGTCTGAATCCAAAAAAGGTAATCTATTCATTTGAAAGTTAATTTTGATTTATCAGAAAAAAGCTAACATTGTCTGAATTTAAAGTAGAAATACTGTAACATAGTGTGTTGTAAATTTCAAACTACGATTAAAAATCGAGAAAAGAGAGAATTACATCTTTTGTGTCTTCATTTCACCTGTTACTGAAATGAATGTATTAGTGGATACCCGATGGCGAAAGCTAGCATGGCAACGCATCATTATTTATATAGCATGCTCTATATTTCTTTTACATTTCTTTAAATCATTCTCTGCATCTTCTTCTTCTTCAGTTTCATTGACAACTCTTCCTTGGTATCAACAGCCTCATCCGGGAATGCCTTCGTTCAATCAGCATGTCACAGTCAATCTTACCCAACATGAAAGAGAAAAGCTGGCACAAGACATGATTGCAAAGGCATCTAGCCTTGTTTCTCGTGCATTTCCTGATATACAAACCACAATCATGGGAGCTTCCTTAAACCAAGAACAAGTCCAACAGTTTAGATCACTAGTTGAATGCTGGACATCATCAGGAAAGTGGGTTAAAATGGACGACCCAGTCAAAGTAATGCCTCATTTTCAAGATCCTTTATATGCAAAATGTGATCGAAAGTACAAGGGAGAAGGACAAAGAGATGCTGTTCGTTATGTTTGGCAATCAACTTGTGAACCGATCAAGAACAACATGGATCATAGTGTAAACAGAGACAGATGGTGTAAAGTGTTGAATGGAAGACATATTCTCGTTGTAGGAGATTTGGTGCAGTATCAATTGCATGAAATCTTTTTGAATACCTTCAGAGACGGTCCAACCGTTTGTTTTGGAGAATTGAATTGCAGAGGTAATGTGATAAAAAGTTCATTAGGTGTATTCGTATGGCTAAAAAAGAAATATTCCACATTAGAGCATACATTGTGTAATGAGCCATACCAGGAGACTCATCTAAAGTACCTTAGAAACGACCGATTGTCAAATAATCAGCATACAAACATAAATCAAGGATATCCCAAAGTAGACATCATTGAGATGCCTTTTGCAAAGCCATCCTTTGGAAGGGGTTATCCCATCTTTATTTTGAATCGATCACCAGTCCATGAAACAGATGAGGAATTCATAAAGGGATTAATTGAGACAATGAAGACAATTCGTAAGAATAATCCCAATACACTTGTTATCTATAGATCGTCATCCATTGGACACCCCTTCTGCGATGACGCTGAAGGACCTATCGAAGGCTTGACAGATAGTGATTATAAGGTATTACCGTTTGGCTGGAGCGAAACAAAGCGACGAAACCTTATTGCAAAGACAATTATTGAAGGAGCAGGCGGTGTTTATGTTGATTTGGGAGCATTGACCGACTTGCGTCCTGATGGACATGTTGGTGGACAAGATTGTCTAAGATACTGTATCCCTGGGCCTTTAGATAGCTGGATGCATATTTTATACCAAGTATTCTTGGCTTTGGACGGAAAGATTCCACTTGAAAAATAAAATAATCGTTCATGACGTATTTTTTATAAAAGATACTTGGTTAAATTTAATCCCGATTACTGCACTCTTTCTCTCTCTGCTTTAGAATCATGTCAGATTGGGATGCATTGAGAAGCTTCTTACCAACTAGCTTTGGTAAACAGGAAGAAAAGAAAGATTTCACTCAAGAGTTTGAAAAGACAAAGCGAGAGGTACGCACAGTTAATCCATTATAGATCTAACCATTTATACAAAAGGCCGCTGCTGCGAAATCTAAAAAGGATCAATCCAATGGAAAGAAGGATGAGCAGAAAGACAACAAACCCTTAGAAAAACAATCTGACGATGAGGATGAAGAAGAGGATGAAGTAGAGGATGCAGGATACAGCTTTTCTGAATCACCTCCCATTTCTCACGAGATCAAGCTTAACGATCACTTCCGTGCTGTTTCAGCACTTACCCTCGATCCAGCAGGAGCTAGATTGATCACTGGAGGATATGACTATGATGTCAAGTTTTGGGATTTTGCGGGCATGGACAGATCTTTCAAACCTTTTAGAACCATTCAACCTTGCGAAGACCACCAGATTCACGAGCTTCAGTACTCTCTCTCGGGTGACTCATTCCTTGTGATTGCTGGAAACAATCGTGCTAAAATATTCAACCGAGATGGCTTCGAGTTGAGCGAGTATGCAAAAGGTGATCCATACATCCGTGACCTGCGACACACGGATGGTCATGTAGGTGCTCTCACGAGTGGTACATGGCATCCTATTGATCGTCAGTATTTTGCTACATCCTCTCAAGATGGAACTGTTCGTGAATGGGATGTTGAAAAAGTAAGAAAGCAAAAGACGACAATTGTATATAAATCACGCGAAAGAGGAGGTCGTTCGGCTTGTACTGCCCTTGCTTACAGTCCAGACTCAAAATTGATTGCTGGTGCATATCAAGATGGAACACTTCAGTTTTGGAATATGACAAGCAACCTTTTGAGGCCAGCAGTATCCATTGCAGATGCTCATCAAAAGGGCACAGAGACAGCATCTGTGTTATTTTCAAAGGATAATCATACTGTTGTCACACGGGGTGGTGACGATTCTGTAAAATGTAAGTATAAATGATAATAATAACGCCATTATTTTATAACATGCTTATATAGTGTGGGATATCCGTAATGCCAAGAAGGCCGTAAAGACAGCTTATGGATTGGATATAGTGAACCCTGAAGTGAATGTTATCTTTAGTCCTGATGAAAGATTGATCTTGACAGGCACATCTTGCCCCAAGGGCAAAGGATTCGGTAAGCTGGTCATGTTGGATAGGGATACACTTGAGATACGCGAAAGCATAGGTACGTTCAAAATGATTGTTTACAATTCGGCTCTAACACTTTATATAGATGTCAATCAATCGAGTGTTTTGAAGGTGCTATGGCATCCTCGCATTAATCAAATCATTACTGGTAGCGCTGATGGAACTGTTAGTGTTTATTACAGTCCAGCTCATTCACATCGTGGTGCCAAACTATGTGTAGTGAAGGCAGCTAAGAAGCGGGCGGTTGATGATTATGAAGTGGAACGACCTATTATCACCCCTCATGCATTACCTATGTTTAAGGAAGACGAAGCAAGAACGAGCAATAGAAAGAAGGCCAAGTTACGCAATGATCCCAAGGCATCACACAGACCCGACCTTCCTGTCAGCGGTCCTGGTAAAGGCGGTCGTGTCAATATGAATCAGCAACAAGCTGTTATTAAATCATTTGCTAAAGATACCACAAGAGGTAAAACTAATGATTCGAAAAAAAAAAGCTATAAATAGTCTAACATAAACTAGATGAGGATCCTAGAGAGGCGCTTCTCAAGTATGCCAATGTTGCTGAGAATGACCCCGTTTGGGTATCTAATGGTAAATATCTTATGCTTTATTTATAAAATACCATTAACTCTTGTCTATTATTATTCTAGTCTATAAAAAGACACAACCCAAGCCTATCTTTGCTGAAGATGCCGAAGAAGAAGAAGAGGAGGAAGATAAATAAATCATTTTCGTACATAAAGCAAGAACTCATATTCAAAATCCATATGTCTTTGCTTTCCTTTTGGGATATCGTTTTCTTGTATATATTCCTGCAACTCATCATGTGTGGCTAGTCTGTATATATTAAGGTCAATTTCTGGCATAAATGTATCACATAGAACAGGAGTAGAAGAGTGATCGTATATGTTTGTGATGAGGATATGTGTGCAGTCTGATAGTAGGATACCATCTTCATACACCTTTTGTCCTCCCAATAAGAATATTCGTGTGTCTTTCTTTGCTAAAGCTTGTGCCATTGCAAAAGCTTCTTCCAAACTTGAAGCCAAAGTAGCGTCTGGGTGCCTGAGAAAGAAGATTAGCAACGTAAGAAGAAAGATCACGTACATACACTTTATAGTTCTTATTCTTCGATACAATGATGTTGAGACGATTGGCTAATGGAATTCCATTCATTGGAGAAGACTCATATGATTTACGACCCATAATGGCAATGTTACTCCAGGCTGTTGGATCTGTTTTATCTAATGGCTGATCACCGTATGATTTTGTGGTAACATGTTCAAAGTATTGCCAATCTCCAGGAATACTCCATGGTAGTGCATTATTAACACCTATTCCACGAGTTTTAACCAACACTGCTGCCATTATGGCAAATGTCTTCTTATCAATGGTCATCGTGCCAAAAAAAAAAAAAAAAAAGGTACGGCTTAAACTCAACAAAAGACAAATCAAGAAGGGGCTATGCATTCACACCATATAAATATTTAAAACTGTGTTTTCGTTGATGAAGCCGGTTATAATCTGGATGCCCAGAAAAACTTTGGGCGTTCATTAAAAGGTGTAGTACTCACAGGTAAGGCGTCACATTCACAGCTTTAGGTGTAATATCTCAAGCTGGCATCATCGACGTATCAGTTAAAAGGCTGACGGTAAGGAAGTAAAGATAAATGCTAAGGTTGGGACCAGAACTGAGCATTACACATCTTACTTACCCAATGCCATGAGTGTCATGGATAAAAATGGCATGAAAGGTCATTATATTGTAATAGATAATGCATCTATTCATAAGCTTAAAGTGATTAGAAGAGTGATTGAAGAAAGAGACTACAAATGCCTATATTTACCACCCTATTCACCTTTTTTATATTCAATCGAGGCGTTTTGGTCAAAACTGAAGGTGAGTGTTAGAAAAACACCATTAAACGCTAATAATCGACTGACGGATTATATTTGTTGGTCAGTTGGAAAAGTACATCTTTTTGTCTATTTTTTAGTGTAAAGTGTGCTTGATTAAAAATAAGCGCCCTTTGACGGTCATTTTAACTGTAACTTTCTTATTGGCTCAGACCCATTTGTATTCCGAATGGAGGTGTGTAAAATAGAGCTACATTATCTTTTTTTCTCTCTTCTATAAAGAAAGGAAACACTATTGTGTTGTTTGATATAAAAGCTTGAAGAAAGAGAGAAAGAAATAAAAGAATATAGAATAAATCATACAACATACGATGGCTACTGACCTTTGTTATACACTTGTTTGTCAAGACGACGCGACAGAAATACCGTCCTTACAAGAGTTTCAGCGAGCTTTTGAAAAGGGCCCAGATGAGACACGCATCGAGACGATGAAAAAGTTACTTGTGATCATGCTTAACGGTGATCCCATGGAAAAACTCTTACTCCATGTCATTCGTTTTGTTTTGCCCTCAAGAAATAAGCAGCTCAAAAAGCTCTTGCAATTCTATTGGGAAATTTGCCCCAAGACCAAGCCTGATGGAAAACTTAAGGACGAGTTTATCTTGGTTTGGTAAACGAAGAAAAAGTTGTCACTTGATAACTGAACTCACCCATTTATATAGTAATGCTTTGATGAACGACCTTCAACATCCTAATGAATATATTCGAGGTTCAACGCTGAGATTCTTGTGTAAAATTAAAGAAGCTGAATTACTAGAGCCTCTCGTACCTTCTGTTAGAGCCTGTCTGGAACACCGTCACTCTTATGTACGAAAAAATGCTGTATTCGCTATAGGATCTATCTACAAATCATTTGATATGCTCTTCCCTGATGCTCCAGAAGTCATTGAATCATTTTTGCTTTCGGTAGGTTCAATCACACTACTTTGCTTTCTTTGATATTAAGAGCAACATATAGGAAGCAGACATGACCTGTAGACGCAACGCATTTGTTGTGTTATCCAACATCGACCACGATCTTGCTGTTCAATATTTGCTCCAAGTTATTGACAGCGTACCTACTTTTGATGAGTTATTACAATTAGCGGCTATTGAACTCATCCGTCAGGACTCAAAGACCAACTCTGCCAACAAGGTATATACTATATTTATAGTATTCTATAAATCATGCTTATAACAGAC
Organism: Rhizopus microsporus ATCC 52813; assembly: GCF_002708625.1. Taxonomy (NCBI): domain Eukaryota; kingdom Fungi; phylum Mucoromycota; class Mucoromycetes; order Mucorales; family Rhizopodaceae; genus Rhizopus; species Rhizopus microsporus. The sequence continues at coordinate 1,419,996 of NW_019671919.1, read as the reverse complement.
TATTGGTCCATAGGCAATCTATATTCGTTGCTTGTCTGAACTCTTGACCGCCGCATCACATTCTGTCAAATACGAAGCTGCTTCCATCCTTTTATATTTGACATCAAGCTTTGCTGCTGTTAAAGGTAAGTGATGTGATATGTTGTAGAGTTGGTTATCTCATGTCTATATAGCTGCTGCTTCTTGTTACATTGAGCTCATTGTTAAGGAATCTGACAACAATGTCAAGCTTATTGTTCTTGATAGACTTGAAGAAATCAGAAGCAAACATGAGGGTGTATTAGAAGACCTTGTGATGGATATCTTACAAGTGCTGTCAAGGTAAGTCATTTAGACTTCATAGAAGCAGTTTAATTGAACATCAATAGTCCCGACATTGATGTCCGTCGAAAGGCACTGCGTATCGTTTTGGAAATGGTTTCTTCAAGAAACGTACAAGATGTCGTTCTTTTCTTAAAGAAAGAATTGACAAAGACACAAGATGATGCATATGAAAAGGTAAATACATAAAAAGTCGCACAGATACAAAATCTTACACATTACTTTAGAACACAGAATATCGTCAATTGCTCATTCAGTCCATCCACACTTGTGCCATCAAATTCTCTGAAGTCGCAGCCAATGTTGTCCATGTCCTAATGGAATTCTTGGGCGATTCTAATAACCCTGCTGCTGTTGATGTTATTTCTTTTGTTCGAGAAGTAGTAGAAAAGTTCCCTACTTTGAGAGAATCCATCTTGGAGAAATTGTTGGATACATTTAGTGATATGAAATCAGGCAAAGTTTTCCGCGGTGCGCTCTGGATTATTGGTGAATACTGTGAGAGTGTGAAGGAGATTGATGACGCCTGGAACCAGATTCGTCATGCTTTGGGTGAAGTTCCTTTGCTTGCATCTGAACAGAAATTATTGGACGCTGCTGAAGCCGATGCTGAAGAAGGAAAGGAAAGTGGTGAAAAACCCTTGGTTCCTACAGGAAGTGCTGCTCCTCGTCGAATCTTGGCTGATGGTACTTATGCGACAGAAAGCGCCTACACAGAATCATCATCTGCTGCTGCTGCTCGGCTAGAAGCTGTAAAGGCAGCCAAGAAACCACCTCTTCGTTCTCTTATCCTTGCTGGCGATTACTTCCTCGCTACCATCCTTTCGACAGCCCTTACTAAACTCGTGCTTCGTTATGCCAAGCTTGTAGACGACGCCACGCTTGCCAATGCTCGTAAAGCAGAGGCTATGTTGATCATGACTAGTATCCTGCGTATTGGTCAATCTAAATTTGTTGCCTTTGAGATCGACGAAGACTCATACGATCGCATTATGCAAGATTTACGTGTCGTTGGCTCCGCTGACAGTTCCACTGTAGACCGTGTTTACCTTGAAGAAACGCGTGAAGCATATGCTAAACAGCTTCAAGCTCAAGACAAGCGCTTAGCCGATGCCAAGGCAGAAAGCGAAGTGAGCACTCAAATCCAAGCCGACGATACGATCGTGTTCCGTCAGTTTACAAAGAAATCAGGAGGTAATGCGGATGAGTACGACCAAGACTTGTCTCGCGCTACGGGCACATTAGATGACAAGGACGATCTGATGTCCAAATTGAACCGTATTGTCCAGTTGACTGGCTTTTCTGACAAGGTGTATGCTGAAGCTGTCGTTAACGTTCACCAATATGACATTCTTATGGACGTCTTGATTGTGAATCAGACAAATGAAACCCTACAAAATCTGACAGTTGAATTTGCCACACTGGGAGACCTTAAGCTCGTTGATCGTCCTACGACGCATAACTTGGCACCCCATTCATTCCTAACGGTCAAGGTGCCTATCAAGGTATCCTCTACTGAAACAGGAGTGATATTTGGTAATATTGTGTATGACTCTCATGGATCAAGCGAGAACTGTGTTGTGTTGAACGACATTCATATTGATATTATGGACTACATCAACCCTGCCTACTGCACGGAGACTCAATTCAGATCTATGTGGACCGAATTTGAATGGGAAAATAAGGTGAATGTGAACACAAATATTAGGTAAGGGAACTTGTTCATTTGCTAGACTTGGCTAATAACGTATTTTAGTGATTTACGCGCCTACTTGCAACACATTATGAAATCAACCAATATGAACTGCTTAACACCCAAGAAGCAGCTTGAAGGCGACTGCGGCTTCTTATCAGCTAATATGTATGCTAGAAGCATATTTGGTGAAGACGCATTAGCCAATCTGAGCATCGAAAAGAACGGTGACGGACCGATCACTGGACACATCCGTATTCGCTCCAAGACACAGGGCATTGCATTAAGTCTTGGTGACAAAATTACGCTTGCCCAAAAGGTTGCAGCTTAATTATAATAAAACTTTATCTACATTTTTATTATCTCAAAAAACCAACACTAATGTGACAGATTGGCCATCTTCATCATCCTCAGTCTGTACTAATATATCTTGCTCTTCTTGCATATCCTTCACAACGTCATCCTCCATGCGGACAACAATGGATTTCTTATTAGATCGTTTGAACTTTCGAATAACTTTGCTGACAGGTTTCTTTATCTCACTACGTTCAACTATCTTTTCCGTTAATTCTTTAACTGTCAGATGTTCTAAATAGATAGCTCTGTAGACATCGTCTGATTCAAACTTGACCAACACACTAAGCTCTAATGGCCCAAGTGTGAGTAAAGGGCATTAGCAATATGAATATTTTTTTCTCTCTTACTTGCGATACGTCTTCTTCTCTGAGGTACATAGGAAGGATCGTAGCCTATGGGTACTTGTGCAGGGTAAGGATAATGCATATCCACAGCAGGAGCAGGTTGAAAACTTGTACTAAAACTTCTTCGCATGGGGCCGGGCATAAAATTTACTGGAGCAGGTACTGGAGAAGGTAATGGCAAGAGGACGTTGTTACTGCTTGGAGAGGCAATTAAGCCGCGTCTATGCATATCTTCTGCCATGTCTTCTTCTGGTGTAACTAACTCTCTGAATACCGTCACGGGAGACGTTGGAGAATAAGCCAGCCAGAGGGGATGAGGTTCGCCGTTTTTCCCGCGAAGCTTTTCCAATTGTCGTTCAATATGTCTTGCGTCGTCCTTATTTTTCCTTTCCGCACCCTTAAATCAATGTAAGCTTGAGTATGACAAAAGAATTAAATCTTACTTTGTCACGAAACAACTTTATTCTGCAGTATGTTTTTTCGACATGAGGCATGCCATGTTGATAACTTTCGATTTGTAGACGAAGAGGTATACCTTTGACACCTTTGATTCTAGAAAAGTCTGTAGAGAGACAGTTGAACTTGACATAGATGGATGCACCTGTTTTTCCATTCCAACGAAATACAATGCGATCAAATTGCCTGTGTTCGATAATATGGATGCCATTTGACCTTGAGATGTCTATTAAAAAATGATTAATAATTAATAAAACAAATAATAAACAAACAATAACCTAAATCAATGGCCTTTGCTTTTTCTGCATTATTTTGATGAGATAACCAAAACTTCCAATAGTCAGTTGCACCAGCGCGGTGTGCTTCATCATGGAAAGTGATAATGGCTGTACTGATAATGTCTCCATCATAACTCTTGACATCCTTCAAGGTGATATTATAGTGTTGACCTGAAACAAAAGGTTAAATGAAGATAAGGTTTCATTATATCAATTTAACCTTTATTTAAATAAGTCAAGGGAGGTTCATCAATTTTCTGAGCTGCGGCTGTTGGGGCTGTCACATAAAATCAGTCACTTGAAACTGAAACATATTATTATCACCACTAGGGTTACCTTCTAAACAAATGTCATAGCGTATTGAACTATAAAATGTCGTCAATACACTTCCATTCAACGTGTGTAACACTTTTAAAAAAGTAAAATGCATGGTCTGCGTGGGTTACACAGGCCGTGTAGATGATCGGATTACTTTCCGTTTAAAAAAAAGTACCTGACAGAGTTTAATGGTGGCATATGAGATTGATCCATGGTAACATTTTGTTGCATGGCAACAGATTTCATAGGATAACCGAAAGGACTAGTGTAGTTTGAAAATTAAGAAAAAGGAAAAGAAAGAAGAGAAAAAGATATTTACTGTCCTTTATAAAAATTTCTCGTAAGCATATCAAGTAACAATCTTGTTTGTATAAGAAAGAAAAAAAAAAGTATAAAATTTGAATAACAATCCTCCTTAAATGTGACTTTTAAAGAAAGAGAGAGAGAGGGGGAATAGAGATAAAGTGTATTCATGCGCATATATAAACTCTGGAGTGTGTATCATACGATTTATTATTATTATTTGTATTATTTGTATTACTATTTCTATACATATGTGCTATATACACATATATAATCTTGATTGTACTACTTTTACCCTTTGCTGCTACTACTCTTTATAGTGCACGGTTGCTATTGTCCACGTGATTTATACAATATCCGCACAGCCTTTTTTTTTTTATCACATACACACATGCATACTCTATTGCATACTTTTCTTTTTTTTTCTTTTTTTTTTTTCTTTTTTCTTCTTTCTGTCTTTATATAAAAAAAGGGGACCTAATTGAAATAAATAAAAAGAGAGAAAAGGTATTTGTTGTTGGTGGGACGCGTAAAAAATATTTTTAAACATTATCAAATAGAGAAATACCCTCTTCTTTTTTTTTTATTTTTTATACAACATGTCAGTTTATAATCATCGTCCAATGGTGCCAACACCACAAAGTCGCATTGTTGAAATGCTGGATTCAATAAGAAATGAGTTTGATCAGTTAGCACAAGAGCTTTATGTTTGCAAAACTCAAAGAGATGACTTTGAGCATAAAAGTATAAACACTGTGTTATTATTACCATCTTCATCATTTTAACCTTCTTCTTTAGTGAACCAACAAATCTCAGAAATGAATAACTTTCAGCAAAGCTTACTTGAGTTGGAACGTACTCAGCAAAATCAAAAGAAACAGTTAGTAGAATGATGTATAGCAAACTCCTCCTTTCATTATTAAACATCTTGATAGATATGAAGAAGAGATTGCTCGGCTTCGTCAACAAATTGAATCACGAATGTCTTCTGGCCCTTCCGGAATGCCATTACATCCTCTTCCTCAACAGCAGCAACAACTTCCACATCAACCTCCTCCACCTCCTCCTAATATTGGTCCTGGTTCAAATTACTTTGGTGGTATTATGAATGCCCATACAAACCAAGGTCCGCCTGGTCTAGTCGCTCCATCTCAAATACCCGAACGATCGCCGAGCCAACATTCTCAGCAATCTCCTCATTACTCTTCTCAAGCGCCACCGCCACCACCATCTTACTTGAACGGTCAGCAAACGTACTCACCTAACAGAGGTATACCCACCCCACCCACATCAGGTCATCCCCAGCGACCTGATTGGGGTAACTATGGTTATCGACCTGGCTCTTCAGTTCCGCCTGCCGCGGTTCCACCTGAGTCTGTAGGATCGAAGCGTAAATCAAATTCATCTTCTTCCAGCGCTCCCTCTGGTCAACAGCAACAACAGCAACCACCACCCATGATGGCGCGTGCTCCACCTAATAAGATATCAAGCCCATCAACCACCGGATCTGGAAATTTGGCTGACGTTGATCCTGACAACGTGCCTGCAAATATGAAAGTAGAAGGTCAGGATTGGTTTGCCTTGTAAGTTTTCATTCATTTTCATTTACACACACATCTCTCATGGGTATCTCATAGATTTAACCCTAAAACTCCTCGCCAATTGAAAGTGGATCTAGTCCATACTATGGATCATACAAGCGTTGTTTGCTGTGTCAAGTTTAGTGCAGATGGTCGTCTTTTGGCTGCTGGTTGCAATCGTGCTACCTTCATTTATGATGTAGCCACCTCTCAACGTGTGGCGTAAGTACTTGTCTATTTATCTTTTTAGACAGAAATTAACATATCTTAGTGTTCTCCAAGATGAAACTATCAAAACTGAAGGCGATTTGTATATTCGATCTGTTTGCTTTAGTCCTGACGGAAATTACCTTGCTACGGGAGCTGAAGACATGCAAATTAGAGTAAGTCAGCCCTGCATTTTTACGTTTACAAATATTAACAAATAATAAGGTGTGGGATATAGCCAACAAACGTATCAGAAATGTACTAGTCGGACATCAACAGGACATTTATTCGTTAGATTTCAGCCGAGACGGACGCTTGATCGCATCCGGCTCAGGTGATTGCACAGCAAGAATCTGGAGCATGGCAGACGGTAAATGTCTTCAAGTGCTTCGAATTTCGGATCATGATCAAAAAGATCCTGGAGTTACCAGTGTTGCCTTCTCACCTGATGGACGTATTATTGCAGCAGCTAGTTTAGATAAAATGATCAGAATTTGGGACACTCAGAGCGGCATTCTACTCGAACGACTTGAAGGACACAAAGACAGCGTATATTCTGTTGCATTTATGCCAGATGGCAAAATGCTTGTCAGCGGAAGTTTAGACAAAACGTTGAAATTGTGGCAATTGGGTACAAACGAAGGGCGCGGTATGGGAATCGAAAGAGATAGAGGTAAAGGACCATGTAAGGTTACTTTTACCGGACACAAAGATTTTGTTTTGTCTGTCGGATGTACTCCTGACGGACGTTGGGTCGTATCTGGATCAAAAGATCGAGGCGTCCAATTCTGGGATCCACGTACGGGACAGACACAGTTTATGTTGCAAGGACACAAGAATTCAGGTAATTTGAGAATAGGTTATGTTAACGTTGATACTTACTTTCATTCTAGTTATTTCTGTTGCTATAAGTCCATCCGGAAAGCCTTTATTTGCAACAGGATCTGGTGATAACCGCGCAAGGATATGGAGTTATGATTCCATTGGAAAAGGATATTAACAATTACATTTGAAATAAGTTGTTACTTTTATTTCATACAATCACGCTTTTATTTTATTTTATTTTTTCTTGCCTTGCTCACTTCATAATAAATCAACTGTTCATTTATAACTGCTTAGTGCACGGATTGGTCACATGACATATTTGAAGCAGTAGAGACTTTAAGAGTAGAAGAGTGATACACTCATCATGTATTTTAATAATCTCTTTTATATTTATATTCATTCTAATATTGGATGATCAAACGACTGTTTCAGTAAACATTAGCAGGATCCTACAATAGTTTTATGACTCAAATCTTTTATGGTAATGGTAGTACGAGCAGGAGCCACTTTAACCTGAAACAGAGACAGCGCCACTGGAGATGAGTTTCTGTTCATGCAACTTTTGTTCACGTGAATTGCAGATCCATCCTAAAATACGCTGCAAAGTCACGTTACTCTTAATTTGACTGTACTTTTTTTCAAAGTACTTTACAGTGTATGAGCTTTAATAAAATTGAAACGACTAAATGAACCCATTACACACTCCATTGCCCAATTCCCTGACTACGATGTAATAGAAGAGTCTGTAGCTATTTACAGTGAAGAAGAGGGCGGAGAAAGCATATAGAGAAGAACACAAAATGATGCGAGCATACTCGTATTGTTCGATATATATGTTGTAACAACCAGTAATACACCTTTCATGATATCTATCACAGATTTTATACTCTTAAGAAGGATATTGAGAAGCATTATTGCCTTATTTGAGGTTCTCAGTTAGAAAGAAAACTTTGCACTGTTACGGTCAACTTTAGGTTTGGTGACGGAATGTGTAGAATGATGCACAATGGAAAGCTTAGCCATAGCAGATACTTACCTAAGCATTTGACAGTTGCAGAGAAGAGTTGTCTTAGTGAAAAAGTTGAAGATGCCCACTTCAAACCTAACAAGGCTGTGCTGGGCTTTCACCCAGAACCGGAGGAAGTTGCTCCTTCTATTCACGACTCCGTAAGAAAGATTTTGATCAATAAGGGCTGTGAAAAATACGAATTGAAAAATACCAAACAGAGGATGGGCACCAGTAAAAAAACTTTGTGTATTATATTTTGCTCTTTCGAAACGAAAAAGTTTGAACTGCCGTTTAGCCCTTAATCTATCATTACTGTTGTCACTTTCAAGACTGTTAGGGGCAACTATATTGATTTAATCATATTTAGTATCTTCCATCATTAAGTCATTTATGTCTTCTTCAATCTCATTCTGGAATGAATAATTTAAACTAAATAAATATTTAAAGTCTATGCGTGTAACTATCTGCCTTTCGAGGAACAATAGGACTGTTTCAACTAAGTAACGATCTCAGATCCGGTACCCGACGTAGCAGTGCTCCTAACATCCATATCCTGGCATCCATTCTTTCAATCAGTACGTACATTTGTTCGCCTCATCAGTAGCAGTGCGAGGCTGGCCCTGTTTGCCAAAGAAACGACTGCTAAGACCATTGTTATTATTCTCTGCAGATTCTTGCTTTTGCTTTTTGTTACTGTAGCAATATTTTCCCATGTGCGTTATGTCCATATAAGTGCTTTATTGTTTGTCCCATTGACTTTTGCTTTTTAATATTTTATCTTCAACAAATATCACAACTATCTCTTCAGAAAATAAAAGTGTCTCAAAGTGCTATAGTTTAAATTATCAAAAAGACTACAATTAGAGCTCTACAGCAAAAGAAGCAGCTAACATTGCTCCAACTGAATCTGTAGCCATCGGTGTAGCGGAGACAGCTACTGAAGATTTGGAAATGGGAGAAGATGATACTTCCTACGGCCAAAGCTCAAACGTGTCTCTCAATTTGCGTCCAATGAAAGAAACAGCATTAAGCAGCCACATATCCAAAATAGTGGCTGAGCGGAAGACCAAGCTTGTAAGCCTAGTCTATCAATACAATGAGGCTGCAAGCACTAGAGGCATTTAGACTTTACAGAAGGCCGAGATGAAATAATGCAAACTCGTACGCGTGCAAATGCTTTATCAAGAAATCTGAAACCAAGCATTGTGCTAGGGAATCTACTATTTTAGTATTCACCATGAGGATGCTAGCCACAGAAAGTATTACTCAGTACTCAGCACGATTCGTCAAGGCGATTAATAATGCAAACTTGGATGTGTACAACGTTTTTTTGGCGTCGTTGTCTAGGCCTGTGCAGATGTGTGCGAAATTCGCCTTGCACAACCGTCCCTATGCAGAATTGGCCATCAAAGAGATCTCCAAAGTAGCACAAGTCGTACTAGAAGACAGCTGTATGCTGGGCTTCATCTAAACAGCAATCAAAGAAAAGAGGACTGCTCCAAAATAAATGAGGGGAAACTTCTCGCGCTTAAGTATAAAAGACCATTACACTTTCTATTTTTAAGAGAAAGTATCCATCTCTGTAAGCATTAAATAAACAAAATTCTCAACTGTATGACAACAATAGAGATGAGAGCCATCTTAAGTATCAGCTTGAAAAGATCTCACCAAGTTTATATGTCCTGTAAGATAGTCTACAACTTTGCTTATCAACGACGTCAATTTGCCCCATCGCTGTTAAGAAATTAACTAAAGTCTCTCGTCTTTAAACTATAAATAACGGTGTACTATAGTCTCCAAGCCGAAATGATATCTTTTTGTGCAAAATACAAACATTGGTTTACAAGTGGTACAATTTCTAGAAAATATATTTTTGACAAAATGAAGAAAGTCTTTGTGATTCATTTTTATATAGAAATGGCTTTTTACTTCAAAGAAAGGGTTGCTTATTCGCTAGCAGAAAGGTTGACTTTAGGGTTGAAGAAAAGAGCTTCCTTGCCCCAGAAGAAATCCTATAGAGTCAATCAGTTAATTGAACTTTATATGTATTATTTCAACTTACTCTAGCACGGAAGTTGATGTAAGGGTATTTGACCCATTCCTTAGGGTGATGCTTTTGGTGTTCATGGTGAGCGTGGTAAATGTTGTAGGCATTGGCACCAGCAGCAAAGAGGCTAGTAAATAAGGTTAGTCATTATTTCATAAAGAGTAGCTCGATAATTACGAAGGAATGGCAACGAAAAGAGTGATCTTCTTCCAGGTTTCAGCAGATTCTATGGATAAAATGAGCATTGTTTTACATTAAAGAGTATATAATTAAATTACCAGCAGCATGCTTCTTGACAGCTTCACGTTCAGCAAGGAAACTGCTGTTTTGAGCAGTGGTAGATTGGAAACGAGCACCAGCACGCTTTACAGAAGCAGCGACTTGAGAGCTAACAATACGGGCGGCCATTATAAGTAATAAAAAAGAACTGGTATCATAATTTCTCTGCCCACCAGTTTTTTTCTTTTTTTTCTTTCCTGGTACACCCTCAGCCAGGGTGTACTTAAATTTTTATGGCCCAACTCATTGGCACTCGAAGTGACGTAACTCATTTGGACACGATTTTGCCCCCTTTCTGAATTTCAAAACTTGGAGTATGGTTTAGAAAGAAATAATATTTTTATTTTATGCTTTATCTTCTTTGTGTTTGTATATTTATATTTGGTGGAAGCTGCATCTCTTCATTAGTTGACAACAACTATCTTAATTCATTATATATTTGTAACAGTCTATTGTTATTTTCAGAAGCTAAATGTATACGACTTTCTAAAGCTTTTCTGCATACACTTGTAATGCTTGTCAACAACTCATTCGTTCTACCTCCAGCTTCCTATGGTACTTTTGAAGCACATCAGAGCTTTCAGTAACTGCTTCGATATGATTATTCTCCACAGCATTCTGAATAAGTGTTGTCTTGTTCATGGTATGAACTCTCAAGCTAGAATCAATTTCTAGGTAATGTCGTAAGTACACTGTAGCATTTCTCTTATTACTATCGTGACAATCTATCTTGACTGTAAACCACACAACTTTTATCGAAGCGATAAACCAAATACATGTGCTTACAGACACTCTTATTTCGTTGAAAGTCTATACAGTTACATGCAGTCATCATTCCTTGCTCAATTGATATACCGTATACAACTTCTGTTGTGAAAGACTTGACAATATAACAAGCTTCTTCATCAATATACACTTTCTGCGCCATAGCTTCTAATGACAGCTCATTGATCCCTTCTGCTGCAATCGTTCTCTTTCTTGCCTCTCTAGTCTTTGAGCTCATACGTCCGATATTAGCAGCCATCCCTGCGGTATTGTGCATAAAATCGGCATGAACATCATCAACCAAGATAAAGATTAAGCGATCCAGTCTTATATTCCTCTTTCTTTGTATGTAGTTTGTCTTCAATTGGCTGTGCCAGTTCTCAATATAGTTGTTCGTTTCCATATTGATGAAAATTTGTGGCTGGTAGGCAGCAGACCAGTGCATGAACTTATCATCAATAAGGTACTTTTGGGTAAAGTGAGTCATGAAATACATATGCACTGAAAGCTTCTGTTGGAAATGTAGCAGCTTCTGGTTAAACATTTGGGTTGAACTTTCCCACATCAAACTCTTAAGAACTGCTATCATGCTTCTATGGACAGCATTATTGGCAGAGACGCTTCCTAACTTGACTCTCTTGCGGATTTGATCCATCCAAGATCTGCTGACATGGAAAAGACACCATTGGATACTGACAGCAGAACCAAAAACTCCTGTAATGGCTGCATGTTCAGCGGCGGAAACGTCAATTGTTATTTTCAAGAATTTAAAATTCAGAAAGGGGGGCAAAATAAGGGCATGTGCCATTTGAAGTTTTAAAATATGTACAGTCACGCATTAGAATCTGATTCAAGCTTTTATTATAAAGTTTTATAGCTTATAAGGTGGGTTAAATAGAGTGGATGGTCTACGATAGAAGTACATATTGTTGGTAAGAAGATACAAACACTAGTATTTAACTTACTTAGATTCACTGTTTCCAGAAGAAATCGACTGAAGAAGAGAGCTCATATCCATAAATGGGTCTGCAGACTTTTTTGACAGGCAATCATAGCTCATCGAATCCAATGATGTGCCTTCTGAAAGAGATTGACCTATTAAGACCTCTTTTAAGTTTTCTACCTTGATGGTTTTCCTCTTTTCTTGATCATTGGGCTTTTATACGTGTTTGTTAATCTTTTATATCTCTTTCATCTTTTAACAACTTACTGCTATTTCAGTATTGCTTGACCAAGGAGTTACCAGTTTAGCTTTCAAGTCACTCAGATTACGCGAAGTTCTAATTCTGAATGTAGAGCTGTGGTTTTCTATTTTTCATATTTTAGACCAAAATCACTGTTTTCAAAATGATTTTAAAATACCTGTCGTATTCACATCCCAATCGGCATTTAACTTGGCTTCAAGCTCAGTTCCATCCGTATCTTCCTCGTCCCTAAGAGGGCCATCCTTTGATAAGAGATCAACTACTTGCTTTCTGTCAATAAATTTATCCACGATATTCTTGTTCTCGGATTCAAGCTCATCAATGGTATCGACGCTGGTATCCTGCAAGAAAATAACAGAGTACTCGCCACTGTCGATACGCTCTGTTTTTAACGTTTGCATGTATTCGTAAAGACTATCAATACTATAAAACTCAGCAACCATCAGTAACCACTCAACGACGAGAGCAGCAACCGCTCTTTGTCGTGATGTCGTCTTGATCACCGTCTGCTTGACGAGTGACTGGATCTCGAATACAAGAGGAACTGCTCTGATGGTTGCGTCCGCACCGAAACGGCGAGTGAGTGCTGCAAGTAATTTGTTAATAGCTAGGATATCTTGTACTTCTATAGTGGGAAGCTGAACCCAGTCCAGGATAGTTTGATAAATGGTGTCAACAAGGCTAATGTCTCCCTGATGTGTTAATGTATGCTATAGTTATCAATATAAGTATATCAGAAAGACACTTTACTGTTAATTTAGCAAACCTTGGGATAAGGACTACAAAAAAGAATGGTTGTTAGCATCTGCTTGCAGTATGTGTGGTCATAATATACCTTAGACCGATATCTGTTTCTGCTGTTGCGTCAAAGTAGCTTACAAACATGTATGCGAGCTCGGTTCTTGTTTCTGATAAAGCAAAAAAACAATATAGTCAGGAAAAGGCCAGCTGTGTGAAATGCTTACCTGCAGAGTCGTCTAATAGCAAGCATACGATTGGAATGAATGTATCAAGGTTGATAGAATGCTTGTAGGAAAATGCATTTTCGCTTTCTGTGTCATCTTTTTCAGTCTTCTTTATTGAGCTAATAACAACGCACTGTAAGCATTTGATAGCTGCCTTTCTATATTCTACAATAGGTAGTTCGTCTACTGTATCTGACCCGTTGTTATTTATGCGAATTTTAGAGACAATGAAGGCTGTAATGTCGTTCAGCTGATTGACATAGTATGTCTGTGAGGCTAACCCGCCAATACTGCAAACTAGACCATGATGAATAGAGTAGTGCAGAGCATCTATTTCATTGCTAGGCTTTGATTCCAAAAATTTCTGGCCGCTGTCATTAAGCGAGAGAGTAAGTTGGGTAAAGAGGGAGCTGAGAACTTCAAGTACAGAGATCCCTACTAGAGGAACATTGGCATTGAGAATGGCATCCAAGGAGGATACAAGTGATGCTCTTTTTTTAAGGCATTCTTCATTTTCAGCCTTGGTATTACTCAACTGTTGAACAACTTCAGATACTAAAAGGTAGCTATATTGAGGCTGTATATTGAATCACTTTCAATAAACAGGAATACAATGTATACTAGTAAAAATTACCTGGAGCGAGTGCAGGACTAGTTTTATCATTGATACAATGAAATTAGACGGCCACCATGCGTGTTTCTCGTTAACATAACTTTATAATAAGGGTAAGCTATTTACTGTAAAGTATATTGCAGTATCATCTTACAGAAATATGGGTGCAAGCGATTGTTTAAGAGCTATACCATTTGCCTTGCTAAAAAGAAGGGCAAAGGTCTTCGCAGCCAGGATATCAATGCTGTGTGAATTGAGTGTTTCATGGCTAATGGCAGATTGCCGTATATCAGCATTTTCGTTGCTAAGGACATAAGGATCGGTTAGAAAGAATTGTTACGATGTGTATATACCTCTGGGCTAACGCATCTGCGGGATTGGTTGTATTGGATAAAGTCACAATGAGAGGATTTAGGATTAAATCGAGCTGTGCCTTATAATTTGAAACTTGAAGAGCACTTGATGTTACTGCCGCCTGTAACGAACGCTGACCACTGTATCTCATTCTATATACATGAGTAAATCAGCTGTACACAAGATAATAGGATGAGTATCATACTGTAATTTAAGTAATTCATTCGTTGAATCAAATGAGCAAAATTCAGCAAATTTACTCAAAAGTGCTTCATAATCATTTGTAAAATCAGAATCAACGCCCAAGGTAGATCCATCATGATATTCTGTAAACGCAACAAACTGACAACTACATAAGATATATTGATTCATAATGTCTACACAACTTACCACTTGACATGCATGATCTATCAATTCAATATCCTTTGTCTGAAGCATCATTTGAATAATCTTTACAACATATTTTGAAAACAGATTCAGGTCTCGATGACATGAATGTACCAGTGATTTAATAATGTCTAGTGTCACATGATTATTTCTAAATAAAGTAATGAATCGTCCCCCCCTTTTCTTTTTGTATTATTTAATAATTACTGCTTTCTGCCTCTTGACGCATCTTTTTCTACTTTTTTTTCAAGAAAGACTCCAACTTTAGTAAGCTTGACTGGCCTTGAGCTTGCATAGAATACTAAATAACTAAGTTCGGAAGCTCTTGGCTTGTTTTCGCCTTCTTTCTCGGGATAACAGTTATTAATGAGTGTCGCATGCTTTGCATATCTACAAATATACGTCAATAAATGAAATAATCTTGAATTGGTTATTTTATATTTTTACAGATTCATAATGTCAGCAATGAGGCAGGTATATAAAAGTTGAAGAGAGAGAGGGAGAAAAAAAAGAAAAAAGGGAGGGAAGACAATACACGAGTTGGGTTTAAATATATGAAGGGAAACACTCTCTCCTCGTTTCACAAATATACTAGTGAAAGCATCCTTTTTTCATTGAAATCATCTGTTGCCTTGGGAGCTAACTGATTAAATAAATGATGCTTATTAACTTAAGGACGTGATGTTTGATATTTATACAAATTTTTTAACTTTTGATGTTACTGAGAATTTGATTGAGTCAACCTAGGGCATGTTTAAATTATACAGAAGACAAAAGTTGATTCAAGTTTACAAGTATATATGCGTGTGTGGTTCTTTGTGTATCTGTGAGTGTGAATACAAGGCAAAAATATCTCGGTGACTATTTTTTACAATACGAAAAAATAATTGCATTCTCTTTTTACTGTCTTTAATCATGAACGTTGTCAGTGTGGCAGAAAAGAGCACAGAGCAGTTTATACAATTCTTTTACCCTAGCTACGATACACAGCGTCAAGTATGTATGGTCTAGCTTGTAAAAATAACAAAGATCTTTTCTAAACGATCTTGTCTGAGTAGAATTTAGGAAGCTTATATAGAGATGATTCAGCTATTTTATGGAATGGTATGGATATAACTATAGAATTACATGATCATGACTAACAATCAACGCATTACAGGAAATGCATTTTCAGGAGCACACCAATACTCTGAATTCTTAGGACGCTTACCAATGTCACATCATGAAGTTGATGTATACGATTGTCACCCTATCCCTGCTACAATGAACGCTCAAGGCGCATGTGGTATTCTGATCAACGTGTCTGGAACAGTCAAATATGGGGACAATCCAACAAAACGCAACTTTTCAGAATCATTTATTCTAATGCCTGATGATAAACAAGTTGGTAACTACTACGTTCAAAGCGATAACTTTAGGTAAGACAGCCAAAAAAAAAGATAGCTTGTATACGTGGGCGTAGCTAAACTGCTACTATAGATTTGTTTAAAATAAACTTTTTCATTCTTGTGTAAATATACGATACTCGTGAACAGAGAGAGAGAGAGAGAGAGCAGAAAGCCACGTTATGTAAAGTTGGTCAATTAGTAATTTTATTAAATAAACATATACAACAATGCAAAAGTAGAGACCAGATAATCATTGACTACTTTTCAACTTTAAACTAAACAGCTTTAGTTTCTGAATCGACTCTGACTTTATACTATTCTTTTTTGTAGGCACTGCTGCTTTTTGTTTACTATTGCTGTCAACAGAACAAACATCGCTGCTACTACTGAATCGTCTCAAGAACATTGTCTTTTTTACCAATGGAGTTTTTGTTGTTGGAAGGGACGAAGCTGAATTTTGCCTTGTTTTCAATCGAGGAGCTGGAGTAAGTGTTACAGAGTCTACACTTTCGGCACGTCTCTGCTTCAATGAGCTTATTTGATCCTTGAGAGTCTTGAATGATCGTTTAGCGGATAACTTTCTATCTTTTGTCTTTTTTTCTTGGTACATCACAGATGGTTCGTATGAGTCCTCCAGGGACGACGTATCTTCAGAAGGGGATTTAACCCATGGTGCTATGGGTGTATCAATGCTAGGGAACGTAATAGTCTCTGAAAATTCAAAATTAGTTTCGACTCTCTTTTGTTTGCTATCTAATTCCCATTTGATGATAATTATGGATAAGAACCAGAAAAGTGGGCTGTAGAAAATAATCCAATAGTCGTAAGTTGTCGTCTTGACTTGATCAAAGAGTTGTCCTAACTTTCTTTGTTGCACGCATATCTGTACTTGATCCATATGTAAAAATAACAGTAATGTACAACAATTAACGAAAGAAACGAGCTGTTAAGGAAGGAGGACGAATATCAAATTCTTCTTTTATACACTGCTTAATTTATTGCTGGTAAAAAGGAGAACGGATTGTTGACATTTTTTTTTAGAATCATTTAGGAGATAAATAACAAAATAAGCAAGGGAAACGCGGTTAGGATTATAATAGGAGCGTTTGATTAATTGGATTAATAAAGTAAAGAAAAGGGGTACAAGATTGCAACAGTAACCAAGCTATTGCAAATAGAAAGAGCAATTCAAAAATACAATATTTTGATAGCTAAGGCACGTCATACCATAAAATAGCATAATATCTGTCAGCACTTGTTATGTGCTTTCTTATCCTGGATTAAGTCACTCTATGTAATTTCTAATCTATTTTCAGCTCTAGGCAAAGTCAAGAAAAAAGGGGGGATGCACGAGGGAGGTAGGGGGGTACAAGTAAATCAAATTAACATAGAGCATATGGTTGCTCAGGAATCTTTACCGTACGTTGATCCAAGTATATTCCACGCTTGACCGCCCTTTTGTCATAATGCAGAGGCGTTATAAAGAAACCAGGGTGATTTAAACTTTAGTCCTCGCCATTGAGAAAAGCTTTTGATAGTTAATGACCCAAAGTGATAAACATAAAGATCTGTCCCTCTTTTGTTTGTTTAGAATGTCCAACTATATAGTTGATTCATGAATGGATCGTCAGTTTTCCTTCTTTGGTATTAATCATGGGGTGATTTTCTTTTCGGATATCTATCTTATCTCGATTGAAGTCATAGGGTAACTCTATGCGTGATATGCCACCAGAATGGAAATTGCTTGTTTAAATACTCTGTGTACTTCTGAATAAAATGCACACAAGTACTACTCTTCTATAATACAATACATTGCTTTCATATTAGGCTTTTTATTCAACAGCACTAGTCAATACACTAGTAATCTAGTTTAACGCATAATAAAGAGCATATGCTGCATAGACGCACTATAAGCTTAAGAACTGTGTATTGTACATTTTTGAAAGTGTAAAGACTGGTTCCTACATGAGTTTTCTACTTTATCAGGTTTATTATTCTCATGATTCAGTCCCAGCAGAACAAACCATATATGTTTTTATTTTGTTTTTAAATTTCAACGAACAAATGCACGGGAACGTTAAATTGCCACCACAATTAAGAAGTCACAATTCGATCTACTGAAGAATATTAGAAGCCATTTTTTTCAAATGTCTTTGACTTACCCCGATTACTGGCATCACGGCCAGTGTCCCAGCATTCTCTTGCATTTAGGAAGGATGCGGTCTTGTTTATGAAGTCAGTGTTGGATTGACTGATTTTTGCAGATAGTTCAGGAAATGTTTCCTGGAAGAGTAACGAGCAAAGGCCAGAAAGGCCAATGGCGAGGGCAGACAGGTTGTCTCTAGACTTGATGGCTTTTTTGTTTGAGACCAAAACACAGTCAGGATTGCTGCACAAGAACGATCCTTTGACCTTTGTCTTGATTTCTTTGCCATTTATAACCTTTCGATGGATGGGATGGTCCAGCTTGGAGAAGCAGTACATGCATGTTTGTGATGTTATGTTTTCATTTGTGATACACACATTGATGTTCATACCATGCATGCACTGCTTCCATTTTCCACCATATCTTCTATATCCCTTTATGGTTGAGCCTACCCCCGTGCCTCTGCCTCCGATAAACATGATAGGGCAAGGCCTGCTTCTACCTTTTGCTAAATAGTTTATATAATAGTTAGTATTCATCAGTCGTATATTACTGTGCTCTTTACCTTTCTTTTCTATCAAAAATGTTCTTTCTTTTGCGCACAATCGTCTTCGAAAGCTGTCGTTTTGCATTTCGCACGTTCGTTTCAATTTAACTCTCTTTTTGGAATTATAAAAATTTCTGAGAGCTAAACGGTTACTGATACGGTGCTGATGTATACTCATTGCTTGCTCAACGCTTGTTGCCATCTTTAAGTCTAACTTTGAAAGATTATTTTCAATGACTTGTACTGCTTTGCCTTCTGTTGACTTCTTTGCTTTTTCCAGCTTTCTTCGGACATTATAATATCCTGAGCCAATATCTATATCGCCTGTCTTCATTGCCATAGAAGATGGTAGCTGCAGAAATGATTTTGCATCAGATTCTTCACTGCTATACTTGCTCACTATTTTCTGAGCTTCTTCTTTACACTCATCGATATTTTCCAATGCTTTGTACTTATTTCGCAGCTCAAGGTGAAACTTGAATCGTTTCATCGTCAGGGGAACAGTACTTGTCATAGTCTTCAGACCATTATCTGTGCCAGAAAAAATAAATTCTTCAGAAGGATTAACCTGTGGGCTTAGTCGACAATCTTCCACTTTAGCAATCCCATGACCATATTTCTGCACAATATGCCACTGAGTATTGCTACTTTGGGAGGTAGTGGCTGTTTCGTGGGTGATTGCAGGTTTTTGCTTCATCGCTACCCTTTTAAAATGCATCAGTTGTCTTTTCAACTTCAGTTTATCTCTTGCTGCTTGCACAGACAAAAACGACTGGTCTCGTTCATCTTGGACTTGTTCGATGGCGCTGTATAAGTCAACCTTTTCTTCAAGGCTGCTATTTCTCCATTTGGCCTTCAAGTCTTTGATGTCCTTAGAGAAGTCCCTGTTATTGTTGTTCTTCAATGCATCTTTAAGTAATTTTTCTATCTGAACGACTTCAGATTGCATGCCTTGGAATTCTTGCACAAGAGTCTCTTTTGGCTTTTTAGATTCCTCTTTTACAGTCGGATGATCTGTCAATTCATATGAGGCGGGACCTTTCTTCTTGCTTGAATCACCACAGAATCCTTTGTTCCAAGCAAGCGGGCGACCTTTATTCCAGGCAACAGTGTCATGTTTCGAGCAAACTCTAGACCTTTGGACTTGCACACCGTTGCTATAGCATTCATATCAAACAATGAGCTAAAAACAGCATCCTTGTTTTGGCGAGCTTCTTCAACCGATTCTATGAGATAGTTATCATAGTTGAATATTGCCAATGCACAAGGAAGTCTGGTCAGTATTTGATACAATGATGGCCCGTCTATTCTTAAGGCATGCAGTGAAGAAGCAGATGGCTGCGGACAAAGCTTTCTGTAAAACTTCCTGTAGCCAGCATACAAAAGAGTATCATTCGCTAGGATGCAAAATGGTAATTGATGAGCTATAATGAACCGTTCTTTCTTCTTTGGAATATACGGCTTCAAAGCATTCAAAATCAGCAGGCAAGGATATGCTTCTTTTTCTTCAACGTCAGAACATTCCTTTTTCAGGTCGTCGATACTGAATTCATCTTTTCTGTCATCGAGAAGTAGGCTTTTCAGAACAGATTTTAAGCAGCGTAATCTCCTTCTTGTTAAATCTGTGGTGTTGCCTGTGATCAGCTCTTCTTCTTCCACGTCATCCTCGTCATCATTTTTACTGGCGAGTTGACTTTATCCTGCAACAGTGCTCTCAATTCTTGTTATGTTGCTCCTTTCGACTTTCCTAGCCTATGAAGCAAGAACATTACATTGTCAATATCTTGTAGCACGAAAATAAGGCATCTTACCAAAACAGCCATTTTGTATCCATCAATCCTTTTTTGGTACGTATCGACTTTAGCTTTCCATTTGTGCGCTTCTTCAGGCTTTCTTTTTATTTTTGCTTCGTACTTTTTTTTCTTGTATTCTTCGCCTCGTGCAATATTCCTTCTTGCATTCCTAGGCAGATCGGCAAAAGTAGATGTCCTGCTATTATCGTCTACTGGCTGTTGCGAGTCTTTTTTTGATCTTTCTTCTGCTTTTTTCTGGATATAGCTTCTGTATTTGGCTTCTCGGTTAGGCACCAAATGTACTCGTAACAAAACATCCAGTAAACTGTTCATCAAGCCATAGAAGATTTTTGGCGTGCTCCACATATTTTTCATGTTTGTGGTAACATCAACAAGAGCATTTCCCATTTCATAAGACTTTAATGATGTTTCTTTAAACTTGCCTCGCTCTATTCCAGATGATTCTAGGGCCTTGAAGATGGCCATCTGAACCGGATGCTTGTTTAAGTTTGTCTCTTTCGCACCAACTGAGCCAAAGTAGTAAGAATGTATCAAACTAATGTGCTGATGTTCCATAAGCATGCTAAAGTCCTTCATAAAAGAATCTGCTACGGAAAGAGGGCCAATGGTATGCTCTATAGTACAGTCTTGGCTGGGTAAAAAGCCATCTGGGAGTATATTTGCAATGGTAAAAGAGCCATGTGTAATCATATCACAATTTCGTAACTCTAACAGAACCATATTCATTATGAACGAGATATTGATAATGTAATCAGAGACTTGGGTAAGAGTGCTTTCAAGTTTTTCCAAAATAGCCTGTTTTATCTCCAGCGGTAAACCTTTTCTGATAATTCGGTTTACCGCCACGCTACAAGTTCTATACTCTATATCGGTAGAATGAACCTCTGGTCCTGTATCGTCGTGCTCCCCTTCTGTTACTTCTTCCCTTAAATTTCTTACTATAGAATGAAAGTTTCCTTGAACGTATTCTTTAAAAACTACGTCATTCTTTTTTATGGAATTTTTGTCCAAATAATATCTCAGGACAGTAGGTGTACAGCTTGCATACGTTGCAGCTTATGTCAAGACACCTCTTGGTAAGGTTTTGATATTGAGCAACTTTTGTTCCAACTTGTTCAGATCCCTTTCCACACTTTTGCTTTTTTTAGTAGTGGAGTCAACAGTGGCCTTTATATAATCATGAATAGAACGGAAGAAGCTGTTGTATAAGAGTTCAGGAGATTCTGGTATAAGCCGTGGTCTTTTTAAGGGAGGATTCTCAGAGGTTTCGCTAGCAGTACGCTTCAAGTTTTGCCATATAATTGGAACCCTTGTTATGTTAGTGCCATCAAAATGGCTTTTCTGTTCAGTATGTTTCATTCTAGGTTATAAAGTGTTTGAGCTATAAGGAACTCTCATCAGACTGTTATCCTCACTAACCTGATGATAGTTTTCAGAGATTATTGAAGGCAAGAGAAAAAAAGAAAAATAACGTTGTTGCTGATATCCTTGGCCGTGTCAAAGCTTATTTATCACAGTGATGTTGTCATCTGCGTTAGATACAGTGAAATGACTCATTAAAGTAGAACATCTCTACAATATGAAATTAGCAAAATCATCTCCATATATTCCGACTAGACGATATAAGCTTTTCTACTAAGGTGAATACTATGCTATATTTTTATTCAAATGGGTAATACTAGAGACGCTGCAATAGGATACTGCAAGATTCAAAAAAGGAAATACCACAGTTTATCTCAGGAGATCCCAGTGGTATTCAACATGGATTGTGCCGTCCGTCATGACATATTTAATGATTTTGGCAGTGCAACCCATCTTGATAGAAGACTTCATAGTAATACGGGCCTTCTTACGACGCATAGCCTCTAGTTGGCTACTGCTACTACCTTGATCATTATCTACAGAAGATACTACGTTAGTAGTATCAATAGTACCTGTGCTATTCTTAGCTTTCTTCTTATCGGCACCAACATGATCACACAAATAAAAAGTGATGTGAACTGGCAAATCTTCAATAATGGGCTTCCCAATGAATTGGAAATTGCTTGCAACGGGATACTGTCGTTTAAATACCCACTTAGCATGCAAGAACGCGTCTTTTTTGAACTATTCCTCGAACTTATCAGCCGTAGTAAAGATGATGGTCTGACTACTTTCCTCATAAACTGGAATAGTAGGGCGAACAAAATCAGCAGTAGTAGAGATGGAGATACTTTTAAAGTTGGTAGACATTTCAGTAGATGATGTATATTTAATAACTGTGTGAACTGTTATGGATAAAGTGTCATAAAATATTATTGTGACTGTTTTTCTACAGGGCGATTTAACGTTATTCACAAATGCATTGATCGGAGTTCAGATATTGTTCCCAATTTGTTCATAGTAAGCTGGAGATCAAAGACGTAGTATATCAGCCAGTCCTGCGCGTTTGTTTGTCTCTTGGCAATTCGATTGTTCCATATATAACCAGTATGTCTATTATTTCTTTCTTTTTCTCTTTTTATTAGCGAAAATATGTCACGAAATAATAATCATACCCAAAAGACACCCTTGCTGACACATCTTGTTGCTGGTGGTGCAGCTGGATTTATGGAAGCCTGTACCTGTCATCCATTAGATACAATAAAAGTTAGAATGCAGCTTGCCAAACATGCTTCAAGAGGAACAAATGTAAGCGACTGACTGTTTTATATTGTACCCACTGATCATATGGTTGAATAATAGGGGAGACCACTGGGGTTTATAGGAGTGGGTGTAAAGATTGTTCATAATGAATCATTTTGGGCCCTGTATAAAGGCTTGGGAGCCGTTGTCTCTGGTATAGTACCAAAAATGGCCATTCGATTTTCATCCTTTGAACTCTACAAGTCATGGATGACTGATAGTAATGGAAAAGTAAGCACGACCTCGGTTTTTTTTTGGCAAGTCAATTTACATTTCTTAGGAGTGTTTGGTTAACCAAGTTTATCTTTAGCTGGTCTTGCTGCTGGCACAACCGAAGCTATTCTTGTAGTTTCTCCTATGGACCTTATAAAAATTCGCTTACAGGTAACAGATAAAAAAGGAAAGCGAAGATCCACATTGACACCTGTTTAGGCTCAGCGTCACTCCATGGCAGATCCTTTGGATATTCCCAAGTATCGCAATGCACCACATGCTGCTTATACAATTATTAAAGAAGAAGGTATTCGTGCGCTTTATAAAGGTGTCACCCTGACTGCGCTAAGACAAGGTAATGATGAATGTATACAAAAGGAATTCTATGAAAGTTCATTCCCCTTGTTAGCCACCAATCAAGCTGCAAATTTTACTGCCTATCAAAAAATGAAGAAAATGGCACAAGGGCTCCAAGAATTGAGTGAATTGCCATCTTACCAACATTTGATATTAGGAGGTGTCTCTGGCGCAATGGGTAAAAACAAAATCGCACAAATATTTATATTTGTTGTTTATGCCTTATTAGGTCCACTTTCTAATGCCCCGATTGATACGATCAAGACACGTATTCAAAAGTCAAGTGCATCAGGTAGTGGCTTTGAAAGATTCAAGACAGTTACTAGTGAAATCATAAAAAAGGAAGGGTACTTTGCATTTTATAAGGGTTTAACCCCTCGTTTATTAAGAGTAGCACCAGGACAAGCAGTGACATTCATGGTATACGAAAAGGTACGAGCCTTGATTGATCAATTTTATGGAAAAACAGAGATGTCCGTTCACATCAAAATTAAATAAATAAGCTACAGCTTTCTTTTGATCCAGAAGGTGTCTAACTGGTCACGTTTAAGTGTTAAAGCATCCGAATCATCATCTTGATTGTCTTCAATCTGCCAATCAATAGAATGGTATCCTGTTGTGATCGGAAGAGTGGAAGGTGACCTTACATGTGAGTAAGAAGGTATCTGAGAGTAACTGCAGTAATTGTTGCTGTACAATAGTCCACAATTATCTTCCGAGAGGGTCGCTCCATTTTCATTCTTTATTAGAATGCTGTCAGTCGTACTACAGTTACAGCTATTTACATCATCATAATCTGAAAGTATTTCACAGCATCTACAAGAGCTATTGTCATCCTCAGCACATGGCTGTTGTTTATGACCAAAGATAGCTCTTTCGTCTCTTTCATCATCTTGTTTCTTGAAAAATCTTGACTTTTTCTCAGTGCACCTAGGATTTCTTTTGGTCAAAGAAGAAGAGCGAACACTGTTCTGATCCTCCTTTGTTTGTCTCTTTAGAAATTCTGCTTCTGAAAATACGAGATCGGGCACTATTTTTGGTAAATAAGCAAGGGAAAGAGAGAAGGGATATAGAGTACCTCCTCGATTGAGTTTTCCTTTTGCAGACGACTTTCCCTTGTTAAATAAACCCAAAGAAGGTGGCCTATTCCTCTTTCGTGACTTGATCTATTTTCATTTTATCATCCATATTATCCCTGACAGTAAAATGAGTTCGTATTTACCGTGATGCGATCAATTTCTATATTCGGTGAAGTAAACTTCTACAGAATTATGAGTAACATGAATATTTTACTATATTATAATCATAACCTCCAAGAGGTGCAATCCATTTGGTTTAGTAGAAGTCACGTAAGGCTTTTTCAATTCATGATCCACATCCTTTCTTTTCTGGTCATTCTCTCTTCCAATTGATGCTTGAATGCTTATATTTCTTCTAGTCGATGTTTGATTTACGTCTACTTGACTTACAGAAGTCATTAGTAAACTATTACAATTTATATCATCATCATCATCGTTTATAACAATAGACACTGGTATTTCATCAGGTGGTTCATAATATGGAGCGTATGTCCTTTGGTCTTCTATGTAAGATCTTATACGTGATGCTCTTTCTTCTGGAGATAGCAACATTTTTAAATAATAAATAAAAAAGAAGGAAAAGAGCAACTTGTGTGTTAAGCACCATACTTTGCTATATAACCCAATTTATTTCCAATCTCTGCAAAGAAATGCCAGGCTAAAATTTTGTTGTTGGTGCGAGTGATATCTTGACCAAAGTGTTCAATAAAGTCAATTCGCGTAGATCCAGGATGAAAATAAGAGTAAATCAATGATTGGCTTTGATCAATCTCTTCTTCCTCTAGTCGCATTCCTCCTTTCATCAGATAACTTTGTGGTATAATATTGGGTGAGCTTTTCAGTTGAATAAGAGATACAATGCAAACAAGCGTATCAGGCCTATCCAAGGCACATGCCTCATCAATGACTGTCCAAGCCTCCTTGAAATCTGTAAAGTCTATAAGCTTGATAGTTGATTTTATAGGTGACATATCACAATCCAATGTAAACTTTATTGTCTCTATTGGCATAGTACCAAACCTTTATGATGGATAAGTAAAAAAAAAAAGAGCAGTTTATAGTACTTGCCGTTTTTGCTTTACTTGTTCTGATGTCTCATTCTATAATCTATCAGTAATTCTCTTCCCTTCTTCTACATTGCGGTGTGCTTTACCGATTCGTACAAGCCTTGTAATTGTAACACATAATCTGTACTTTTCTTTTCCAACATTAGCTGTCCAGAGCAGCCCATTTTTGTTATTTTATTCACATGAGGTACAGCTCGATTAGGTAAAAAGGGACAATAATAGATGAGCACGCTCTCGGGACTTCCTTGGGCAGACATGGTAAAAATAAAAATAAGGAAGAGAGCGGAGAATGAATAAGGTGCTGCTTAGTATTTCAGGGTCTGCCTAACTCAGCATATCCAATGAAAATCAAGTATAATTTGATGTTTTAAGACATCAGTTCCAGACAAAAGGACCAAACAAGAGCCATTTATAAAGATAATAGACCACACAAAACACAGAAAGTGTCAGAGTAAGATGAGAGTAAAAGACATTGTGTGTGGGAGCTCCTTAAAATGAATTTATCGCGGAGTACCTTGCAGCCATGATCAAACATTAGAGGCGATCAAGCATTTTACCATGAAATAGCACTGGAAATAAACAACTGTCAATGGTAATATATGATACTTATGGTGAATGAGAATGAAGCAGAGGACCCCACTGAGAGTAACTTTGACAGCATTTCTGGTTAGTATCATACTGAGCTGTGCATTCCAAAAAGTGCTCTAAAAAAGATGAAGACAACACTTGCCTCAATTTTAAAATCAGTCACAGTGAAATAAAAAGTTTAAACCGCTCAAATAGTGGAGTGTCATTTTTTCTTTTTTTTTTCTTCTTCTTTATCACTTACAATAGTATCAAGATGGCACCTGATTTAAAGGAGTACGATCAGGAGCAAGTTCGCCTTATGGAAGAAATGTGTATTGTCATTGATGAAAATGACAAACGTATTGGAGCTGATTCCAAAAAGACTTGTAAGTTCCTTTTATTGATCTTATTAAAGAAGAGGTTCCTTACAAGTTTTGTATATGCCAGGCCATCTCATGACAAATATCGATCAGGGCCTTTTGCATCGTGCTTTTAGTGTCTTTTTATTTGATTCTCAAAATAGACTTTTACTTCAACAGAGAGCAAGTGAAAAGATCACTTTCCCTGATATGTGGACAAACACCTGCTGTTCTCATCCTTTGAATACTCCATCTGAGCTTATAGAAGAAGATCAATTGGGTAAATAATAAAAGCCAAAAAAAAAAAAAGGAATCAGTGTTGCTCATATATGCATATAGGAGTACGTACTGCAGCACAGCGTAAATTACAACATGAACTTGGTATTATACCAGAACAAGTACCACTCGATAAGTTCAAGTACTTGACTCGCATTCATTATGTTGCACCCAGTGATGGACAATGGGGTGAACATGAGATTGACTATATCCTCTTTATGAAGGCAGATGTGACACTTCAAGTGAATCCTAATGAAATTAGAGATGTGAAGTATGTTACTGCTGAAGAACTTGAAGCAATGTTTAAGGATCCTAGTAAGTTTAGCAAATGTGTATAAATAAAAAGATGGCTAACATCTATTAGATATTCCCATGACACCTTGGTTCAAACTTATCTGCAATACATTCTTATTTAAATGGTGGAAGCAATTGGATACAATTGAATCCATTGAACCTGATCATACAATTCACCGCTTAGGCTTTTAATCTAGTAATAATAATAAAAAAACGTTCCTTCATACTATTTTTGTGTGAATATGTCAAAATAGTAATGATCTGCCCTTGCACGTGTATTTATTATAATTATTTCTGGCTTTATTTATTCTTGCCTTCTTTTTTCTTTCTTTTCTACTAATGTCTAATGAGGAGTGGCAGCTACCCATGCCAAGTGGAATCTCACTTAATCACCACTCGTTCACTGTTGACCTATTAAAACAATTCAATTGTGAAACAAGTGATATATCTAGTGTAGAGGTATTTATAGTCAGTAGTTGTATCATAATTGACTCTTTAATTAGATAGAAAGTATTCAGTCAACTACAGACGTCAATACAAATACTACAAAACCAGATACCTCACAAAAAGACCAACGACAACAACAGCAACAACAAAGACAACAGAGACGACGATCAGCAGGTGATTTGATACGTAAATCATCTTCATATTTCAAGAAATGGAACGAACCCCTTACGTGGACCCTGAAACGAAAGAAGCATAAAGATTACCCGCCACCAGTTCAAAATATATTTACACAAAAGAAACTATCAAAAATAGCCATTAATACAACCATTTCTATAGCACCTTCCTCACAGCAACCATCAGGATCCATCAAAGATATTCAACCACCCATCATCACACAATATCCACCAACACCATTAAAGTATTCGCCTATTGAGCCCCTACCGGAGTCAATGGTTGATACACATAAGAAACGTAGAACGTTACATAGACTATCTGTGCCTATACTAAAAATAACCTCTGCATTACAACAAAAGACAGAAGACGATATACTAAGGAGAAGACGATCAGATTCAGATCTGGTTTATCATCTTGGAGATACGCGTCATAATAATTCATCATTTCTAACTAAAAAATGGAATAAATTGATTCACACATGTAAAAGAGGGTTTAAAAAGAAAAGGCATCCACCAATTCATCTTTAATAAAATCTTTTTTTTTTTTTCCAGAGAGAGAAAGAGAGAAAATCATTCTTTCCTCTAAACTGATTTTTGTTGCACCAAAACTGAGAGAATAAAAGGGGGTAAAAATAAAAGCAAAAACATTGTCAAAGAGAGTCATTTGATACACTCTTTAATTGTTCCCATTACAGGCTTTTTTAAAAAAATAAAAATTAGACATCAGAACTTAAGAGCAGCCATTAAAAAAAAGAAGCCTTCTACTATCTGGATTAAATAGTTTACAAAGCTCGTTCAAGTACGCATTTGATATTATACGTCAAACTACCTTTTTTTTATATCTCCACTTGATCTCTGATTGGTCCAAAAGTTATCTTCAACTGGTCTAGCTTTAGGTTAAAAACAGATATCACGCAAATTAAATAAACACTCAGGGGGAGCAATTTTTTATTTTTCTCTCTTTTTTTAAATTATTACCGCCATGTCAGATATACTGAATACGCTATTATCCATTGCCATGATATTTGCTCCTACTTTGGGCTATTTTGACCAAGTAAATACGCTCTTCTTTTTTTTTTTTTTTGTGTTTATAGTAATTACTAAACAAGTCTAGATTAGGATGATTGTAAAGAAAAAGACCAGCTTAGGCTTTAATTCAGTGACATGTGCCATTCTATTATTCTCAAAGTAAATAATCAAATATTGTGAAAAAAAAAAAGGGTAGATATTTATTCATTCAATAGTATTTTGCGTATCTTCTTTTGGTAAACCAGTAAAGCAGACGTACAATAACCTTTTATAACAAACCTTGTCTTAGGCTTGGCAAGAGATTTGATATGACCTTATTATTCCAATCTATTGCAATGATAACTGCAATGTTACTCTTATTGTATACAGTCATTCGATATAAGCCTATCGCATCCTTCAATCCACTGACAAGAGTTGATTCATCAAGTAGTATTTCATTTATAGAAGACGAAGACATAATTGAAGTTGACAATCAAAAATCATCTTTCTGGGCTTGGGACCACTTTTTGGATTATTTCAATTGTTTATTAGCTTATACCACCTTGATCGCCCTTCTATACCTCATCTTCCATCAATATAACACATTTATTGAAGCTCTTGGCTTTTTAAGTCTAGGCATTGAAAGCACATTACCTGTTCCTCAGATCTTGACCAATCTTAAGCATAAGAATGTAGACGGATTCAGCTGGGTTATCTTGGCTAGTTGGGTAATGACTTTTGATGATAGCAATGACATATCTAACAATAGCCTTGTAGTTCCTTGGTGATGGATTTAAAGCCTTTTATTTCTTATATACTCAATCTCCTATTCAATTCGTCGTCTGTGCTATCCTTCAGCTCTCATTTGACACAATTATCGTTGGACAATTCTTGATCTATTCTTCACCTATCTTAAAGAAATGGCTTGGTATCCAAGACAACTATGAATCTATTGCATAAAATAATAAAAATGGAAACACACGTGGTGTTACTTTAATGCGCAAATAACGAGCCAAATAATCTGCACGTGCATCGAAGGGTCTGTAACAAACAGTGGATTTCAATTGCAGAAAGAAAGAGAAAGAGAGAAATTTTTATTCTAATTTGAATATAAATTTTTGTCTTGACTGTCAACATCCAGTACACTCTTTCTCTTTCTTTCTTTTTCAACTTTAATGAAAATAAGCTATTTCCTTTGGGCTTCAGTACTTGCCAGTGGCAGTTTGAGTATGCCATCGTTGCTACAGCAACAACCCTTCGTCACGAATCAACAAGTTAATGTGACCGTACACGGACGGTATCTTCATATTACAGATATTCATGTAAGATATACGAGTAAACAAAAACGGGGGTGTTTATCTAATAATCACGCAGATGGATAAGCATTATTTGAAAGGCGCGACCATAGCCTCTGATTGTCACCGTGAGCCGAACAAACACAAAAAGAGAAAAAAGAAACAAGGTCTCTTGGCTGGATATTGGGGTGCGCCCAATACAGATTGTGATTCTCCTCCGAGACTTGTATACCATAATATAGAGTACATTGCCAGCGAATGGAAAAACAAGATAGACTTTGTGATTTGGACAGGTGACAATGCTAGGTAACCAAATGGCTACATTCTATGACGTTTTTTCTCATAATTTTGCGACAGACATGACGGAGATGCATTGATCACTAGAACTAAAAAGGAAATCATCGGTTATAATCAAAAGGTGACCCGATTGTTAAAAGAAGCATTCACGTTAGATGATAATAGAACTTTACCTATTGTACCTTGTATAGGTAAGCCAAGCCCATTCCCTTGAATTGAAGAGAACTAATAGAGGTATATAGGTAATAATGATGTGCATCCTCATAATGCACTGAGAGGTATCAAACATAATCCACAGTTGGAAGAGTTTAGCGTACTCTGGCAAGACTTTATTCCAAGCGATCAAGTGAAATCATTCAAGAAGGGAGGTTATTTCGCTATCAATGTCGTTCCTGGGTTACGTGTTCTTTCGCTAAACACTCTCTACTTTTTCTCATCAAACGATGTTGTCGGTAGTTGCCATGACCCAACCAGTCCCGGTCATCGTCATATCAAATGGATGCGATCTCAACTCAAAAAAGCTCGCAGAGATAATGTCAAAGTGATCATTATTGGACATGTACCTCCTACTGTAAAGACGTTTAAGGACAGCTGCTTAGACGACTACATTCGTCTGTCTACTAAATTCGCTGATGTTATCACTGGGCACATGTATGGCCACGCCAACATGGACCATTTTCAAATCATTGGAACCACCATGAGCAGCAATAGCATCATGTCTGGCTTAGATCAAGAAAAAGAAGGTGCAGTCGAAATATATAAAGATGCAGGTCGTTTCATTTCAACACTCAAGCGTCAGTATCGTAAGGTGAAAAAGATTCGACATACTGAAGATCTTGTTGTTGTTCACGTAGCTCCTCCTATGCTACCTCTGTTCTACCCCACTTTCCGTATCAATGAGTACGAAACAAACCATAGCTCCTCTCAATTTGGTAACTGGCTTCGATACACACAGTGGTACACAAATTTGACATACTGGAACGAAGCACGCGACCCGATCACTGGCAAACGTCTAGCACCACAATTCGAAATTGAGTATTCTACAGACAAGACGTACAATATGACAGATTTGACAGTCAAAAGCTGGCTTGACTTTGCCGAAAGGGTTTCTTCAAAGAATGAAAAGCAGCTTTGGAGAACTTATTTAAGAAACATGTTTGTTCAGACTAGCAATCAGTGGTATGAGCAAAGTATAGTAGATAATAGACCTTCTATAAGACCATGGTGGAGTTGGTTGCTAGAACTTGTTACAGGAATAAATCCATTTGCCTAGTGTCACTTCTTTTTATTACTTTATTTCATTTGCTACATAAATTATTATTATTATACAAAGTAATGCTGGGCAATGCATATGTATAACGCACAGAAAGAGACAGATATTTATAGAGAATATACATGCATACGTATGTGTATATACTAATTAAATTGCTGAAGGTGATATCTTCAGTTGTTCAAGCGGAATTGGCTCAAAGCTATGAATATCAATGCCTCTGGACAAAAGTTCTGGTTCAGCATGAGGGGGTACCAAGCGTCTGATTAAATCAGGTCGAATGGATAACTCTAACAGGTCATCAATAAACAATCCTTTTCCCTTCTATTTTTTTTTATATATATCTTACCTTCCCTTGTGAAATTCAAGACAGGTGGCAAGGGCTTTCCATCAGGAAGTCTAGTGTTTGGATCACGAATTGGATCAAAGAAGGGATGACATAATGCTTCGATCGGAGTAATTCTTTGCTGAGGATGGTACTGCAGCATTCGGGTTAATAAATCAACTGCTTCAACTGTTGCAGTAGTAAAGATCTAAAAAACACAAAACAAAAAAACACAGTCAATCATCTCAGACTATAAACTATGTTTAATGATTTACCTTTGACAGTGCTTGACGCTTGATCTGAGGGAATCGATGCTCGACATAGCTGGCATTCATTGCAGCAATTTCTTGCTTAGAAGGTGTTCCCAGAATCTTTATGATTTCTACAAGTTGATCAATTCCACTTTCTCCTGGAAAGAAAGGCTGACCCAGGATTAGCTCAGCCATAACGCAGCCTGTTGACCAAGTATCGATACTAAGTGTATAGTTTGTAGCACCAAAGATCAATTCTGGAGCACGATAATACCGTGAGCAGATATAAGAGACATTGGGTTCACCGGGAACAAGTATCTTGGCACTAGACATATGATCAGTTACCCCTTCTTTTTTTTCTCCTCTCTCTCTTTTTGCTCTGTCTGTCTATAACTCTTGTTCGTCTTACCTTCCAAAATCACACATTTTACAAATACCTGTAGCAGGATTTAATAGAATATTTTGTGGTTTGATGTCACGATGACAAATTCCAAGGGAATGAATGTATGCTAATGATCTGAGCACTTGATACATGTATACTTGAACTAGTATCATTGGCATGTGTTGTTTTGCTTTGGCGTAGTATCTTGTTGCTTTATACAAGGTATCAGGCACATACTCCATAACAAGGTTCAAATAGACCTCATCTTCTTTGTTTTCAACTTGGTTATAAAAGTATGACTTGAGCTGACAAACATTAGGATGATCAACAAGGCGCATTATTTGTAACTCACGATTCTATAAAGGAATAAATCATTTCTATTTCATTTTTTATAAGGTCTCCCTACTTTAAATCTTCTATCTTGAAGAACTTTTTTGATAGCAGCTTCCTCGTTTGTTTCGATCAGACGCGTTTGGTAAACAACTCCAAAAGAACCGTTTCCTGTTATCTTCTTGTTTGTGTATTCTAGTCTGAATTGTTTTCCAGTTCTTGCTTCTTTTGCAATCACTTTAATCGTTTTATCATGATGACCTATTGCTATATTATCTTTTTAGTTTTCCATAGGTTGATACAATGTTCATCATTACCTGTCATGCTTTGTTATTGACTATATATATATGTATACTTTCAGATTATTATAAAAGAGGAGTCTTTTTGTCAAGAAAAAGAAAAAAAGAAGAGAGCTGTTACGTATATGAACAATAAGAGTTTATGTTGGGGTGTGTGTGTGAATGTAAATCTACCTTATTAACCGTCACAAAACCGGATCTTTTTTTTGATTTTGATTAACCTCCCGATGGATTTTACTTGGCATAGGTTGTAGTAAAACGCATGACAAGGAGAGGAACAAAACTATACCCTGGATTGATATTCTAAATGCATTGTTTTTTTTTTTTTTTTAAAAAAAAAAAAAAAACACGCCCAATTTAAGGGGATTGAAAACAAGCCCTTTCTTTCCCTTTAAATGCACTGTTAAAAAATGAATATCTCCAAATGCTTTATTATCGATCAAAACGACACTCTAGAAAGAATATTTTTCCTCGTAGACTTAATTTCTTACTCGATGCCTCAAGAATTCAAGAACGGCTCGTGTCCCCTGATCGACGATGGCAGGACGAGGGACCCTGAATCTGATGTGTGTTAATACAAATTACTAGATTAGTCTAGTATGACTTACCTGTTGCCAAATACCGTGAGCTCTTTCAAGGTTGTGATTGTTGACAGCTCAGGAGGAAGATACCCAATATCATTGTTGGAAAGGTTCAAAATTTCCAGTTTCTTCCCAAACATGTCAATAGAAATATTATCCAACTTGTTGGAGCTTATAGAGAGTATCTTGAGTTCTGGTAGAATGGATGCCATATTATCTGGAAGACTGGTAAGCAAATTATTATTTAGCACCAATTCTTCAAGATGAGGAAAGCTGCTTTCACCATTAGCAGTTAATTGTTTCATACGATTCTGGGATAACTTTAAGGATTTCAGGTTAGGAAATACCATCCCTTCAATCGTCAAACTAAACTGTTCAATACAGTTATAGTCCAGATCAATCTTGACCAGGAACTCTGAAATGCAGCCCAAGCTGGAGGGAATAGTAGAAAGCAAGTTATGGTCTAGTGTGTATGTAATGAGCATGTCTCTTTTATAAAAGCACTTTATATCTTACCTAACAACACGGTGCCTGGTATTGTCTGATTTGAGAAATCAAGATCTTCTTCTGGTAGCTCCTTTAACTGCTTGTTTGACATGATTAGTTTCTTGGCTATATCCACTTTCTGTTTTCGTGATTGTGTATCATTCATATCTATATTAGCGCTTGTTATATCGGATTCTTTTCTATGAAATAAAATCTCATTTTACCTTTTTCATTCTTGTCCTTATCGAATGCTGCATCATCATCATCATCAATAGAATTATCAGCTTGTTCATTTAACTTGTTTTCTTGCTGTTGGCTCTTGAATTTACTTCTTAATGACTCGATTAAATGGGTCATGGAAGAAGTAACACGCATAGGATTTCCTTCAAGATGGATCGTTTTTAATTCCTCAAACTGTCCCAATTCACAAGGTAGCTGGTGTATATCATTTGCCCTGATATCAAGACGTTGTAAATGGGTCAAACAGACAATTGCAGCCAAAGGAATGTCTTGTAGCTTGTTGGATGATATATCTAATGTTAAGATGTTGGGGGCTCCACGAAGATGTATCATACCCTCTTCTGTCATCCTGTTGTTTCCTAAAGACACTTCAACTAGTTTTGGAAGGTCAATACTGCCTGTTGAAATTTGTGTTAGTTGGTTATCACTGGCATGCAAGCGTACGAGTGATGGCAACGTAATTTCTCCTAATTCAATCATTAGTTTTTCATTTCTTCTTGATCAATGCCAAGTATACCTTTGAATAAAACCCGTAGTCTGTTTTGGCCAACTTGTAATTCTTGAAGCTTTGTAGCATGAAGAATAGCTTCAGGAAGCTGCTCGATTTTGTTATGACTTAAATTAAGTTTGACGAGGCTTTTAACAGCTGTATCATTTGGTATATGGATATCTTTGATGGTATTATGGCTTAGATCCAGATGCTCAATACTAGACTCTGATGTATCAGGCAAGGATACCTGGTGTAAATGATTATGTGACATGTCGAGTTCTTTAAGGTTCTTCAACTTTAAAAGCACGCTGGGTACGTCTTCGAATTCATTGTATGGGAGCGATACTGACGTCAGGTTTTGTAATAGTTCAATCGTATCAGGCAAGCTTTTTAACTTGTTTACCCTAAACTAGATTTGCTCTTAGTCAAGAACTGTATTGGTTTGGGCCCATGACCTACATCAATCAGCTTTAGAGCAGCGAATTCTTTTCCAAGCCTTTCATCAATTTCTGTAATCTGATTATCTCCAGCAATGAGTTTCGTAAGTTCCTCGACATCATACCATGCATCCCCTGAAGAGCTAAAGTCTACGACAACGGAGTTGGGATCAACATGATACCTAAAGAAGTTACAGTTAGTTTATAACAATTTACTTATATTTTTCATATACTTGCATATTTATCACTTCATCTGGTATCTTGTCCAGATTTCTGCTGGATATGTTTAATTTTCCTGAACCCTTTGCCTGTTTGATGACTACATCCAGTCTTCTTGGTGCCACTGTAGACTTTTCTGTAGCACTTGAGCTTCCGTACCTCTGAGCACCTGTCATCACTTTGCTGCTCTTTGGAACAACTTGAGGCTCCTCTTCTTGGCGGCCACTAGGTTGCTTTACAACTGCCAATCGTGCACGTTGTTGTGCCATAAACGTCTTCACTCCTTCCGTTGGTCCGGCTGACTTTACAGTGCTCTTGCTTACTGGCGTAGTTTTTGGAGTCTTGGGTTCAGCAGGTGATGGCGTAGAAGGAGTTGGCTGCTTTTGAGTTCTTAGCATAGATGCCTTTGTGGGTCTAGGTTGAATGGAGGGCTTTCTTTGTCCCACTGTCATTGGAATTCAAACAAGTTTCTGAAAGTGCTGGAAGAATAAATAAAGAAGGGGGTTTTTATTTCTGTACATATTATTTTTAGGCTCAGCCTTATTTGACACACAAACAAGTTTTAAGAAGAAAAGGAGAATTTATTGTTCAACAAGGGGACACTGTCCAGCCAAAACAACTTTGGCTACATCTGACCATAACTTTTTGACATCATCAGCATTTTCATCATTAAAGTGCATACGACAGTCAGCATTGTTAACGCTGTATTCAAGCAGATCAGTTTCGTCTCCAGTAAATTCTGAGGTTGGTCTATAGACTTCTCTAAATGTCCAACCCATATCTGCGCGTTCAGGGAAAGGTGTAGGGGCGCTAGAATCTTCACTAAGGCCAAGAATTTCGAGATCCATCAAGAAACTAGACAGACGATCGCTTTCACCACCTGGGAAGGAAGCAAACTGCATACGATTACCTCGAATTCCACCCAGACCCATAGCAGGAACTTTATGGGAAAGACGAAGACGAGATGCCACAATAGCACAGGTAGAGCCGCAACGGCCATCGGAAAGGATCAAGACATCCGAGGGCTTCCATTTTGTGTTTGTGTACTTGTTGTTCAGGCTGTCGTTCCAACTTTCACAGCTCAGGGTAATCGGCTGTGAGAATTTGACTGTGTCTTTTCCTCTCTTGTACTCTTTAGTAGTTGTAAGCCATGAACTACCACTATAGCCCTTTGATCTGTAATCGATCCATTTTGTGGATTCTTGTTCGTAAGCTTTCTTGACAACTCGTTCGAGGAAAGGTGAGTACTTTACATCAGACATATAATCAGGGGTGGAGTTGAAGAGGGTACTAATAAGGAATTCTCCTGCACATGCATCGCCACCACCGTTGGACGAAAGATCTGTGTAGAAAAGAGATGTCAGTAAGAAAGTAAAAGACAAGGCAGCATACATTACCAAGAATGATCTTCTCGATCCCCTTCTTTTCAAAATCTTGTAGACCAGAAATGACATCGTTTACGAATTGTTCCTTGTCTTCAGAAGCAATAGAGAAACTTTGGATATCTACAACGCCAACTTTGTCAAGGTCACCCTCCAGCTGTATAAATTCAATATATGGGCCCTTGGAAGCGCCTACAGCGTTAAGATTGCCTTCAGAATTAAGCGCAAATACGTCTCCTTCGTGGATCATCTTTAATTCATGAATATCATAGTGGGTGTCTCTCTTTTGATGGTGAGCAGATTGACAAAACTTTGTCCAATAATTATCAGCATCGCTAAAGTTTGGAGGCACTTGAGCAACCCAAGGTACTTGAACAGTAAAAGGTTCGTCATAATCTTCTTGTATAGGTTTTGTGCCTTGTTTAGCACAACGCATGGTATAGTTATGAAACTCTTGAGCAGGTAAGAAACGGTGGTAACCAAGATCATCGGCACCATCATCCCAACCGTGAAAGTAACTCTTGGTATTCATGATGTTATTAAAACATGTGTTTACATCTTTGCTTTCTCCATTATTGTTGACAGCATAGTTAACAATCATATCCATAGCTTCCATACCATCAATCTGTGTTACTTCGCAGCCAACCCAAGTCTCTTTGGCTTCTGGCCAAACGTCATTTTTGACATAAGCAACATTAGCAATTAATCGCTTATTTCTTAAAAGTGCATTAAGTTGAATCGGCTGCCAAAAGATGAATTGTCGATAACAGAAAGGGACGTAAGACTATAAATACATAGGTTTATATTTGTATACTCATTGAGCTGACATATAAAATATCTTACTAGGTGAGCATCTTGAACTTTATCTAGTAATAAGGCAACTGCTTCTTGAAACTCTCGATCGGATTTCCAGTCTTCCTTTAATATCAAATCAAGACCGTAGGATATGTTTACTGCTGGTACGGACAATCCTTCTACATTTGGCGGAGAGGCTGCTATTTCCTATAATAAGCAAGTTCAAATTTTTAGCTTCATTTCCTTTCTATTAAACTATTCCATTACTGCTTTACATTAAACACATAAAGTTCGTTTGTCACTTTTCTGACTGTGTCCACTGTTTGTTGAGCAATATCTTTGTCAAATTTAAAGTAATCGAGACAGGCTTTGGCATCATGAAAACTGGCGGTTTTTTTCCCAGCAATGGCAGCACAGGGGTCAGTTGTGTTCGTTGTTGCTGCAGAAGCTAAAGTTGATAATAAAAGTGTTAATGAACCAAGGAGCCCATAACCACTTGTTAACATTATAAGATTAGAAAATAAAGAAGGAAAGGAAAGGGAAAAGAGAAAGTACAAAAATAACAAAAACAATAAAAGTTAGGTTCTATAAATACATTAAATTGGTGACACATTGATCCAGAACCCAATTTGCTTAATTTAGCAGCCAATTACTATTAGTTACTTGCTGGGTTCTTTGTTTTGCTTTTAGGCCCTGATAAAAAAAACACTCGTCCTATTCTTTATTTATTATGTTGTCAAGATCTAACCAATCAAATGGTACAATAAACGCTTTAAAGAGAACATTTGATTGCTTATTCTGGGGTCTATCGCAAGGTCTTCATCAGCCCGAGCTATCAGGATCAGAGACACTTCCGCCCTAAACGATCACCCAAAGACTGAATCTTCACGAGCTGTCTTCCGTTGCCATACCTACGGTAACAGCTACTGTAGCAACCATAAGTCTCATTATGCAGCCACAGACTTTCAATTCAACCTTTGGATATCTCTTCTCTGATAAATATTACGAGCTTGCACAAGGACGTGGAACTGTTCGTTTCAAAATCGAACAATTATGCGTCACAGTCATTCATTCTCAAGACTACCTAAACAACGAACGATCCACTTCAACCCAACCTACGTTCATTACGTCGTATCGCTTAAGACAAGGCCGCTGTCAGGACTAGCTATATTTACTAGGAGTATAAATTGGCCTTGTCGAATAATGATGCCTCTTTATTAAGAGTCAGCTCATAAGCCAAGGCATATATGCCACAAGACACACTGACAGCTAGAAGAACTTTAAACTAAGAACTCAAAAGATTGCTGATGGAATAGTGCTGACAATGTTCATCAAAGGTTTACGATACGATTATTATATGTGGTACAATATAACTTGGCTGCAAAGAAATTGATGCTATTAAGGACCAAAATAAAAGGGTTAAAAGACAATGGTATCAGGATGCCGCTAGTTTTGCATGATATGATCCTGGGTTACTACACAATAAAGATACTGAATTTTTATTTAATAATTGGGTTAAGCCGTGAGCTATGATGAATTAAAGACGATTTATTACTTCTCAGCAACCATGTTTTTGCAAATGGGAGAGCAAAGAAGAGCTTCCAGCAATATAAGCCTAGACTATATCATCCATCGCCGTTTGAAGGTAGCGATAGTCGTCTAGTTTTTTTATGGTTTAATAAAGCATTCGCTAATAGCTTGTAGTAGCAATAAAATTCATATTTGAGAGAGTTAATGCAATTTTATAAAGTTTCTTTCTGGTATTAGGTGTATTACTACTTGAGTAACATGTCCTACGATATAAGTCTACTACAAAGCTAACCAATAAGGAATCAGGAATGTCATTCTCCTTAAAATAATTCATGCAATCAAGAAATTCTTCAACTCAGGAACGCTTTTCAAAGTCACAATGTAAACAAACCAAAAACTATAAAAAGAGGCTCTGATTTCAACCTTCTTTTTTCTCTACACTCGAACACTATAGTTTGCCCAATTCCGAGATTGAAGGAATGTTCCTAGAACATTGCCGGATATTGAAGTGCCGGATAGCTGGTCTTTCCCGCTTCGGGGGGAGAGCAAGGGTTCTTATTTTTCTTCTCTAAGAAATATTCTTTCTTTTTATTATTAGAATTAATATAAATGAAAAAAAATAAAATAAATAAAGGCTTGGATACTCTATGTTTCTAGAAAAAATGAACAATGTTGGAATGAAATGAGTGATTCTTTTTTTATTTATTTATTTACCTTGCAACAGTTGACGCTTTATTCTTGTCTGGTTGGCTGAAGTTAACTTTTCCTTTTTCGGTCTTTACTGTGTCTGCTGTGCTCTTAGTTCTCTCCTTCTGGTAATCGTATTCTATCTTTCTTTTTTATTTTAATTACATCTCTGCTTGGGATATAGTGTGTCTATTCATTATATCATGATTTATTTTGCTATCATTCTATATCTATTTTAAACTATTAATATTATTATTGTCATATCGTTTTTGACATTTATCAGTAGTTATGAACAACTCAGTTCAATCAACAATTGTGATAAATTTGGAGAGGGTTAACAAGAGAAGGCGAATAGTCACGTTGATTGATGGATATTCTATGGCCCCCAAAGAAACGTT
This sequence comes from Rhizopus microsporus ATCC 52813, assembly GCF_002708625.1. Lineage (NCBI taxonomy): Eukaryota > Fungi > Mucoromycota > Mucoromycetes > Mucorales > Rhizopodaceae > Rhizopus > Rhizopus microsporus. The sequence continues at coordinate 1,379,597 of NW_019671919.1, read as the reverse complement.
GGAAGCAATCGCTCAAAAGCTGAATACATGTCTCCAATATGATTCACTTTTTTAAAAGCACAGATGATTGTTTCTTTGGTAACTTTTACCATATTCTTTCTGCTGAAGTACTGTATCAGTCTTTGTTTAAAGGTAAGTGCCATTATGATGCATGACAATTTCAAAAACACTATGCCCGCATAAACTTCTACAAAGTAAATCTAGAAATTAAACACATTAATTTCATTTTAACTATCCTGCTTATATTTATATTCTGGAATACAACTGCGCCTGAACAAGCTTGATAAAGATCTGAGATATTTGGTAGGTGACATTATACCTCATAGCATAACCTTTATCTCATTACAAGTGCCATTTTTATCTTGTTATGGTGTACAACCTACTAGGCATTACCTGTGCATTGAATTAAATCACAGCTCTTTTGTTCCTTGAAGTACAACTTGTTACACAGTTAAATCGAACAAATATAAATAGTTCAAGTTGTTGATTCTAATAAAAAAAAAAAACATTTCTTTGACTGCAAGAGCTGCATCATTACAAAAACACAAGAAGAAGGCTAAAGCCCTTCTATTTCTACTCGAATAATAGATTTACATTATCAAGATCTTATACTAGTGTACGCTTAATTAATACAGTTATGAGTAGTAGTCGTGCCTTTATTATCATGCTTGTCTGCAATATATACATATTAGGTTTTGCTAATCATGTATAAATAATAATTCCAACCATAAAAATAAAATAATACTTGTGGATGCTCTTGAAGATCGCATTTTAATGCCATTCTATGCTATTTGTCGTCATTTATGGTAAGAATACTGTAAATGTTGTTATTATTTTCAATAGACTTGATTATAATTTTCTAATGGTCTGATGCTTAAACATTGTATGCCTTAACGATTACTTTTCCTAATCAAGCAAAAAGTGAAACGAAAACAAAAACAGATTAGGCCTCTTAAGGATCTTGAATGGTATGAAGGGATGTTATATTTATACTTTGCTTGTTGCAATACTACATACGTATTTTTTTTCTTTTAAGCTATGAACAAGCATTGTTTAATGAGGGCGATATGATACAAATATGACTAGTCTAGGATACAACAATTTTCTGTTTAAGTCAGGTATGGACCTCGCCAAAAGCTGACAGATGCCTCATATCAAATATATCCTTCCCATAAGCTGACATTTCTAATCGATAACCAAATTATTTAGATGTACTCTGTCTATGTTGGTATTGCTTTAAATCAATATGGATAAAAAATAGCCTATTGGAATTTTATATTACAAAAATAAAGGAGACAAAACGCGTTTGCGAGAATTCACATGACGAATTTTTTTTTTAAAAAAAAAGGCGATAACGGTGATAGACATTATTCGTGAAGGTCAGTGCTTGTAAACAAAAAAGGAGTCTTTTTAACAGTTATTTCTCTCTTTCGCCTCATAGCAAACATTTACTGGTCTGCTGAGATCTGTGCTTTTAACAGACGGCTGCCTTACAACTCAATAAATGGCATCAGCCAAAGTTATGAAACACTTTAAAAGGATACATGCTTTTTTCGGGTATGGAGTTGAGCTTGACATACGCTGAGAGTTACTCTTTATTGCAACACGCGTTAATTACTTTTTTTTTTTTAACTTTGGGGCTTTTTTGCTATCTACATTTTCTCTTTAGATAGGAATGATCCACTATATACGCTTTGATCTATTTTTAAAAGAAAGTATAGCTTGCGTCATTTTTATTTTTATTTTTGCTATTATCCTGTTAAAATTATTTATTCTGGCATTTTTGGGAAATTCAGTGTGAATGGGATTGATTTTCCATGGCTGAAGTTTTCCTAAACATACAAAAGCTGATTTTGTCTAAATTCAATATGCATACAGAGGCACATCGGAAATAAAAACAACTTATAGGAAATATCTTTTTTTCTCTTGTCAACAAGAACAAGCATAAGAGATTATTATTACATTTGACAACAATTTTAATAAAGAAGAAGGGCAGAGAATGCAAAAATTTATGACATTCGGCGTGGGCCTTGATCAAAAAATAAAGCAAATTCCTTACAGATGTCATATATTTGACCTTGATTGATTATGGCCTATTATTTCCCACATTAACCTTTTACATGTTCAAGAAAGGAATCATGCTGTTGTAGGCAGTTGAATCACTTCCAACACGGGATAAAGAAAGAGGCAACAAAAAGGTAGAGGGTAAAGTATTAAAGATGTCTTGAGCAAAAAAGAGATGCGATAACAACATCTAGAAAGGAGCAAGGTTGAATGTTTACAATCATATGCGTTAGAGGTCACACTTCCTAATAATTAATCATCATGAATGAAATAGACAGGATTAGTCCAAGAAAGGGTGTTGTTGTATCAAGATATCTACGCATCTCTGTCACAATAAACACGCAAAAGGATCCACATCAATTAAAGGTTGATAAGTATGTGGCTTGTTATGCAATAGTGCAATTCAAAATGTATAAGGCAGCTCTTTTTTCTTTCATTTTCCCTCCTTTTCTCCCATTTTTTTTTTTTGTCGAAGCACCCTACACGTGCCCTTTTTTATTTTGACTTTAAAAATGATTCCTTATAACTCTCTTCTATGTTTGTGGCATCGGAAGAAGCTCAAAGGATGATTATTAACCGTGATATAGCCTTCATTCCTGCAAGAGGTCGCGTCTATTGGAGATGAAATTCGTAGTGTTGTTGAATTTTATAACCGTTGGTACCTATGAAGCCAAATGCCCAGAATTTGATAATATGACAACATTGATCACGGCGATGTCGTCAAAGCTCAGACAAAATCAGTAGACGGAAATAATCAACCATTCCCTAGTGAAGTTGGATGCTCTGAAGCGCTAGCTGTAAGTAGCTGTGACGATATTATTGCTGACTTAATATCCATGTCTTTTATAGTCTACATTTGATTACTTGACGAAACACTATTGTTAAGGTGTATGGTTTATTAGGCATTATCTGTGCATTAAATTAAACCACAGTCCTTTTGTTACTTGAATGTACTACTGGTTACACAATTAGATAGACGTAGTTCATATATGGACTCTAATAAAAAAGACCTTTCTTTACCACAAGAGTTGTACCGTTACAAAAACACTAGAAGGTTGAACCTCTTCTATTTTCCGTTCGAGTTATAAATTAAGGTTATCACTATCAAACATTCTCTGAAAGAATGTCATGCCTTCATCTGCTACCGCACAAGATCAATTCATCAAGACTTTACTCTGTAAAACATTCGTAATGAAGTCGCTGTTGAAATCCATGAGCGCATCTCCAGATTACATATACTGTGCTTGCATGGTTGTGTGGCCTAGATGAAAGTAAGTTTAATGAACAGTAAAAAGTAAAACCACTCTGAGAAGGTAAACTGATTTGCTTAGTTCGGCTTGATCACGGATCTTCAAACCTTTTTCCTCATGACATGCTTTGAAAAATGAGTAAAAACAAGCAAGCTGACCATCAAATGTACAAGGACAAAGGTTGAGAGGGGACGGCATCTTTAAAAATGCCGCTTATAGTAAACAAAAAAAAAATGATGCTTTTATCAAAGAGCACTAGATCGGCAATGTTATGAAGCGTACGTGATAGTTGTCAAAAGAATCTCAGCATCATTCTTTTAGTATCTGCTGGTAGATGGTGCGTTTAAGAAGTAGAAAGAGAGAAAGTGGAGAGTGAAAGATGCTGTTCTATAATAGTCATATATAGATCAACATCCATTACTTAAAGAAATAAGGAGATCTCATAAAAATTGGTAAAGGATGTCATTATTATTTTTGATGGAGGACTTGTTTATCATATAATTATCTTTTTTTGGTATTTGCTAAAAAGAATTAAAGACAAATCACTCTAATCCTCATGCATCAAAATATGTTTATCAAGCATGAAACATACCATCCAAATTTGACAGATTCAATTCGAGAAATAATGCAATTATTTAGACAATGACATATATCCTCGATAATGAGAGTGGCCTCCCTTGGAGTCGCGGCTGTTTAAAAATTTGAAGGATAGATTTGATACAATCTAGACATCTCTGTTTGGTTTGCTAGTTTGATTTCATCAATAGCCTCTTCTGCTTTGCCCATGGTCACTCCTTCATCATTTAAAGTGATATGCATTCGTTGGTATGCATTCATCACTTCATTATTTACAGGCTCCAAATGCCCCTTGACTTTTAAACTTTTTCATAATAACCTTTTGGTCATTAGGAGATAATTTGATCTGTTGAGCTCCTTCCACAGACACTTGTCTAAAATGAGAAAGGGCTTTTGTCACTTTTACTTCATTTATTTTCCAGAGCGAATCTGCTTCTTTGGTGTTTTCAAAATCCGTATCGCCATAATAACTACACTTGATCTTAGCCAAAAGGCCTGAGAGGATATATCGCCATAATAACCACTCAAATAAGCGTTTATATATTACATTATATTATTTTGTTTTATAAGACTCTCTCATGCTCCATTTCCAGAGCTACTTGCATCTTCTGAATATTCTATATTACGCTTTTTTGTGGCAACAGTGATGGAGCTTGCTGAAGGGCCAATGTTGATATGAATTATAATTTTTGATTTGGTCGCGCAATTAGCACTTTGCCATAGTTATTGTTATTGAAAGTGTTTGAGCTCTTTTTATCCTTTTTGCGAGCTAATATTTCCTTTCAAAGGTTTTGTTACTGCTGTTACTGTCACTTTGTCATTAATTGCCAACGCTTCAATTAGGTTCGTTCTCAATCTTCTAATGTTTCCTCGCGTATCGTTCGAGGGATTACTCTTCCCTATTCTTCCAAAGGCAGCTTTTATTGACCATTTATCAACGAGCGTATGATACTGACGAATAAATAGTTTTAACTTGAAAACATAAGAAAATGACAAGATGGAATGAGTCTTTTATGAACAGAGAAAAAAAAGCGTTCTTAATACAAGAATAAAAGCCATCAACCAATTAAATCCATAGATTATATAAACATAGCTGCTGTGGATCAGTGCTGTGGGCTTAATATGATCCATTGTGTAGAGAAATTTAATTTATGCACGGAATATATGTTGATTTTGCTATAAAATTATTTGTTAGACACATGGACTGTACCACACCTTTCTTCTCCATTTCGACAACTGCACGATTTGTCCAAAGATCAGTTTTGAGTAGCTGTATAGACATCAAGTGTTTAACTTGAGTATGTAAAGTTGCCAAAATACACATTGGTTTTTATGTTTTTTAATGCTGTTATTATTTTTTAAAAGAAGAGAAAAACAAGCGCAAAGGTAGAAGAAAAGGAATAGGAATTTTCTAAACTTATTTACAAAAAAGAAAGAAAAAAAAAAAGCGTACAGATAGGCAACTAATGCCCTCTTGAGCCCATATGTTGACGTCCTCCTCTATAATGATTATATCCACCGCGTGATGATTGATGGTAGTTTCTACGTTGATAGTGTTGCTGCTGCTGCTGAGGCTGTTGAAGTTGCTGAAGTTGTTGAAATTGTTGAAACTGTTGGAATTGTTGGAATTGTTGTTGTTGTTGTTGTTGTTGTTGTTCAGGCTGAGATACTCTCTGTTGTTGTTGCTGACGAGTAGCCATAGCTAATTGACGATTAGGTTGCTGAACTTCGGCATTATCAAGAGCATTAGGAGCAACATACAACGTCTTGTCGATTACTGGTGGAATAGGTTGAATTTCAGTACCCAATTCACGCTCAATCTTATACAGATTGAATCGATCTTCATAAGTAATCAAGTTGATAGCTAAACCAAGGTGACCAAATCTGCCTGAACGACCAATACGATGTAAATAGGTTTCAGCATTCTTGGGGAAATCAAAGTTAATGACGACGTTGACTGCTTGAATATCGATACCACGAGTTAAGAGATCTATTATATATTAGCCATAGTGCACATATTTATGATGACACTTTTTTTTACCTGAGCACACCAAGTTACGACAAACCCCGTTTCTGAAATCATGAAATACACGGTTACGGTGACTTTGGAGCATTTTAGCATGGGAATAGAAGCAAGAATAACCTAATTCAGTGATTTTCTTGGCCAATAACTCGACTCGATTGGTAGAATTACAAAAGATGATGGATTGATTGATTTGAAGCTATGTACAAGCCTAAGCATATTACTCTTTTTTCTTTGTGCTAGTTTTACCTTTGAGAAAAGCGTATTCAAACAGTGAACCTTTTGTTTTTCTTCCACAAATGCGTAGTATTGAGTAACACCACGCAATGTCAGCTCATCCATCAGGTTAATTTCATAAGGCTTGGTAAGATGCTTATCCTTAAAGTTCTTTACAATCATTGGGAAAGTGGCACTGAAGAGCATAATCTGTCGATTACTTGGGAAAAAGGCAATTAGCTGATCAATAATAGGGGAGAATTCTGGTGATAACAGTTTATCGGCTTCATCCATGACAAATGTTGTAGCTTCACTGAAATCAGCCACGCCTTTTGAAGCAAGATCGAGAATACGACCTGGTGTACCAACGACGATGTGCACAGTTTCACCCAGACGCAAAATATCATCCTTTAAAGTGGTACCTCCTGTAGTCACCATCACTTGAATATTCAAGTGCTTACCCAACGTTTTGCATACTTGTGCTGTTTGTAATGCTAATTCACGTGTAGGGACAAGCAATAGAGCTTGAATCTTGGATATTTTGTTGTTTATCTTTTCTAAGGTTGGAATGACAAATGCAGCAGTTTTTCCTGTACCGTTTTTGGCTCTTGCAAGTACATCACGGCCTGCTAAAGCAATAGGGATAGCCTCTTCTTGGATGGGTGAGGGTCGTTCAAAGCCAGCTTCAAAAATACCCATCAATAGTTCTCTTTTCAAAAAATAATCTTCGAATTCATTTCCTTTTGTAGCTGTTACATCCTAACATAGCTCGTCAATCACTCCTCTCATAAAGTCAACCTTAATCTTTCTTACCTCTGTTTGTGGTCGTGTATCTTTTTTTGGAAGCATCAAATTTTGTTTCCATTCATTATTATCGTGATTACTATATGAAATGTGGTTATTTAATGTTATGCCTAATAATGATGTATAAATATATACCTTAATTGTTGAGGAGTTGTCATAGAGTTGTTCATCATTTTTTTTGATATAAAAAAGAAAAAAAAAGGGAGACTTACGCAAACAGTAAGGCAGTGTTAAAAAAAAAAAATACAATTTTTAAAGCCAACACACCGTGATGTCACCCCAAAGATTTGGAATTTCTGTTTGCACTCATATACAGAGTAAGCACATTCAGAATCCTTTTGATTATGATTTAGCTTTCTGGGGCTTTCTTAAAAAAAGGTTTCTTAAGGGGGATAGGGAGCATCACTGCCTAAAATAGTAATAACACTTACAATTCAAGATGTAGAAGCATGAAGCTTGGCTTAAGGCTTAAGTATTTTATATCTTTTTTCCTCTGTTCAAACGATATTTACAATACATTTTATAAATATTCCTGGATGGAAACTATATGCATGGACGATCTTTTTGATAAAAGGGAGGCTGTTGCTGCATTTATTCTACACAAAACTAGATAAAGTGTAATCATTTTGTATTTTACATCAAAGGATATTTCACTGGACAACATTATATGCAGTGTATATAAGTAGCGCCTGTAGCATTGGCCTATTTCTGGTGCATGTAGCGTTGTTCATATTTTTCCATGTTTTGTCATCAGCGAAAAAAGGCTTAATAAGCATTGATCTCTTTTTTTTGTAATGCGGAGACTGAAGATTATTCAGCAAACCTTAATTGGAACCCTTTTTATTTATATTTCTTTTCTTTCTTTTTTTTTTTTTTTTCTCTCTTTTATAATTTTCAAGCTAATATGGTATCTAAAGTCTTTACATTATTTGGAATGAATGTGGTCAGCAATGATCCTTCGATAGAAGAAAAAGACAAGGAAAAGAGCCGTCCGACGACAGTAAAAGAATACGTTGAATTCTTAAAGAATCAGGTTCATGCACCTAGTGCCGTAACGCCAATGCTTGTCCCTGATGAGCATATCAAAATACAGTGTCAAGTGCGTGCACGCATCCCAACAACACAAGGGGGAGAAATGTATCTGTATCTTTACAAGAACAATCAAGATACTAAAGAACATTTGGCTATTGTTTATGGAGATGACATAAGATCAAAGTCCTTGGATAAGACTTGGGAAAATGAAACTATCATGAATCGAATTGTCAGAGGAGCTTATTATGGAAGACTAGAAGAAGTTGTAACAGATGAATGTCGATCTTTAGCATTGACAAAAGATCAAGAATCTTATTTAGAAGCACAGCAAGCAAAAGCCAAATCAGAGTGGAGAATGTTATCAGAACCACCCCTTGTCCGTATCCATTCAGAATGTTTTACAGGTGAAACAGTACACTCGGCCCGTTGTGATTGTGGTGAACAATTGGATAGTGCAATGGCTCAAATGCAAGCAGCAGGAAGAGGTGTTATTGTTTATTTGAGACAAGAGGGAAGAGGCATTGGATTGCTGGAGAAATTAAAGTAAGGGAGAAGTTTGATTTACTGAAAAGTTATTAACAATCTACGTAGAGCATATAATTTACAAGATTTAGGACATGACACCGTAGCTGCTAACGTCTTGTTACAACACCCAGCGGATGGAAGAACATACGGTATAGCAAATGCCATCTTGAAAGATCTTCAGCTCAAAGAAGTAGATTTACTCACAAATAACCCTGATAAAATTAAGCAATTGGAATCTTATGGTTCAATCAAGGTAGTTAAACGTCGGCCCATGGTTCCACGATCATGGTCTTCTCCTGCCTTGAATGATGGAACCAACAGTGCTATGCCATCTCCCTTACTTTCTCATAGCCGTAATGAAGTCAGCCATTTAGAAACATCATCACCCGTACCTTCTTCAGGCTCATCTACACCAAGAAATGAATTAGACAAATATTTGGCTGTCAAAGTGAAGAAAATGGGCCACATCTTAGATTTACCAGAGGATCTGAAGTTACAATAGATTCAACCCTTCGTGGCTTGAAAGTGACTTCTTTTTCGGACATATACTCCAAATGCTTTCTGAGCATTATTTTTTCTTTCTTTCTTTTTCTATATACATATAAAATGGTACCTAAAAGTAGGGTTTTATAATAAATAAACATAATATGTGTGTGTATACAGTTTTATCTAATTAATATCTGCTTGTGTAATCTATAGAAAGATTAAGTAAACGAGTCCGTTTATCAAAAAAATACAGTATCAAAGATAAAATTAAGGAGCATCAACGTAAAGAAAAGAGACAAGGCAGAAAGAATCCACAGCCTCAGCGTAGTAAGTTGCTTCAAATACAAAGATTATCTTTTTTTTTTCTAAATTTAAATAGAATCCAAAAAGGATCCTGGAATTCCCAACAATTGGCCATTTAAAGAAGAGCTTTTGAATGAAGTTGAAAAGCAAAGATTAGAAGCTGAGGAAGAGAAGAAGAGAAAGAGGGCGGCATCAAGAAAGAAGAAGGCAGCAAAGAAGGCTACTAATGAAAATACTAAAGAACAAATTGAAGAAGAAAAAGAAGACGAAGAAGAACATTCTGAAGAAGAGTAATTCGATTGTATATAAAGCACTTTTTTTATTTCTATTAGATTAAAGGATGTATTTTAAGTTACATATGTTCAATGATGGTTATTTACACACAGCGACCCTTTTGATCGTCTTCTGCGGACCAGCCAGGACCGCAAGTACAGAATGTAGTTGTAAGTTCAGTGACCTCTTCCGAAATACGCTGAATTTCTTGTTTCATGATGGGTGTCATATCTTGGCTCTTTCTATATCCATCCAGTCGATCCTGTAGTTCTTTGGGTAGAGATGTATATAGCATACGGGGTGAACCAAGGACAAAAAGGGTAGCGAATGCAGCTTTATAATCAACTGTGGTATATGTATCCATGTTTCGGTTTGCATAGAGTGCATTCATCACGACTGGATAAAGAGGAGATTTGGTAGTGTCATAGAGAAGTTGATTGATGTATTCTTCTGCTTTTTCTGAGGCGGTTGCGTTAAAGGATGCAAGTGATTTGTTTGCCAAGATGGATGTATATTCTTGAGGAACGTTGCGAAGGACAAGTTTGACGACGTGCTCCATTGTATGAGGCTTTTCTAACCACATATCCTCTGGTATACGCTTACAAAATGACTTAGCAAGCGTAGACCAATTTAACTTAGCGCTTTCTTTTGTTGGTCTTTCGTCCCCTGATCGCTTGCTGGTTCTATCATTCGGTTTAACTTTGCATAGACTAATTGGCGGGTATTCGGCGTTGTAACTTAGAATAAAATAACCGCGCGGACGACCGGTTTCTTTGTCAATTGGCTTCATTGATTCAAACAAGGTCTCAATAGAGCACCAATAACTTGGGTACTTGTAGCGAGCTGTGTCCAACACAAGTACCATATTATTCCTCGGGTTATAAGCACCAATAGGTGAAAAGTGTCCATCCCCCGTTTGTCCGAGCGTCTTTCTAGAAAATGATATGATCATAAACTTGTCTGATGTTGAAGTGACGGATTCCAAGTCCTTTTTGAATTCATCAAAGCTAAAATCAAAGGCACGTTTGACTTGAACATCAGAATGGCACTTGGCTAAGCATGCAAAATTATCAAATGTGATGCCTTTTGTTTTCATATCTTCTTTTGATGAGCAACAATGTAAGAATTCATCTATAAAAAATTAATCAGTCATAAAATTAGTTTACCTAAGCTTGTGCCTTACCTGAAAACCATCGCCAATTGCCTTTCCATCTTCGTTTTGGATCTACTTCTAGGGCATTTAAGACCATAGCAACTATAACATTCATAAGCACCCCGCTTAACTTTTTATTGTAATCACTTACGTGAACTTGGGCCACAATAGGATGGCTCAGATTGTGTTGTAAAGTTACCGGTCAATGGGAAAAACCCTTCTGCATAACCATCATCCATTGCTTCCCTGAATAGCTTTTTACCTTCAGGAGAAGCAAAACGTACTAAGGTTTTCGGTAATTCTCTTTGATAAAAAGTATTCTTTAGATCTTCCTCAGATTGCCTTTGAACACCAAGCAAGTCTCGAAATGCAGCTGTTGCAGAAGGAGCTGTACCTTGTTCGTCCGTTGTTGCTTGTTCATTTGTTTGAATGTTCATACTGCGAAATTGCGAGTTCAATATGGAAATAGTAGGAAATGCATTGTTTTGTAATCTTTCTAAATGTTTAAATAAATAAGGATTGCAGTTTCTATTTCTGCAAGTGAACCGTAATGGTAACCTTGCTCTCAACATGTTTAAACAAGAAAGAAAGAAAAACATGTCTATCTTTGTGAAAAGTTTTAACAGTCGCTGTTAGGCTGAAATATTAGCCGAAGCGGACAATTGTTATTGTTCCTTTTTCTAAATTTTCAGTGATTTGCAGTATTTTTATATTTGACACATTGCCGTATCCGAACATAATTCACGCTTATTGAAACCAAGAAATTCACCCTTACAATAATACTTACTAGTACATAACATCATTTCTTGATTCAGATGTCACAGTAGTAAAACTAGGAAACCCTTAATTAAGCTACTTTACCCCAGAACAACTGCTAGACCCACGCCAAATATAATCCCACAGTAAACTTGAATAGTATAAATAAGAGCCACTCTTTATCAATAAAAAGAATTAATTCAGTCTTACTGTATCTTATTGCTTCTCATTACTTTTATATTATTACATACATCTTCTTACGAAGTTGAAGGATAATCTTGGAACCAGTCCACATGATGCAGACCGATTGATCACAGGATAAGGGAATAATAGTGCTGGACTTGTTGGATACGGGCTGTTATTGGCTGTTATAGTTGTAGTGCAATATTTGTTGGAATTTAGTAATGAGCTTGTCTCTTGCTGCGACGTTAAAATTCAATTCTCCATAAGTAATTGAAAAGAAAAACGAAGGTTGAGCATTATTAGGCCAGTGGTTATAGTAAGGGCCTGAATTATATGAATCTTTGTCAAGACGAAAACCAGAGGATGAAAGGGCTCTTGATCAATGTCTTAAAGAAGTGGCTGGATGTGTAGCGTGCGGTTAGGGTATTCAAGGCCCTATAATGACTATCCACCATTGCTTTATCTGACAGCCATCGCTGATAGCTTTGGTAAGGACTTATGTGGGAGCTTGTTCAGGTAAAATGAAGCCGTATCATCAATAGAAAAGGAGAAGACCCAAGCGGCCGTGTGTGTGAGATGATGACCGCCCATATGTGGATAGCTGAGTTTACCACTGTGGTGCCAGCCAAGGCATCAGCTCTTAGTACGGTTAAACATAGGTATCCATAAGATTGTCCAACTAAATTGAAAAAGATAGCTCTGACCCAAGGCGGTAACTGAGTCCGAACTTATTTCGTCGACCAAATCAGAAAAAGGTTTTCAACTAAAAAATATAAAAATAAAAAAACAAAGCAAGTGAGATCGAGCTTTTGATTAAAGCACCTTTTCCCTTTAATGAAATGAACCAGCATTAAACTTGACCATGAATAAAGCGAATACTAAATGCATGCACTGTTGTGTTTATAAGTAAAAGTATTCTTGGCAATATTAACCATAGGGGTCGACAAAGTAGAGGTTACACTTGATCAACAAAATGACAACATTCGTTACTACAGTAATAAATTGCACTGCCATCACATTGTTCCTCTCTAAGGTTTATTGAGTTATTCTTCTACTATTTTATCTCCATATTAGGCTTATTTTTATCCATTTCATGCATTTATGTATTCATATTCTTTTTCATGGTTATAAAATCTCCTTTTCTCATCGCCAATAAATCACATATTTGATAGTGCCTCTCATTCATGATACGCTAGTATCCACGCCAATAAATTCATTAAGTGAAGTATGTCGCGTACCTTAGCAACCTACTCTGTTTCGAGCGCCATTTGAAATAGTTTATGCAGACTTAGAAGATCCGTTGCTTTACTATAAAAATGAACGTATAGTCATTAAACCTATCACAAGCATAATCATCGCTAACTTTAGCTTACATTTCACAAGCAGAAGGGAAAAGTGCAAGGATATAACAACAGGGATTAGAGGATAAACACCTTACCTTTTACTTTTTTTTTCATGTGCACGAAAAATATGTCGTATTTACCCTATAAATACTTAATCTTTTCGTGTGAGATTACTATAAATCTATACTCTAAGAATGAATAATGCAAAGATACTGACAACAACACATGTTATTAATATATAACGCGACATGCCCAACTATTATTGGACATAATTAAATCGGTTCCTTAATAATTCTATCTTCATATAAAATGACGCTGTTTGTAATAATGAGCTCTCTCTCATCTTAATATACAATAACGAGGTATATAGAGACTCATCGATATACATTTCCCTTATCACTTCTTCATATATTTAAGATATATCACAAAATAAAAACAAAAACATTATACACTCTTATGTTTTCCTAAGCCAGCAATTTAATCACCTATGTTTCATACTTGATAAGCAGGCTTTGATACATGATGATTAGGATGATTTGATTTTGGTTCTTGTTTGCGAAAAATAGTAATCCATTATTACTTTTATGAGACAAGCTAGAGTGACTAACTAATAGATCAATCATGATTGATTTCTTTTGATTGATAAATAACAACAGTAATGAAATCAATTACATGTGTTCCACAGAATCGGCAGTCTAGTGCTCTTTGGGAAGAGCCTTATTTTTTGATTACTATCAGCTGTATTTTTAAAGGATACCATCCCGTTTCAACTTTTTCCCTTGGACATTTAATTCTCACCTTACTTTTTTTATTCATTCTTAAAGAAAACGACCAGGAAAATAGAAAATAAAAAAAAGACGTATTGGAAATAAAAAAAGTGAAGCAATCATAATAAAAAAAGAAATTATGTGTGTATAAGTGCGTGAAGTCAACTTTATGTAAACAAGCGGCCGCACTAAAGGAAAGGGCCCGTGAAAAAATTATGCAAAAAAAAAAGGAGGAGACGTTCGGATGCTTGGATGTGTTCTAATATGGATAAGATAGAGGATGAGTAATTTATTTATTCATGCATTATTGGAGAAAGAAGGAGCGAGTCTTTTATTTTCAGCTTAAATAACATGATCCACGTAAACAAAAAACTATAAAAGAGACCATCATTATTTTCCTTTTTCTTCATTCTTTATCTCTTTTAAAAATTCTTCTATGCTTTTACCATTCCCTATGCTGAAAAGGTATAACGGCGTTTAGGTGATCTCAAAGGACATATAACTAATGCCATTATTTAGAAAATTCACTTTTGCTGGCTCTATTTCATGGTTCCTGATGAATCTTGCTCTATCATAATGATCTCTCACGGGATAAAGCCTTAAAGTAATCTCTGCTACTCGCTAATACTCAAAAAATACTTGCTACTGCTTATCAATACACTTAAACAATTAAACAATCAAATACTCAAACAAGTACTCAAATGCCTACTCATGCTTATTAAATCTTTGAAAAGGGCCTGTGAACGCCTGCTCGTGTTTACCAATACCTAGTCATCTTGGATTTGAAAGCTAGCGATAATGTGGTCTTCTGGACTTATGGAAGAAAAAAAGAAATCTCTACTTGCTCTCTAAACTTGGCTATCAAAAGAAAAATCTCTACTTATTCAAAGCTCTCTCTTTGGAAATCAAACTACTGCTTACTTAAATAAAAACTTCATTTTGTTACTCCCACACTTTGACTTTTTGTTCTTTAATCGTAATAAAATATATTCATTTGAGGCGCTTTTCTTTTTCTCTGATAATCTACTTGTTATCTGTTCTATAGCCTGAAAACACATGAATGATGTAGTCCTTAATGAAAAAAAAAAAAAGATTAATCAGCAATCGCTTGAAGGCAATCAGGGCATTTCTTGATCAATGCATTTTTTTTTTTCACAAAATTTTACAATAAGCTTTGGCTGTGTCGCAGATTTAAGACTAAACAAGACGACATTGCCTGTAACTAAATAGGACGAGGTTACCAGTAGCCTAGAAAATGGTTCCTTTAATGGTCCAGTTTTACGCCAAAAATAAAGAAAAAGAAAATAAACGTTTGTTCAACCTGCTTACAACAAAAGTGGCAATGCTCAATATTTCGAGATATCCATTTGGGACATTGGCTGTCTTGACCAATCCTGAGGATATCATACAGCCTTTGTTATCTTTTCTGGTGTTTGTTCAGATATAAAACCTTGGTTAACGGTAGCTGCTCAAGCATCACACATGATGTACATTGAGAAATATAGTTATTCATCACTTCCCTTAGTCTTTCGAAACAGTGGCAGTAAGTAATAGCCGTTCGAAACTCATCAGCTGGTATCACAGCAGCTTTAGCCAAAATAGTACACTGTATTGCATATGATGAGATTAATAAACAAACATTCTTCTATCATAAAATAGCATAAAAGCAAACGTTACCTTTACAGATATAGGCGTATTGCCTCTATATATTACTCTGATGTTAGCATCTCCTTAAGGGTTCAGCATGCCAGAATTGCTACGTCATCATTTCTGCGGTTAGTCTAATCGGGTCGCTTGAAAACAGTGGGCGGTCTTTGAATAAATTTTTGCCCTGGCTTGAAATTTATCTATGACCAAAAAAAAGACAAGAAAGACTGTGCAGCTTTTTCACGAAAAGGGTAATTAGTGTTTTTAATAGATAAACATCAAGACAAAAGAAACTAATTGTAGCTTTTTCTCTTTATTTAATTCATCTCATTACACAATTATATCAACACTACAATAACCAGTCATCAACTCCCCCCACTCTTGTGTTAATATATAAACATGTCATTTGCTACTAGATTGTGGGCACGCAAATTCGCTAATGCAGCCCCCAGTGCAGCCCGTGCTTCTTTCCTTAGACCTACAGCATTAAGAAACTATAAGCCTTTACGTACAATGGCAACCGCAACTACTCATTTCACTCAAGAAGACACTCATGATGATTATGCACGCACTACAATCACTGAAGATAAATCATTTGGTGGTAAGTTTCTTTCTGACTTTTCCAATTTTCTATTGTATACAGCAGTTCAGGATTCAAGATTTGCATAACACATTTATATAGATATTCGCGATGAGGAAGAGAGTAGAATGCGTAACTTCACAGTCAACTTTGGTCCTCAGCATCCAGCCGCACACGGTGTGCTTCGTCTCATTCTCGAATTAAACGGTGAAGAAATTGTTCGTGCTGACCCTCACATCGGTTTATTGCACCGTGGTACTGAAAAGTTGATTGAATACAAGACGTACATTCAAGCATTACCTTATTTCGATCGTCTTGACTACGTTTCGATGATGACAAATGAACAAGCTTATTCCTTAGCTGTCGAAAAACTTTTAAACATTGAAGTACCCGAACGTGCCAAGTACATCCGTACAATGTTTGGCGAAATCACCCGTATCTTGAATCACATCATGGCTGTCATGTCACACGCTATGGATGTAGGTGCTTTGACTCCCTTATTGTGGATGTTTGAAGAACGTGAAAAGTTGATGGAATTCTATGAACGTGTCTCTGGTGCTCGTTTGCACGCTGCCTATGTTCGTCCAGGTGGTGTCGCTTTTGATCTTCCTCACGGACTTTTGCAAGATATTCATGACTGGTCTGAACAATTTGCTGATCGTGTTGATGAAATCGAAGAACTCTTGTCCGGTAACCGTATCTGGCAGATCCGTACTCGCAACGTTGGTGTCGTCACTGCAAAGGAAGCCCAAGATTGGAACTTTTCTGGTGTTCTCGTCCGTGGCTCAGGTATCAAGTGGGATATCCGTAAGGTAGCTCCCTATGATGCTTATGACCAAGTCGAATTTGATGTTCCCATTGGTCAAAACGGTGACTGTTATGATCGTTATCTCTGTCGTATGGAAGAAATGCGCCAATCTCTCCGTATCATTCACCAATGTGTTAATAAGATGCCTGAAGGCGCCTTCAAGACTGATGACTGGAAGATCACTCCTCCCCCTCGTGCTGCTATGAAGGAAAATATGGAAGCTTTGATTCATCACTTTAAATTGTTCTCTGAAGGTTTCTCTGTTCCTCCCGGTGAGACCTATACTGTCATCGAAGCTCCCAAGGGTGAATTTGGTGTCTATTTAGTTTCTGATGGTACCAACAAGCCTTACAGATGTAAGATTAGAGCTCCTGGTTTCTCTCACCTCCAAGGCTCTGACTTCATGTCTCGTGGCCACTTGCTTCCAGATATGGTCACAATCATTGGTACAATGGATATTGTGTTTGGTGAAGTTGATCGATAAGCATATTCTTTTTCCCCCTTTGTTCAATTTTTTTGGGGATATTATACACAGAGAAATAAAAAAATAAAAAAAAATTGTATTTGAATTATTATTATTATGAAGATAGAAGATGATAAATGAAACTAAATACATGATGCTTTTATTATTTTCTTTTTAAAAAAAAAAAAACTTAGAGAATGTAATCCAATTCGTTTCGTTGATAGGTGTTGCGTTCATCATTTTCTAAACGTGGATAAAATGGTATTAAAGCATCTTGGCTGCCAATATACAATGTATTATAAATCTTCCAGTAGACTTCACGCACTTTTCTCGCAGGATGGAACAAGCCTTGGAGAGTGTATTGTAAAATAGTAGCTGGGCCTAATGCCACACGAAGACCTTCTATTGACTCCATAACAGCATTGATAACGTGTGGACTATTTACAAAGTTAATAAACTATACAATATATAAAACTATAAAGCATACCTTGTCTCAAAGATATTTGGCCATATATAATTGAGTAAATGTCGAAGAGCATCTTCACATCCAAGACCAACTACGCCTAATGCCATATGCTTAATGGTTGTACATGCAGTTTGTCTATGCACAAGATCACGATCCATCAAGGCATCTTCTAATAGAGGAGCCACTGCGTTGATATAGTCTTTACCCATTTCTCCAACATATTCAAAGATAAATGATAAAGACTTCAAAACACCATTTTGAACATTCAATTCAGGTACACGGTATTCGTTCATCAATGCTGGTAAAACTGTGAAAGGAGCACAGGTTTCGGCCACAATGGCAATCGCAACTGTTGTACATACACGGTTCTGACGCTCCTGAACCTTGAGATTGTTTAATAATGTAGCCAAGACATCTTGAGGACCAATAGCCTTTGCAATATAACCAAAGGTATTTACGGATGCGCGACGAATACCCTTCTTATGTGCCTTCAAAAGATCAAGAAGCTCGAAACAGACACGCATCCATTCACGAGCAGAAACATATTCTGCACCACGATCAGCAATACGACCGACAAGATCAATACAGTTTTCTTGAACCTTTTCATGACGATTACGCAAGATGGGTGTAAGACGAGGAAGGAGATCCTTAATGGGAGGTGTCATGCTTGCCATACCAATGACATTCACGATACTCTTTAGTGCACCAAGAATAGAGCCCAAAACCTCAGGATATTCTTCACCAAGATATTCATATAGAATTTGTCCAAGCTGGCTCATCAATTTCTCTTCACCACAGCTCTTCATGACGACAGCAATACGTGAGATCAAATCTGCTGCTTGTTGACGTACTTTAGCTGATTTGTTATTCAAACGCCATAAAATGGTGTAACAGATCTGCTGAAGATAAGGCTTGATACGCATACCAAGTGCGTTGACAACAGTGCCAAAACCGTTCAACATGATAACATCTTCCACAGTTTGCTCTTGGAAGGCATAAAGAATACCGTCAATAAGCAGTTCTTCCAGACGAGGATCAATATCAGCAGCACCTAAATTAGCAACCACTTTTTCAATGGTTTCCATTACCATCTTGCGATAAGGTTCACTTTCGTCCTTCAAATCATTGACAATACGACCAGCAATTTCAGAAACACCCACTTTGTTAGCCAATTCAACAGTAGTTTCAACAACTTGTTTGTAGTTACGACGGTCAAGTGCCATACGACGAACCCAAAAGTGCTTGAAAAATTCAGGTAAAATTTCTTCCTTGATATAACTTGGCATGACACCGTCAGTAGCTGCACATTGCTTCACGACCTTCAAAACGATCTTTTTCATTTCTTCATCAGGTGATTGGAATTCACGAATCAAGATGACCATGACTTCTTTTGTGTAGTAGTTGGCATATTCATCATCCATTAATGGAATAATGTAGCCAATAGCCTTTAAGAAGGCAGCTAAACCTTTGCCTCTATGCTTACGAATACCTGTCCAAAGTGGCTTAAGGACTGAGTCAAAAGATTCAATACCATAAGGAGCAGCTGCTTCTGCTAAAGCAGCAATAGCCAAAGCGGTAATCGTGCGAACTTTTTGCTGTTCATCTTCAAGACCATGACCAATACATTCAACCAAGTTTTTCAGGTGAGGCAAGACAGCACAACCCATCAAGATGGCTGTTTGTTGAACAATCTTGATACCAGTGTGGCGAGCCTGCCATGATTTTTTGGATCTACAGACAGCTTTTAGGAAAGGCAATAAGGCAGGAATACCAAGTGCAGAGGCAACGACAGAAAATGCACGAGCAGTTGTGTTACGGACGTATTCGTCGGCATGATCAATATCTGGACGCATGGTAGTAATCATAGTAGGAAGACCAGCAGCCTTTGACAGGTTCGAAATGATTTCACGACCTTCTACACGAGCATAATAATCTTCGTCAATCAAAAGAGGTTCAATGACGACCAAAATCTTGTGAACAAATGGTCGAACCAAGTCATCCAATTTGTACAGGATACGATCGATGACTTTAACTAGCAAGTGACGCTCTTGATCTTCTAATGTTGGAGACATCAACAATGGCAGAATCTGATTGAAGAGAGGACCAGGTCCAAAGTCTCGAGCTTTATCTGTAATATGACGAAGAGCACCCTTACGCATAGGAGGAGTACCATTCTTGATCTTTAGTAACAGACGCATAATCTTTCTCTCTTTCAATTCTTCAACAGACATGGCGCTTTCATCTTTGTTGTCAAGCAATTTACCAAAGTGCTGCATATCTTCTTCCTTGAAGAAAGGAAGAGTACCCACACCAGGAATTTCTTGAGGGAGTTCCATGGCTACTGGAGCTCTTACTTCATCTTGCATAACAAATCCAGTTTCACCCATGGGTGTAGGTGTAGCTGTCAATTTACGTGCAGGTGTTCGAATAGGCTCATATCCTGGAGGAGGTTCTAATATTTTGTAACCTGTAGTAGGGAACATGGCATCCAATTCTTCGTCAGACAAAGGACGGTTACGAGCATCTAATTCACGCTCCCATCGAAGTGCATTAGAAGCTTCGGGTGTCAGATACATTTGACTTGGGGTTGGTGTCATCATGCCCATACCACCAACAGGAGTGGCTGCTACATTCACATTGTTGGCTACAGGTGTTGCATCCCACCTTGAACGCTTCGTCGTTGCCTTGGGTGTAGCTTCAACATCGTCCCATTCCGATTTACGAACTGGGGTAGCATCAAGGTCGTTAGGTCGAGCAGGTGTTGCATCCCAGCGAGATCTCTTTACGCTTGCTACCGGTGTTGCATCTGGTTGTTGAACAGGTGTAGCAACATCCCATCTTCTCTTCTTCTTTGGTGCTTCTGTACTAACTTCAGCTCTTACACCTGTCTCTGCTTCTTGTTTTTTCTTTTGAGCAATGATTGAAAGAACTCTTTGTTCTTCTTTCTCAAGTTCGACTTCACGAGCAACTTCAGAGTAAGATCTTGATTCGGTATCATTGTTTTCTGAAAATGCATCTTTACGAGTGGGTGAAAGCATACGATTGAATCTTCGTTGTTGATATTCATTTTGTCTTCCTGCTATAGTACGTTCTCTCATAGAAGCGGCAAATGGATCGTGTGAATCTGCTCCTTGAACTGCTTCATTCAAGAATTCTTTAGAAGCAGTGTATGAATTTAATTTACGCCTTGTTTCTTGATAAAGATCGTCATCTTCATTCTCTTCATCTTCATTTGTTGGTATAGATGTTACATATCCAGAATATTTATCAGTTGTATAGAGATCAGTGTCATAAGAAACACCTGTTAAACTTGCATGTTTTTCATTATTAAGAACTGCTTGACTAATATCTTCCTCAGTAATTAGTTTACGCTTTGCTTGAGCAGCCTTAATTTCTTTCTCAACGTCTATTAAAATATTTAATATAGATTCTAATACATTTGTATACTTTTTTACCATCAGCCATTTTATTCTTTTTTTAATCAATAAGATAAAGAAGCTTTTTTTTTTCTCTCTCAGTCTCTCTTTGCTGTGTCTGCGCCTCTTGCAGTCTAAAAGTGACGTAGTCATTTTGGCTTTTAAAGTCCGTTATTCAATGGAGGGGGTGTTAAAATTTTACTTTTTAGAACCCTTCAAAGGAGGCAGCCTTACAATTCTTTAAATTTAACCCCACTCTTTACCATCAATGACTGCATCTAAAGATTGTCTCTTAGACTCAGGAAAGACAGCTGGTATTTCCGCTGGTCTCGGTCTCCTTGTCTCTGCCATGCAAAATACTGTCGAGAAACATCATTCAGGCGCCAAAGGTGTCTTTACCAGAACTGGTGGAACAATTGCAATTTTCGGTAAATCAGTGTAAATGAATGTCATTGACGCAAGACACGATTTGCTAAATACAATAATAATAGCCGCTATGGGTGGTATTTTCACTCTTGGTGAATGTGTAGCTAAAGATATTCGCAAAGAGGATGATGCTTTAAATGCAGCAATTGGTGGATGTGCAGCTGGTTTCTTGGCTGGTGTTAGAAGTAAGGGAGATAATATGGGAAAATGCTTATATTCTAAACATTGTACTTGTGATTAGCTCATTCATTTGGTAAAATGGCTCTTGGATGTCTCGCCATCGGTGGTTCCATGTATGCTTTTGAAAGCACAGGAGGATTGAAGGGACAATTTGCTGATAAGAATAGACAAGAAAAGAAGGAATACGAAAAGGCCTTTTTCAAGGAAACATAAAAAGTGTGTTGTACGTCGCGAATGTAGTTTATTAATAAATAAAGTGTTTTGCTCTTCTTTTTTTTTTTCTTTTTTTTTTCTTTTTTATTCTGTGACATGCTGCAAGTAACCGGCTTTGATAAGAGATTCTACGTCAGTTCTACGTACATGTAACTGATTGCCCTTGACAAGGTTCAATATACCATATTCAGTTGTAATCTCACCAGCATCGCGAATGACACGGACTTGAATGAATAAATCCTTGGGAGGATCAAGTCCAACCCCACCATTACCTCCCAAGTCAATGTCTAAAAAGTGTTGTTTGTATGCATTCACTAGTTCTACGTAACCCTCCAAGAATTGATGTTCTCCTGGACCTAAACTTGCTCTAATTTCCTTTTGATGTTCAGACTGTAAACCAACATTCCAATAAATCTCTTTAAGTTTATTGATGCGCTGACGATGATATGCAAATAATACACGCTTGTTTCTTTTCGTAGCTAAATGATAAAGCATGACTTGTGATATTTTACTAGGATCTCTTGTGATGTTTGGATCCATACTAGCCTTCATATTCTCGACAGTTGTTTTTGCTTTATTATGGAATAAACGGTTTTCTCTACATAATGTCTGAACAAGGTCATCATTGTAAGGTGTAACTAATAAGTCTGATGTACGCTTGGCTTCCTTTGCGAGTTTATATGCTGCTTCACCCAGTGATGACATTTAGTTTTATTTATTTACATTAAGAAGCAACCTCACGCACAGGAACTCTCACCCCATTTTTATACATCGCGTAGGAGCGCGCGCCTGTTTAATTTCACAAAATTTTCACGCGTCATGATTTCACACCAAACTATGGCTGTACTACTACTACAGTCACACTGAACTAGTGTTCGTACTATGCAAAACAAAGCTTTTTTTTTTGGATCAATTTACATTTTAGTACGAAATTCAATTGTGTACTACTATTATTATTCATGTTTATTGCTTTAAGGGATTAATATAGTATCGTTTGCTTGAATGGCAGATGTATCAAGCAGATGCAGCATATTCTTGTTGGCAAGATAAGAATGAATGGATGTGCGCTTACTTCTTTGGAACAAGACATAAAGAGATTGAATGGCCACAATGGCTGCATCTTTGTGTGTATCCCAGGCATCAACGGCATCATTACACAGAATATCCAGCACTCTTTCTTGTGTTTCGTTGTCGATGATTTCAAGCAATTGCAAGTTACCAGGTGAATAGTTAGATAGATCAATGTACTGCAGGAAAATGACCAAGGCGATATACAAATTGCTACGAATATCAATCGTAATAACACGCTTGCAAATGAATTGAATGATACCATAGAATGTTTGTCGAAGCCTTTCGTTTGGTAAACTAAGATAAGTTGTTGATGTATCATTGTCTGTTTTTAGTCTTGCCAATAGGACGACAATAAGCTCGCTCATGTTTCGTAAAACAACTCTTTCTTGATAACTTTCTTCTTCTAGCTTATTCCATAGAGTCGAAAGTAAATCATAGGCGATCTTTTCTCGAATAGGGCGAGAGAGCGAATCGAAGCAGTCGAGTAAGCTAACTTCAACTAGTTGCTTCCATGCTTGAAGGCAACGTAAGCGGCTTGATTTGATTTGGCGACTTCTATTTTCAGCCATTAAAGTCTGCAAGATATTTCCCATTTCTTCTTCTATTGCTATAATCTCTTGTTCAGGTATAGTGCCTCTGCTGAGCATTTCCTTTTGAGTCTGTCTAAGATATTTATAAACGCTGCGGATATCAAAGAGTTTACAATGACTTGCCAGGTCATCCGTTTCATAGTCCTTTGGCTTAAAGTCTTTAAAGTAATTTTTGGTGATATCTACAGAGGCAGGCCCCAGATTATGATCTTGCCAATAAAACTCGAGTGAACTCGTAATCTCTAGCAGGTTCCAGTGTGGCTGTTGATAGTCACCAGACATTTGAATGCGTAGTGAGCCGAATCGATCACTCAAGCTGTTTGTGACGTCCAGTGAGCTGTAGGTATCATGGCCATAAAGTGACTCCAATAGAGATGCAGTGCCTGTCGTCTTACGAACATGAAGTTCTAATGCCAGCAGTTTGAGCAGCCATGCACGCTGGTTAAGCATGGACTTTAAAGTAAAGAAATCTGTTTGAACTCCATTTCCTGCTGCGTACTTGATAGTGCCCGCAAAGTGTTGCTCAATTGCAACCAGACTAGTATCAACTCTAGGCACAATAAACCGAAGTTGATTAACCAAAAGATCATCTCCATTAGCTCTTATATAGTGCAGAGTAGCAGTTGATGTTGATTCTCTAGAACAAAGCTGATGGAGTAAATAGTAACATTTTTCGGCAACTAATGGATGAACTTCTACAGAGTTTTGACCTTGTTTCAAAGAATTGGATTGCTGTGAATTGTAAGTTCGCAGTATGTTTAGTATAGAAAACAAGCAGCTCAGCCTAGTATCTTGTTCATATGAAGTAAGGATAGACTTTTGTTGTGAGCCCTTTTCTACAATTTCTTGAACATCGTAACCAAGCAAGAACTCGGACAGAGTGGGTGACGGCTGATCTTTATGAAGGGAGGAAATAAGCATATCCAAAATAGCAATACGTATGGAAGGATACTGATGCGTCACTCCAAGAACATCTTCATCTTCATTGCTATAGTCGTAACCAAGGGTCTTCTCAGCACGCCAGAATGGAATTGTATTGATATCATAATTATAATTATCATAGCTTATGTTCTCCATGCTTTCAACATCCAAACGTTCACTAATACCCAATATGATCGAAGCTGCTTCATGACTTGAAGATAGAATACCAGGTAGCTGCTGACCAATACCGCCCATCGGCAGGTTAACATAATTGGGGAATTGCACCTTGTCAGGGTTTGCATTGGGTTGTAAAGCAAGAGCGCGTAAAATGTTGATACTTAGGATAGATATTTCTTCGCTTTCATCAGAGACCAAAAGTGCTATTTGTGTAATGATTTGAGTGTTAAATAGCATCGTTCTTCCCACAGAAGTCAAGTTGGTTGTCACTTGTGGAAAGACATAGCTGCCAAGTTTAAGTTCTCCTGCAGGTAACTTTTCTGAGCACATGTTGAGCTGAGGTAATAGCACGCTTACAAATGCATTTTGTATTGTCATGGCTTTGTGTATGATACGAAGGCATCGAGTAAGCGATGTTCTAAAGTAATGATTTCTCTTGGCTCTTGATCCTTGCACTTCGTTTGTTCTGTTCCCATTCAAGCAGATGATCCTGTATAATTCATTAACAAGCGAGCCACCGGATAGGATGCGCACCATAACGTCAAATCCTGGATGTGTAATGTAAGCAATCAATGCATCTCGGGTTCCTCCTGATTGAAATGGTTTTAACTGTGGAGTGCTTGAATCTCTCAGGATGCTCATGTAGTCTTCGTTACCGACAGTCAAGCCAGAAGATTGACTTATCAATTGATTTACATGGTCACAAAGTGGCTCTAAATCAAATGACATGATGCTGTTTTCTACTACTTTCAAGCAAGCGTCGGTCAACTGCCATTTGTTATTGGGATTTGTAAACTGCAAATTGTTGAGACTCAAGAATATATGATCGATAACCAGAGAAAGGTATGGTGCAGTTCCAGGTGAGCGATGTTCGCTTCCTAAGCAAGGTGGAATAGAGGGCTCAGCCATGGAATAGCCTGAGATAAGAATGTCCTTTTCGCTTTGTTTATGAATAAGGGAGGCCATTAGTTTGAGAATACTAAGAGTTCTTGTGTATGACATGCTGTTTTTCTCTGAATCAAACTCGATCAAGAAGCCGGATGACTGATCAGGAAGTAAGAAGCGAGTCGCAGGAGTTGAAAGTGTGTTGTTCGCAACAGGAACGGGCTCTGGAGCATTCAAGCTTGCCAAGCTACCAAGAAATGTTTCGGTCGCTGTAGTGCTGGGAGGAGTAACCGTAGGAGCAGCTACCATTCTCTTGTCTGATAAAATAAGATCAGATATCTCCAATGTGCTCCAAACCTCAATTGAGATCCGTTTTCCAATTCCGTTGATGCCACCACCCCAAGAGGAACAGAAGGCTGCCAAAAGGCTATAGAGTCGTGCACGTAAATCTACAGATGTTGGGCAACTGATCATTCTCACAATAGACTCATGTGGCCTAAGCAAACGGTCTTCCCAAATGGCAATTCTTGCTGTCGAAGAGTACTGTACCACTTGCTGACAGAGATGCAATAATGAGCATAGGACCTGTTCTTCTGTCTCAGGGATCGAAGGACATTCTTCACCAGGGAGAGTGCCGTATATCTCAGCGGCATAAAACTGAAGGGTGGCAAACAGTTTTCCCCAGGAAAATAAATGGCTATTGCTGATGTCTGCCTGACTGGTCCCCATAGACAAGACTTCATATGCGTAAGAAGCGCATTCATCGCCGGTAGAAATTGACGCCAAAAAGTCAAAGGCAGCACGAACTGTGCCAACAACTTTCAAATCAAATAGCCATTTCACAAAGGCGAATAACCCATGCTCTCGCTTCCAGTATCTGTTTCCAGCGTTCAAATGGCCTCTGTAAATAGATGCAAGTAATGTCAAGAAGGCTTCTAGGTTTTGCTTTTTGGCGCTATCTTTTACGTAGTCGGTATGAGCGTCGTTCGAATAGCCTACTTGATAGATCGCATCCTCTTCTTCAGTTTTCAATTGGTGCAGCTGTGAGGATAGTCTGAGGATGAAGAGTTCTGCAAAGTATTCAAGCTGGTGTACGACAATCAACTGAAATTCAGGTGCAATGTCTGCGTAGAATTTAGAATAGTCGCTTGGATCAACAGTTAATCCGTCGATGACCATGGTTGATTCCCCATCTGAACTTTCCTTTACTTTATTCATATCCGGACTTGTTCCGTTCTCCTGCTTAAAGTGTAGTAAATATTGATTCAAGAATCCAAAAGCATCCAACTCGATGCCTTTCTTTAATAATGACGTAGTACTTTGTTCATCTAGCTTGAATGGGCTGCTGATCCCTAAGCCTCTTACCCTGGCATTGAACATAGACCACTGCAGTAATACAGCGCCTTTGACACCATCCACCTTCCATTCTTTATCAACAATAGCTTCGTGCATCTTTTTCATTGACTCTTGGTTTTTCCAAAAACTCGTTCCATGACGTGACTGATCCTCCAAATATTTAGGTGAAATAACAGCCAGGAGAGCAACCAAGAGATAGGGAGCAGTAGGATTTAGCAGTGTGGTAGTTCGAACAGTGTCTATGAGTGATAGCACATCTGCTTCCGATAGCCATAATAAAGATGCAATATGGTATAAAACCTGCGCAAGCAATATTCTCTCTTCGTTTAACTGGCTAATTCTAAATGACAGTGTGCCTTCACACAGTTTCACTTGTTGAGACATGGTATCCTTGTTGATCGTTTTTATCGCTGTATTCATATTTTGAAGAGATTTGAGAATTTTGCTGACAAAGGAATCCGCTTCTTTCAGATAAATGTCTACCATAAAATCAAGAAATATACAACGAATATGTTTGTCGATTTGATGATCGTTTATACTTTCTAAAATGGTATTCAAGATGGTCAGAACGTAGTCGCGTTCTGTATGATACAAATAGATAGCGGTATCGACTGCTGGAGCAAAGGTTTTGTTGGTCCGACGCGTTCCTTCCAGTAATAATCTTGAAGATTCGTATTCGTCCAAGTTGAGATGATCTGAAAGGAATATTGCTTCTTTGGTGAATTCTTTGTTGATTTTGTATTCAATTGTGTTGATGATTGCCTTTCCTACATTAAAAATTGGCTTAGCCATAACCACAATCATATCAAGCCATGTTTACCGCTTTCAATGGTGGATCTGTGTTGAGAATTCTTGGGTGGATCATCGAGTAGTTTGACCAACTTTGGCTTATATTCTTGTAAAATGTGTTCTAATCGTATAGCAGCCTGTGGGGGTATACGTCTTGCTTCGCAAACCCTGTTAAGGAGCTCACGTAGCTCGCCTGCTTCTGTCGGTTGCATTCTTTGTTGTATGCTCAGCCAAAAAAAAGAAAAAGAAGGGTAAAAAAATTTAAAAGCAAACGCGCGACACCTCTACCTTCAAAAAAAAAAAAAAAGACAAGACGGAGTCACACAGTGTTTAATAAATTGTCTAGAGTTACTGTTGAAGAAAAAAAAAAAGCTTCTTGATTAGCATTTCAACAGTTCATCAGCACCTTTTGTTCCTTTCTGTTTGTTGTCATATGACGTCGACAAACTCAAAAGAAAGATTAACAAGCAAGACCTCAAGTTGTGTGATACAACCCACGATATTGGAATACAATGGATCTATCTTTGAATATTCAGCTTATAAACCCCCTATGAGATTTTTAAGAGATTTTGATTCAATATTCCCACAGTTAAGCTCACGTCAAAAGGCACAGCTACTTGTTGTCCCGGTGATACAGAAATGTGAGCATGACATGGTTGGTTTATCAAAGGAAGTCAATGACGAAAGAGATATAAAACTTGAATTAGTAAAAAAAAAGGAGGGGATATAATGGCGATATGAAAATAACATATTCTCTTTTTTTAGTTTATTAGTTGGGGCCGTCGTGTAGTTGATAGAATAAAATCTGTGGGTATGTGGGCAGATATGATGGACCCTGCTTCCGGATTTCCTGTAACTATAGTTATAGTAACAATAATAACAATAAAATAATCTTTCTTTTTATATAGGTATTTAGTCATCCTGGATCAAGTCCTTATCCTGATGTACAAGGAACAATTATGCTTGACTCAAGATTTGATATACAAAATGTTGGATGTTGTCATATATTATTACATCCAAGCTGGGGCAGTCACATATATCCATCTACTTTATTTACAACAGCACCTGCAGATGTATTAGAAAAGATATTGCTTGGTTTATAATCCATTTGGCTCTTATGTCATTATTATTGTGGCAAATTCATGCTGAAATTGGCTGTTTGTCGTTGTTTCAAAAAAGAAAAAAAGTAATTTCATGAAGTAATACCTCTCTCTCTCTCTTTTTGTCTCTGTTTCTCTTTCTCTTTCAAGTACATAAAAGATGGATAGCTTGAATGTAAATGATACCACGGCTTCTAAGCGAAGGTCACACTCCAACACGGTCTCTGGTGGTCGACCACCTGCATTAGACATTAGTCTGGCTCGTCCACCGAATATTCGAAGAAACTCAGAGGGATCACCCAATGTACCGCCTATTCAGGTATCAGAACCAACACCTATTGAACCCTCTGTTAATGCTCAACATGGTTTCTTTAAGGAAGGTGAAATAAGTCGAGCGTCTTCACCTAACCAAATGAGCAGTACTACAGATCATTCTCCACAATCCGGACCCAAGGTCAATAACAGCTCAGCCATAAGTTTATTAGAGTCAGCTACAGCCCCCAAAAAAAAGTCTCGTTCGAGAGCATCGAGTCTGACATCTAACCTGATAAATGAAATCAAGGAAAACCCGACTATTCAAAAAGTATCCACCACTTTGGCACAAAAGATAAAGCCACGACAAAACTCAGACAACACGAACGGTGACAGAAGTTCGATTGATGGCGGCAACTCTTATGCTGCTCCTAGTAGTGCCAGTACTTATGACTTGGCAAGCGTCAAGAGAAATCAGGATTTCCATTCCCTGTTTCGAAGTGTCCCTGAAGACGACTCTTTGATAGAAGGTAAAGAAAAAAAAAAGCCTATCTTTCTGCTTATAATTCGTTTTAACTTAAATATGCGATAGACTATGGCTGTGCCCTACAAAAGGAAATATTACTGCAAGGTCGTATTTATGTCTCTGAGAATCATTTGTGCTTTAATGCAAATATATTTGGTTGGGTTACAAATGTAAATAAGCTTTACTTGATCCGTTACTTCGCTGTTGTCTTAATTGTTTATATTAGCTTGTCATCGCATTTGCTGACATCACAAACATTGAAAAGAAATCAACCGCTTACTTTATCCCAAATGCCATTCAGATATCAACAGAGAGTGCAAAGGTAACCCATATAGAAAGCAGATCACACAATAGACTGACACATGTTTCATTTAGTATTTCTTTGCTTCATTTCTTTCTAGAGACCAAGCATATGATCTCATGGTAGAAATATGGCATAACTGTAGACCAGATCTGTTTCCACCCAAAGAAGATGAACTTGACGAGTGTGATGAAGAAGAAGAAAGCGAATCAGTGGAAGATGGTGACTCGGACTACGATTCAGATACGTCATCTGAGGGTGATGATATAGAACCAGAGGATACAAATAAGCAAGGTATGTGATATATCATTTGATACAATCAAGCTAATTATTACCTGAAATAGCTACAGTGCAAACGACAACAAAAGATGTAAACGGATCAGAAAGTAATACAAATCATCAAGATGGTCCCGAGGCAGCTTCCTCAACAGCACAGTCAAACAAGGCTTCAGAAAAGACAGCCAAAGGGAATCAAGTGCCAATGAATGGTACTAAAAAGGCAGATGAGGAACCATTCAATCAGTTACATGAAAAGACAAAATGCGACTGTCAGGAACACTATCCCAACACGGTGCTCGATATGACTTATCGTGGAAGCCTTGAAAAGATTTATAAAACGCTATTTCATAGTGATTTTCTTGAAACGTTTCTATTGGACAACCAAAAGAGTACAGGTAAAATAAGCACTACAAGTGTTGAAATAAAAATAACCGTTATTATCAGAATTAAGTATTGGAGATTGGAAGCCAGGAGAGGGAGATGTCAAATCTGTTAGGGAGTTATCATACATAAAACCCTTGAATAATTCACTTGGCCCAAAGTCTACAAAATGTTATCTGACACAGGAGATCCTTCACGAAGATTTTGATAATTATGTCACTGTATTGGTCACTACAAACACTCCTGATGTGCCCTCTGGTAGCGCGTTTTGCTGTAAAACACGTACTTGCTTTACGTGGGCGGGAAAGCAGAAAGTAAGAGTGATGGTCACAGTTGCTGTAGAGTTTTCAAAATCCTCTTGGTTAAAGTGTAAGTAGACATGTGCAAGAATAGTTCAAGCAATTGACTGTTTATATAGCAACTATTGAAAAAGCAAGTATAGAAGGTCAACAAACGTACTACAAGGATCTTGACGCTGCCCTTCGTACATACTTTAAAGAGCATCCATCTGAATTTGGCGCATATGAAGAAAAGACAGAGAGAAAGAAAAGACAGAAGCGTAAGGGGCGAAGATCAGCAAAGGCAACTGTGCAACAAGAAGATAAAGATATAGTATCACAGCCTGAATCAAAAGGGTTCATGGACAATTTGATTAGCCATATCACACGAGCCACTCAATCTGCCAGTGCCAGTCATTTCATGATCTTTTGCCTGGTTCTAATGGTCATTACCAACATATTTATTGCTAGAAAAATGTCCTTTATAGAAAAACAACTCGATGAAATTTGTAACATTATACCACGTCATGACAGAGTTTCGCGAAGTAACGAACAAGTATCCATGCCACAAAAGCAGAGCTATGACACAAAAGAGCAACAAGAGCTCTGGGAATGGCTAAGTCGCTTAGATCCTGAAAAGACAGCCTCAGAGAAGCCGATACTTTTGGCCACTCATACATCGGAAGGAAAAGAGAGTGAATGGGATGATGCTATATATCTATCAAAGTCAACTAAAGACAGATTGGATAAGCACATATCTGAGATAAGCAATTTGATACATGAAGCAGAGAAAAACCTAAAAGATGTTACGGAATCAGTGAATTTGCAGCGGCAAAAGCTTGAAAAATGATAATAATAATAATAAAAGGAGCCTATGTATAATATAGACTGTAGTGGCCAAAGAATGAAATGCGCTGATTATTGCCGCATGACGTTGTTTAATGCTCCTTAAGCAGCAGAAAGAAAGAATTATATTGTCAAATCTTGTTCAAGATAGGTATTCCTACCAAATCATATGAACATGACTTTGCCAGTCTTATCTTAGGTTGGCGTATGACCCGAGGGTTCAGGGTAGTACTTGTGCCATCTACATTAATACACTTTCCCTTAACGATTCGTGGGATAAAAATCAAAATGCATAAAGGTGAGAAAGTCTTTCTTCGCTTTTAATTTATCGTTTCATTCTATAAACATAGTAATATATCCTTTACAAGGTAAATCGCGAGAGATAACATAGAGTTATACTGATCTACGCCAGGCAGATGCATATAAATCAAGAAGATGATAAACTTGATGTTCAGCATATAGAATCAAACCAACTAGACGCTGATGCTCAGCGTTTACAAGATTTGGGTTATAAACAAGAATTCAAAAGAGAGATCAGTTTATTTGTGCAAGCTGGATTTGCTTTCTCAACGATGGCTGTTCTTCCTAGTTGGTATGATTTATCCCTCAAAAAACGGCGCTTGAAGAAATTAAGGAGATTATTTGTAGGATGGTGGGATTCGGCCCAAGTATTAGCGCAGGTGGACCCTCTTCCTTGTTTTGGGGATGGCTTATTGTCTCACCCTTTGTTATGTGTATTGCATTATCAATGGCGGAAGTCATATCTGCCTATCCTTTAGCTGGTGGTGTTTATTCATGGTCATTACTACTAAGTAACGAGAAATGGGGACCATGTAATACTAGGATATAAAAATGATGACGCGTTACTTATTGATCTCTATAGTCATGGCGTGGATTAATGGATACGCCTATCTGATTGGATTAGAAACTGTCACCATCACACTAGCATGGACTAGCTGTCAGTTCATATTTGCCATATCAAATACTCTAAACATAACACAAGTTTCCTCACAAGGCGCATATGTGGGGTTGTATGTTGCCCTCATGGTGCTTGGTACACTCTACAACCTTTTAGGCATAAAGTACAGCACTTACTTGAACAAATTTATGGGTAAATTGTGTGCTCAACTGTCTCAAATAACTCATAAGTTGTGTAGTCATATGGGTCCTCATTGGTAGTTTAGTTATTATCGTTGGCGTTCCGGCCCTAGCTCCTACTCATAAGACAGCTAAATGGGTCTTTACAGAGTTCTCAAACAATACAGGGTACAACAACAATGGTATGGTATTCCTCATTGGTCTTTTACAAGCAGGGTGGGCGTTAGTTGGTTATGAATGTGGAGCTCAGATAGTTGAAGGAACCAGGAACGCTGCGACCACGGCTCCGCGTGGGATCATTATCTGTGTCTTGAGTGCAATATTTCAAGGTTTTGTTCTTATCATTTCAACTCTCTTCTCAATTCAAGATGTAGACGAATTGCTCACATCAGAGGCACCCGTGGCTACTTTCTTTTTACGCGCAACAAGCAATCCATCTGTCACTGCTTTCTTTTTAGTCATTTTGCTCGTTGCCCAAATCGGTTCACTCTGTAACTCTATTTTAGCTGCAGCTCATATTGCTTGGGCAATGGCTCGCGATGGATGTCTTCCGTTTTCCAAGTTTCTTTATAAGCTTTCGGGAGATAATCATATTGCTGCAAATTGCCTGATCGTCCAATTGATCATTTGTATTCTTATTATCCTTCCTGTAAGCTGCCTTTTTTATATATATTATCAAATTGAAAAATTACTCATACGAACTCTAGTCGTTTGCATCTACCATTTACTGGCAAGCCATTATGAGTACAGCTGTCATCTCTGTCAATATTTCCTATGGTTTGCCACTACTCTGTCGACTTGTATGGGCTCGTAACAAGATGCCAAAGGGACCATTTAGTCTTGGTAAATTTGGTTTACCGCTCAATGCGATCAGTGTTGCCTGGGTCTGTTTCTTTGGTATCATCCTTTGTTTTCCTTCTGTTTCTCCAGTCACAACCAAGACGATGAATTGGGCATCATTAATGATAGGTGCAGTCATGACCTTTTCAGTCATCTTTTGGTTCATCAGTGGACGACATAAGCATATCAGGACAATAGAAAAACAATAAACATAAGTTTTTACGTAATTGCACCCTTAAAGAAATCGCCTTTTATGTTTAGAGTGCAACTATGAGCCTCCATTTTTGGGGGGAAAATCTCAACTGTGTAAAAAAGATTGTAGGTCGTGCCTTCCACAATTGCCGTTGCCTTCATTCCGGCCTCGAACGTGGTTATGCTCGTGGTAACTACTCCAAACACAGTGTTGACTGTATCGGGCCCACGTTTGTGCTGATTTCTTGGTTGGTAGTAATAGTCTGTGAAGGTGTTGCTTGTCAATCTCCAGTTTGCGTGCAGTTTACTGCCTTCATGCTTGCTGCGAATCGCAAAGAACTTCCTTGTATTGACACCAAAATCCTCCATCATGCCTTTCATGTATCTTTGGATTTTACTCCTGAGTTCCTTACTGGAAGAGATTCCCAGCCCCTTGAGAATTTCACCTGGTAAGGTGTATTCACGCCCTGCTTTTCTGAGTGGCGTTGTATAAGTCCAGTGATTTGTGTCTCTGAAAGTTCATAGTTAGACACTAGTACCACGATACGCGGCGTAGAAAGATGTAAAAGGAACAATAAGAAACGCTTTATATTTTATTATATTACTGAGAATAAAATACGGCTAGAAAGCCTATAGCCACATCCGAGGTCATAGTGGAGACAGCGGCAATTGAGGCAGGCACGACCCACAATTTACCAGTTGCACAGTATTATATGCTGTATGGATAACAAAAACAAAACACACAATGACAATTAATGTATATTAGCAGTGTCTATTGAAAGAATAGGAAACACGACTCTTACATGTTGTATATTCACATATATCATACGCTTTAATAAACTTGAGCTGCAGAAAATTATAAAGGCAAGACTGTCAAAGATCAAATGTTGTCCATTTACTACGCAATTTTGACTGTCCCTTTTAAAAATACACATCAATGAAAAGAAGGATTTTCTCTCTTTCTTTATTTTCTTATGCCAATTTCTAGAAGAAGGCCACTATTAAGAACCTGTGATATTGCCAATAGTCGTACAGATTTTTTTGACTATATTGGCATGGTTGTCGCTATCCATGAGTTTACTCCAAACAAAATTATCATCACCTTGACTGATTTCACAGAGAATCCACAACCTTATGAAAACACGTATTTATCAGTTGACTATAAATTGGTAATTCAAGCGACAGTCTGGGACAGAAATACAATACCAGCTCGTACTTTGTCTATAGGCGATTTCGTTTTACTGGAGGACGTGATGAGAAAGAATGTAAATGGAGTCCTCGCATTCACTTTACATGGCAAAAGCATTGACCGTCTCTTTGTTCATAAACTTGCAAGATCCGACACACGATTGAGAGATCTATTGGAAAGAAAACAAGCGTATGAAGAAAAAAGTCTCATTGAGACAGCAAGAGAAGAATAACCTGTTTATCAGCCAACTATCATTGACTCTGTTAAAATAAATAAAGTCCCATATATGATTATAACCTTTAGATATTTTTAATTTTCTAAACAGAATAAATACATGCAAATATGACAACAACAGAGACTACCCATATGCAGCCTTTCTTTTTATCTTCTACCAGAGTTTCTGGCTTCCTTTTCAAGATTTTCTCTAAAGGCTTTTATGAATTCTCCTCCTGTCTTAGCACCTGTGAGAATAATAAAAAAAATTAAATCATGTCAATGTTTTTACTGCGAACAATTTACCCTTTTCAGTGATTGTAGAAACATGCTGATGTGTTTTAGCAGCCATACGGTTGAATAAAGGACTTGCTAAAAGGCGTTCAGTAATAAAACTAGAAAACCAAAAGTTGACGATTTTTTGAAACATGGTTAAAGATTTAAAGAAAAAAAAAGTGTGGAAATATTCCAGGGCATTTCGCACTTCAAATTCAGACAATGTTCGTTTTTTTTTTTT
>NW_019671919.1:1278208-1342928 GCF_002708625.1 Rhizopus microsporus ATCC 52813 | reverse complement strand
GTATGGTAGATGAATATTTGACAAGCCAAATATGCAACAGGTGTAAAAATAGAAATATGGACAATGTTGTAACTGAGAAGTCAAAACGAAGAGTACATACGATATTGAAGTGTAAACAAAACACTTGCAACATCGTATGGAATTGTGATATCATGGCTGCACACAATATCTTGGACATATTTCTATTCGCTGCAAGAAACAACAATCAGCGTCTTGATGTTTTCATGCGTCAAGGCACATCTAATGACCAACCTTTCGTATGACTGATATGACTCTCTCATACGTCCTTACAGTGTAAGTTGTATCAGTTTTTAAGTTTACGAATAAGATGTATTAACTGTGTATTTCTTAATTCTTCAGTAAAAAAAAACCATCACGACTTACCTTCAATCTACAAAAATACAAAAAGTTTTCAAGGTAAAAACATTTCATGTCTGAATTTAAAGTGCGAATTCTTCATTCCAAGGCATTTGAAAAGAAGTCTCATTTTTTTCTGACTTTAAAAATGAGGAGACAACATCCAGAGCTCAGTTTGCTTAGATTTTGACTGACACTGAGATGATATCTGGATCAATGATAAAATATCAAGATGTTAGTGATATCTTTTAAAATAAAAAAGATTGATTCAAAGAGTATTAATTCGTATTCATATTAATCAACATGAGAATGGAGCTTTTTGTTTCAACAACATCTTAACAATCCATGTAGATAAAATACAAAATTGATGTATCTTTGATCTTTGTTATCAGTTGGAACTGTGCAAGAGCAGGATCATCACGCTGTGTGTTTGTCTCTGAACACAGCGGACATTTGACTCATCATCACAAGCAGAGTGGTTAAACGCGACTTCTATTTTTGTGATCCTGCGTCTTCAAATTGGGAATAAAGTGTATGTTTCCTTTTAATAAGGTGGCTTATTTGCATAACACCAAGAGATGGACTGTGCTCTTGTTCAATCTATTTGTATCACTTGCTCTTTCCTCTTTCTTCCCTTTCTCTCTTTTTTGCCCTTGGTTTATAAAGCAAGCAATGATGAGTTCCATTTTATCTTATCTGCTGGAAAAATCTCATCAAGAAGAACCCAAGATTTATACAAGAGGAAAGAACTATTGCCTTGTTCATAAAAGATACTTTGAAACGAGTTGGTGTCCTGATTGTGGCCGTGGTAAGAGAAACATTTGTATATTATGCAAGTAAAAGTAATATTATTTTAGTGTCTTGAACTTTATTCATTTATCTGTTCTTATCTGTGTGTGTGATTTATCGTTATTTGCATGACTACTATCATCATTGTACATTTTATTGTTTATAAAATAAAGAGTGTATTTTTCATATGAAAAGAGAGAGAGAGAGATTTTTCTTTACCATATTGCTTTTCCACAAAATACGACTGTATAGTTATGTGCATACGTATCCATGGTTTCATCTTGTTCTTCTTCGTTGTCATGTATACTTTTTGCCAAGAACACGGGTGAAATTCCTAAAATGATCTTTTCATTTTGATCTTTTCCTATACATCGATACTGTGCCTTCACTTGACTTGATATGACTCTATCTCCTTTATTCAAAAATCGGATCAGCATTATATCTTCCTGTCCATGCATAGGTAAATTCAACTCTATAGCCATATCCACTATCTTTTCTACACGTTCTTTCATCTCTTTGCTCTCTTTATAGATATTCAAAAGTTCTTTGACAATATCTTCCACAAGCGCTGTCCTCACTTGGCTGATCTCTTTCGATAGGAAATTAGATTTCTTTGTCTGGGTGAGATCCTGTGTTGCCTTGGAACACTTTAGTCTTAGATCAGCAATCCATTCTGCATGATGCGCTCGAAGTAAGACCTGTTCAATAGATGAGAATGCTTCATTAATTTCACGATTGAGATGAATTTTTGTGAAATAAATACGATAGACAATGAATTCCATCAACAGTTTCTCCACCAATAATGCCACCAAGACCGAATCTATTTTATCCCCAGATAGCTTAAATAGCTCATTGAGCGACTCATTTTCATTTGGCCAGCGTTGAAGAAAATAACGATAAATAAGCATCGGTCCTTCCTCGATCTTTAGGGATGATTTTAATTGGAGTGGCAAATTGGATATTTTCCCACTCAACTTGGCAAGTTTGGCTTGAATTGTTGAATAATCATCATCAGTGACTTTAATAGACTTTGTCGATTGATATAGTTTTCCCTGTACTTCCTTTATTTCTGCGTTCACGTTTTGTAACTTTCTTCTTGTTGCTGTCAGTTTTTCCTTTTTTTCCGAAATCTTTTGCTCCATCTCTTTCATCTTTAAGCTCTTTAGTTTTAGCTGATTTTCTAATTCTTTCATCTTTATATCCATGACTTCAAAGCTCTTGACGAGCATTTGTTCATTTTCGACGTTCTTTGGCTTGGATTCGTTGGGTGCAGTACTATCATTATTATTCTTCGTATCCGCACGGTTTTCATCAACGATGGCAGTAGTGGAAAGCGTAGTGTTTTTGTCAAGCATATATTATTTCAATAAGAAAAAGAGAAAGAAAGAAAATGGATAAAAAAAAAAGTTGCAAAGCCAAGAGACATTAGTGCAACATTACAGTTGTACACTCTCATTTTAAGAGGCTGTGCCTGAAATAATAAAAACAAGCCTTCTTTTTCTTAAACCCACTATCTCTCCTCTTTATCCAAAGTTTTGTCGTAAATGCATATTGAATATAGCTTTACTTTATCTTCATGTAACTGAAATAAATGCTAGTGTAGTGAACACTTTGGATGCTTATGAAATTACAAGCCAAATAACAGTTAGTAATCTGTCAAGACGACAACTGTTCTATTTCATTTTTCAATAAAGGAACACTATTATTTATCGATAAAAAAAAAATAAGGGGAATAATGACTCTTTTTTCTCAAGAAAGAAAAAGAGAGAAAATTAATTTTTACACGATTCTTTTTATACTCTTTCAAGAACAACAGCAACACCCTTAAATAAAAAAAAAATAATTAGTAAAAAAAAGAAAAGAAATAACCACAACTGTTTATCTTTACCTGTCCACCACCAATACAAGCAGAGCCTACAGCATACTTGTTCTTTGTACGTTGAAGAGCATGAGATAAATGAGTCAAGATACGAGCACCTGAGGCACCAAGAGGATGACCAACAGCAATAGCACCACCGCTACAGTTTGTGATTTCTCTTTCCAGCTTGAGCTCCTTTTCACAAGCCAAATATTGTGCAGCAAAAGCTTCATTGATTTCAATCAAATCCATTTGCTTTAATTCTAAATTGCCACGCTTCAACGCGCCAGTAATAGCAGGGACTGGACCAATACCCATCAATGTCGGCTCAACGGCAGATGCTTGCCAGCTCACAACACGAGCAAGGGGATTCAAACCGTATTTTTCAACTGCTTCACCGCTAGCAAGAATCAAGGCTGCGGCACCATCGTTAATACCGGAAGCATTAGCTGCTGTCACCACACCGTCCTTCTTGAAGACAGGCTTTAATTTTGTCAAGTTCTCTAATTGTAAGCCAAAACGAGGATGTTCATCTTCAGTAACAAGTTCAGGACCCTTGCGTCCCTTGACTTCGACAGGAATAATCTCATCCTTAAATACTCCACCCTTGGCAGCTAATGAATATATGTTACTACTCTCCTGCTCTCCTCATCTATGTATTTTCTGCATTTACCCTTTTCATATCTATTTTGACTGGCAAGAGCAAACTCATCACATGCTTCTCTACTAATACCGTATTTCTCGGCTAAATTTTCAGCAGTGATACCCATTGGTGTAGGTTTGGGGTATTGATCGACCAATGCAGTCCAGAGGGAATCTTGAAGCTTAGGATCCTGTCCCAACTTGATGCCCCATCGAGAGCTTCCAGACAAAGTAAAAGGTGACAACGACATGTTTTCAGCACCACCAGCTAAAACGATCTCACTTTCGCCCAAAATGATTTCATGAGCAGCATTGACAACACTTTGAAGACCTGAACCACAAAGACGGTTGACGGTCAAGGCAGGGACTGTGACAGGCAGACCAGCGCGATGACCGATGTGACGTGCAACGTAGGCACCAGCAGGGTCGGTTTGAAGAACGTTACCAAAGATGACAGAGTCAATAGGAACCTCCTTTGGAAGTGCAGCAATAGCAGCTTTGGAGGCCAAACCACCCAATTCGGAAGCTATGTTATCTCATCAGTTTTTTGGTCTTTATGAGATTCGCAAGTGATAGTATACCTGTAAAATCCTTCAACTTTCCACCAAAGGTACCAAAAGGGGTTCTAAGTTTGATACAAATAGATGTAAGCAAATGACTAATAAAAAAGGTATCCAACTTACCTTTTAGCTGATACAATAAAGACTTGTCTAAGGGCCATTTCTATCGTTTAAAGAAAGAAAAGAAAGAGAAAAGGAGACATCGGTTATTCAAATAAATGCATTGTGTGTGAATCACCAATAAACATGTGAATCCTTGTCAGGTCAAAAGAAGCCAGTCAAAAAAAAAGGTTGGGTTTGTCAGCCATCGGAATTGAATATTTAGATTCAGTACAGCAAAGCAATCAGAGCTTTTTGAAAGGGGTAACTTTTTTTTTTTTTACTACGCAAGATATGTCAGTGATGTATAAAGATTATTCAGCAAATGAATGCTTTCAAATAAAACAGGACGATGCCCAGTCCTCTTTAGAAGCATCAAAAGAATAATAGAGAAAGAACATGTGTGTGATGTAGACAATGATCGCTTTTATATAAAGCAGGGTGTTTATTGAGCGCATCATTCGTCTTTGTGTTCTCTTTTTCTCTAATGCTAACTTCTAAGAGTAAGATCTGGATGTTAGAACTAGTGTACAGGCGATCCGGAACATCCTCAGTGTATACTGAATTACATACAAAGGAAAGAGAGGTTCGATGTTGCTATGAGGGGATCTTTTTATATCCAATAATCGTATACTTTGACAATCATTCATTTTAGGACGTTATTTAATTCGAATTGTTAAAAAAAAAAGTAATAATTTCGCGATATTTGTATAAAAGTACGGACTCATACTTATTGGGTGAATGCCTTTATGACCGTTTCTTATCGAGGGAGAGAGAGACTAGAATCTATTCCAGTACAGTCCACGTATGCTATGAGTTGCCATTTGTGGTGAACGCGGATATTCTTCATTTAGGGCCCGAAGCACCATACTTAGTGGGGTTTGCTTATAGTGCTGCGTAACAAACGCCATCATGGCGTAATTCCATAGCGCGCGGGAACAGAGGAAAGAAGCACAAAGCAATGCTTGAAAGAAGAATTCTCGGCGAAAGAACAGGTAGTACAACAAGGAGTGAACTTTACCAAAACGTTGAGCAAACCCCCCCTTTTTTTGCTCTCGAAACGTGCACTTATCTGGATTGCTGTAATGGGTTACGCTCAAGCCACGAAAGAGTGCCGAACGGATCTAAATAATTATAGAAACGTGACGGCCCTGCATAAAGCATATGTAGGACCAAACTAGATGACACTGGGCATTTACAGTCCACAACCCTTCACTAAGCTTAAATCTTCGTTGCTTGTGAGGCACCATTTAGAATACGCTTTTGTTAAATATAACATATCTACAATCTATATGTAGGGGTCACCCCTCTTATATGACATGTAACAATTTGCCACTTTTGCCCAGTAAAGCCAATATGTTCATAAAATGTACTGTTACACATCAAGCATATCCTTTCATCATCGTTGCTTAAGCTGTATGACTGATCAATAAGGTTAGTATTTACATCACTCATAGACTAAAGATGATAATAGCGTTTGTGTAGATGGAAATGGTACCATTAGATTTATAACAATGACTCAAAACAGGCAATGCTTCTCGACTAATTGATTTGTCATTATAGAACATGATTTATTATTATAAAAATGTATACATTAAAAAAAAAAGAGTAGATATATGCATAAATATGAACAATTACAAAAAGAAAGCAGAATATACACAATATTCACATTAAAAGTCTGTATCCAAATGAAGCTTTGCCTTCACCTTTGCCTTGTATTTTTCTGCTGCTGACAATAGAGGAGTATCATGTAAGCAAGCGATGGGTATTAATTCGTCATCTCCTTCTTCTTCTTCATCACTTAGTAAATTGATATTCTTGTTCAATCTTGTGGAAAGTTGTGAAATAGGTTCATCATCGTCGTCGTCTTCTTCTTCTGAGCTTGTGATAGAAGCAGCAGGTTTATAGGTACTACAGTGCTTCATGCTTCTCCAAGATGCTCTGGTAGCTAATGAGTCTGTAGGTGATAAAGGTGGCGGTGATACCGGAGGTGATTGCTCGAAATGACTTTGTTGTATCCAAGTGGAGATAGGTCTACGGCTTGATTGGTGCAATTCTTCCTTTGGGCGACGACTTGGGACCATCACGGATATTCTCCTTTGTCTCTGATCAACAGAAGATATACAAGGTGAATACGGATCAAAATAAGAAATAACAGAGCTTTCAATAGGCTGCGTGATGCCAGATCCAAGAGACGACAGCGGGAGTAATTGCACTTCTTCTTCCTTTTTACCTTTGAATAAGAATGATAATGGAAATGGCTTTCTTGACCTGTTTAATGTTGGCTTTCTGCTTTGAAAGTATTCAGACATAATGAAATGATCCTTGAGAAAAGGAAAAAATACTCCCCCTTTGATTTAAATACTTTCAATTTTGATGGGCTATCATTTTTCATTATCCGATATGTCACACAATAATAAAAATGGTAAACATGACGTTCAATGTGTAAATGCATTGAGCTTATTTCATCAATCCTTGTTTACATCATTTTCAAGCAGTGTTATATAAACTACATCTATTTTATCGTTCTATCTATTACGTCGCGCCTATGTTACTTTATTGCTTATGCCAGATGAATCATTTGTTGTTACTGCTACGATGAAAGAGCCAAGCTTTTGCTTAGCATAAGTTAGGATTACTAAACAACCGAGTGCAACATGATTGACATTAGTCAAAAATCGAGGCTTTGCTTCAGAACAACCCGCGGGTAATTCTGACCCCTAGTCTACGCCCAGAAACCCTCGGTAGTGCAATGCCGTGGTTCCTTTTTGTTTGTGATTATTATTTTTTGGTTTCAAAATATCCCTGGAAACGGATAAAATAGTGATTGCTGACGTTTAAATAGACATGATACAGTGAAGGTATTGTTCATTGTTTGCACTGACAATTAATGTATACCGTAAAGGTGTTCACAGCGCAGAAATGATACAACAATAAAACAAACAATCAACGTACAAAATAATAGAACGACTTCTTTAAGCTCATATGGACTTGCATTGACTTATTCATAATGAGAAGTTTGAACTATTGTAAGTTGAACTAACAGCATGGCGAGTTTGCATTTCAAAATGGGATAGATCCTGACAGTGTGGTATTAGTGAGTAGACTCAGGTACTCTAAATTTTAACGACGGCAAAGTCGGAGCCTGATCAGTGTGCGCTAAAGCGGCATTTTTCCTCAATCTTGATGTCGTTCGATCCTTTGCCATTTCTAATGAAGCCATAATCCCTTAAAGAAGTGCTCAGAACGTCATGTGGTCAAAAGTGTAATCAAGACGAATATTGTCTTCTATCAATAATTAAATCGTTACTCTCAGAGATTTCACCTTTTACTATGTCAACTACACCAAGTTTTTACGACTGTAAGTTGTACTGATAATCTGTGAGGTATTCAGTTTATCAAGCGTCGAGCATACCAATTGCTTAATCTGTAAGACCAAACCAAATAGAGCCCCTGAGTTACTACTGATGATTTCTTCTGTAGCGGGAAAGAACATTGAGGGAAGTCTTGTGTATACGACATAGGTATGTCAAAGGATTGTCGAGAAACATCTTTGAACTTTTGACTTCTTTGGTAATAGACCGTAATGGTCGATTTCTGCTTTTGTACAAAGTCGACTAACAACGAAATCGAAACATTTTGAAAACACGGTTCAAATACTATTAGATTGTCATTAATAAAAAGAAAATATAAAAACGTTATCTTGCACATTTCCAATATACCAACGATGAAGACTGGAGCGAGTAATCTGGACAACTTCCACCATACATTGGACCACCCAAACCTTCTCAATATAATTAACATTTACCCTTCATCTGCGCGATTCAGCTTTTATTTCTTTGTGTATATGGTGTTTTTGGCTTTTGCTTGTCACCATCTTGCAAATACAATAGCGTATCATATGTCATATCGTAACAGAAATTGACTACTTAATAAATTGTTATTCTCAGTTGCCGCTCAACTTTTCTCAATGAGTAAACATTTTCTCACTTTATTTGGAGAACACAGCATAATCAACAGCAGAAAGAAAGAGAGAGAACGGATGGAGTGAGATCTGAGTTGTGTCTTGGGATTTGGATAAAAGGGCAAACTAACACGAGATTCTATTCATAAAAAGTAACATTTTCATATTGTCAATAGTCGATCTCTCCTTATTTATTTTTTTCTTGTTCTTTTCTTTCCTTGCCTTTTTTTTTATCCCTCCTTGATGAGCTTAGAAGTCATACCGTTTGAAATAGCACATTGTTCTTCGTTTGAGGAAGGGTATGAACCTGATCATTTAGTAGAATCAGGCAATGAGGAACTAGATCCGAATGAGCAATACACAGGGTGGCAAACTAAAAAGTACACATGTCCTTTTTCTTACCTTTTTATATATAAACGCTCATGATTATGTGTATTTGTAGATATCCTGAATATCCTCAAGATCTTATTGTTCAATTAAAGAATGGCCCGAGT
This sequence comes from Rhizopus microsporus ATCC 52813, assembly GCF_002708625.1. NCBI lineage: Eukaryota > Fungi > Mucoromycota > Mucoromycetes > Mucorales > Rhizopodaceae > Rhizopus > Rhizopus microsporus. The sequence goes on along the minus strand of NW_019671919.1, from coordinate 1,334,165 downwards.
ATCATATGCAAAGTGCAACTATTATCACACCATTATAAGATTGCATCGCAGATAGAATTGTATGCTGGTATAACAAAGCAGCAAGAGCATGATTCGATGTTTATTGAATTTACTCGATTGGGGTAAGTCAACACAAATAATAATAATAAAAAATTGTTGACCTTGGTTACTGGTTAGCTTTGTTACCTTGGATAACAATAACCGCTTCCAAGATCGTGAGTTAAAATCAATTAAAATTCAAGCGGACTGTGAATATCTTCGTATTGTGATCCGAGGATGTCATGACAATAGATTGAACGTTCATAAACAAGTAAAAATCTAATCTATCTTGTTGTAAGCAGTCTTGTTTATTGATGGTGTGATTAATAGGCCTCGTTCTTGGCATTAAATATATTGGGACATAATTCAATAATCCCTCCTCCGCTTTCAAACCATCGCACTTTGACTAATAATGTATGTTCTGTTTATATATGACACAAGTACTTATTGTTTGTTCTAGTTGAGTCAAGAGGATCATAAATCATCATCATTTAAACTACAGACATGGATAAAAGTCATTCAGAACGCTGAAGAAGAGGCAGCGCAAGGTACAGCCGAAGGAGAAGGAGGAGATTCAGTACTCATGACCTTTACTTAGACGAGGACTATAAGGAAGCCAAAATATACAAAGAACTGGGCGATAGATTACTCGGACTTAACAAGTTTTTATGCAATCTTGAGCATGAAAAGCAAGTTGTTGTAGCAAAGAAGGATTACGAAGAAGCAGAAAAAATAAAGGTAGGAAGAAAACATCGCCGACGATCTGAAAGTTATTAAGACGTGCATCATGTAGGAGGACATAGCTCAAGTCATGAAAACTGCAGAAACACTCTTGACACAGTGTGGCATTCAAATCACGAGTGAAGGAGAACTTTTACCAGCGGAACCAACTACAGTTCATTTGGGAGAAGAGGTAACTGATTGCTTCTATTTATTACATCAAATTCTCAATGCATAATTATCCCTCAGGAAGAAGAGAGAGATGATGCTCAGATTCCAGCAGATGAGATTACTAATTGGACAAGCTTTGACGCTTTATCCATTCAGGATGGCAACAAGCAGGAAATCACTAGCCCTTCTTTACTATCTGCTCGTATTCCTATTCCAATCACAAACACTGAAAGGCAAGCCACTGAAAAGACATCACCTGCCAAACAACCAGAGGATCCCGAGAATACACCAGAGCCACTTACCAAGGAGGACATGGAAACATGCAAGCTACCGCTCGATGTCTTTGGTATGAACATGATTGCTTGTATTCTGAGCGTCAAGGTCAAATGCAGACAGAGAGGACTAGGTGAACTGTCAAAGATCATTGTTGAAACGGCCGATCTTATGAAGCAGGATGACGCTCATGTCGATCCAGATTTCATTCATGCTTCTTTGCTCATGTTACAAGAGGCTGTGATGGATTCACGAGAATTGATATTTAACCAGACGATACAGATCTGGTACGATTTGCAAGGTAAACGCCCGTTTATTTTCTTTTATGCTTTTTAACTTAAACAGCTGTTATCTAGAGCTCTGTAGTGCAGGTTTATTAGACGACATCAACGTTTTCAGGTGGATCGAACGATTCTTTACAGCAGTGCTCTCTCGTACAGCCGACAGCAACGTTCAAATCAAGACCAAGGCAACGCAGGTCGTACTAGAGCTGATCAAGGTATACCACGATGGTCAGATGGACCTTATTCCGCTCTGTATAAAGGAACGCATGGTGAGAAACCTCAAGGAGGCCAAATCACGAGTTCAGCTCGTCAAGTCAATTACAGAAGAGATCCTCTTGCCCATCTATGACTCGTCCAAGGTGTTCCCTCATCTAAAGGATGTAGTCAATTTTCTGGTATCTTATTACAAAAATCATCATCATGCTGATGTACGTCAATCCACTTGGGAAGTGCTTTTATGCGTTGCACAAAGACTTGATATCAGCATTTTGCGTCCGTACTTGGATAGTGATACCATCAGATCTCTTGAAAAGGTAATCCCGTGATGAAGAAGGTTTTTATACTTACTAATCGGTCTTTTTAGGATGTGAAAAAGAATGAAAGTAAAGCTACAGTCAATGAATTAAGGGCACTGGCAGTAAAATCAAATGGTGCCACTGCAAGAAAGCCTCAAAAGGCATCGAGTGGATTAGGTATGATGACATTCTCTCAAGTAAATTAGAATCTTATATTATTTACTTATACATGTAGGCTCTAAAGCGGCCGTTAAAAAGGTAAGTCAACGTTAACAATAATACGGCACAAACTGACATGGCTACAGCAAACCCAAACCAAAAAGAAGAAAGAACAGAAAAAAGAGGAAAAGAAACCAGAAGAAAACGACGCGTCGTAAGAGAGCCATAACAGAATATCTTATGTACTTGTAGGGTAACCATAAACTGTAGGCTTTGTCTATTTTGTGAAGAGCATAACCCCAAGTTCAACGAAGATACCCTCATAACGCATTATTATAACCACTGTCCTGTCTTGACGAATTGCCCAATGTGCAAAACTGTAAGATGCTACAAGATGTTGATCATTGACTAATCATGATTATAACAGATACTAGAGGTTTCAACCTTGAGAGATCACTTACTTGTGGACTGCGAGCGTAGTCATTTAGTCAAGCAGTGTAATCATTGCAAATACCCTGTACCTGTTGAGCAATGGCTGCAGCATACATTGAAAAACAACTGCACAGGTAAAGGATAACAGGTTGATGCAAGAGTACAATTAATATCCATGATATATAGAAACCTCGGATAATCAAACAAGATGTCCATTTTGTCAGTCGGACATGACGAGTTCAACCGAGGCTGATTGGAGGATGCATCTGATGGATGAATGTCCCAAGAATCCAAGAAGAAGAAAGCAGAAATAGAAAAAAGTGATAAGAAAGCATTTATTAATGTTTTAAACCATTAGACCTGGCTTATTTAAGCTTAAATTTTCATTCTAATAAATAATATAAAGTTAGACTATTTAATATTTAAACTAAAGGCTTACTATATATCTTCTTCTTGTATGTCTCGGTCTCTTTTCAAGTATTTCTCTGATTTGTGCATCAATTTTTGCCTTAAAGTCTGATTCGCTATAAAGATCGACCAGCGATACTGCATCAGGATCAGAGCTCGTTATGCCTGTATTAGAGAGATCACTTAAAGTTGACAATGACGATTTGATCTGTTCGTTTTGACCAATTGTCATCATGTAACAAGGTTCTCTTTTCTCTGTTTCCTGCAGAGAAGTGATTGATTGATGAACATGTTCTATGACGTCTGGCATCGGAATCGGTTTCTTTTCATCTGATAGTGATATCTAATTGTGATGAGAATGAGTTTTGACTTTAAAAATAAAGATGTGATACTATACAGTTGTTTGCTCTGCAATGGGACAATTCGTGCCTATGTGATAAAGGATAAGTATATATATATATATTGTGATGGTGTGTAGATCATTCTATTTACCTACATGATATGTATGCTGTATAATGTAAAAATTAGTAAAGGCATCAATTTCATTCTTTATAAATATATACTTGCCCTAAAGTTAGTAGGATACCCAATCATAGATATATCAATTCTTTTTGGATACTGTTGAATAGCCTTGTATCTTTTTAGAATATTCGTATCATTCACTTTTGATAGATTGACTCCCATTGTTATAAAGAATGAATGAAAAGAAAAAAAGTTGCAATTTAATCCAATGAACAAATATATACGTAAAGAGAGAGTCTTTTTGTATCCGGCGAAAGTGCAATAATTTATTATAAACGAACGTCAAAGAGAGAAGAGGGAGGAGTGAGATATAGCATATAATGTGTGGGTAAATGATAATATATAATATGTGTATAATGGTATTTTATATATATGTGTGTGTATATAATTTTGATCTTTTTTGTTGTTGTTTGAATGTATAAAAATGTGGTATAGAATAAAAGATATAAAGAGTGTAATATAAAGCAAAAAGGAAAGTAATGGATTAAAACTCCCACTTGTTCAAGTTTTCGTCCATAAAGAACTCTACCATACTTTTAACTCTTGTACCTGTTGGATCTCTTGGCTTCATCTCTTTAATGCGGGATATAAACTCATTCGACATTTTAGAAGTAGGTCTTTGTATCATCTTGTCTAAATTGCCTGTCTGGATAATATTTTCAAATTTCAGTCTAAGCTCAGTGACTTCTGGTGTTTCAGGTCTAGGAAGGGACGCAACTGAATTAGGAGAAAGAGTTGAGCTACTTCTACCTTTAATAGGTGAATATCGATCTAATGAATCGTCTATGGCTGTATCATTCTTCATCATTCGAGTGGCCGCTGCTACTTCCGCATCATGCTCATCAGAAGAAACTGCGCTTGAACAGGTAGATAGATGTGACACAGGTTCATGCTGAATGGATACTATATCATCCTGTTCTATTTCCTCTTTGATGACTTGTATGCCGTCCGATTCCTGTTTTTCTTGTTCTTGTTCAGTTTCCAAGTTGATCTCTTGCTGTTTATCATCTTTGGTAACTGATTCCTCAACAGTTGCCTCTTTTATAACAGACTCAGTCACTTGATCTCTTTCGGAATGAACTACCGGTCTACTCTTTTCAGATACTTTGCTAAGCTTTCTCGTTCGTCCAGTCACGACTGATTTAGGAGGTGTATTTTTCGATACGCCTCCTTTAGGTGCCAACAATTTTTTGTTTGTGGCCGTAGGACTATTGTTTGTAGTGGTGTTGGTCTTTTTGTTTGTCACACCATCGGATGCTTTTCGGGACGAGGCAACTACATTTTTTCTTGCTTGTTGACGGTTGTTGTTATTCTATAATTGTCGTTTGATATCAACATTCTCTCTTTTTAAGAACAAAGAAAAAAAAAAAAAGGTCACTTACAGGCTGCAAAGTGGATTTGGCTGCGGATCTAGCAGTACTGGTAGCTGCATCCTTTTTGGAGGATACACCGTTAGTACGAGTTCCCATTTTTTGCACAGCGGAGGTACCCACATGAGTTGATTTTCTCGTATTCTTTTTGACTGATAGATCATTTGTCACTGCAGATTGAAATAGTCTGATCTCACGTTCAGCATCTTCAAGTGAATTACTTGCATAAAATATATCCTTTTGTGTCCTATGGGATAACAATAAGCCTCAACTGTGAGAAAAAAAAAAGGAGGAACTTGCTTACCCTTTCTTCATTTCTTTCATAAAAGAAGACCAGACCTGTATAGCCCCTTTACCTTGCAAGACCAAAGCGAATACAGGTAGTTGTCTTTTAACAGAATTAATATCTTTTTCTTTAAATAGAGAAAGAGAGAGAGAGAACTTACTTTATTTGAATCAATTCTGTTAATTCACAAGATGATTCGATAGGACTGGTCATCATGATTCGAAGACCCTTTTGTCTTGCACTTTGTTTGATTTCATCTTTTAATCTTAAAGGAACAATACCAAAAGTCTTTTCCATTGAAGAATAAAAAAGAAGAGAAGAAAGATAAAGAAAAAGGGAAAATTTGTAATACAAAATTTAAGGGAAATGACAAGCTAAGAAATGATCACACGTGGAATTATTAAAAACATAAACATAGAAAACACAGTGAAGGTATTATATAGTCTGGGTCACATCTGGCTTCGAAAGAGCATTTTATATCTGTGAAAATGATATCCATATTTGGATGCTCAGTAATGCAACCAGTAGGCTTCACCTGCCTTAGTTATTTGTCTGTACACAGCGATTCCTGTTAACTTTAATAGATTAAAAGTATAGATTGTATAAGAAGTGATTAATAAAGAAAAACCAAAAACAATATGTATCAAAAAAGATAATGAAAACATGATTTCTTTTTATTGTTTGCGCAACTCCTTCTTCAGTCTACTAAACGGCCATTTATTTTCTTGTCGCTTTCCTTCTAACATTTGTACTCCTTCTGTAATTGATGTCCCATTCTGCTGAGAAATTCGATGAATTTCATGGGTGATTGTGCCTCTATCTACTGTCTATGATGTTGTCCAACAAAACTTTTCATAATCTTGGTTTGTATTCTTTTTAAGAAGAAGAGATAAAAAGAATTTTTTTTATTCTAATTTATGTTGTCAGTTTGGTCAACCAAAATTAGTCACGTGTAAGTATGATGAATTCAGATTTTATATCAGAGAGAGAGAATTGGGACAGCCTTAGGTTAGGCAGTGTGGAGTTGTATAGTGACTCTTCATGTATAGGAGAAGAAGCGCCCGTAGTATTAGCCTATTTTCTGGGGCATGTATTGCTGACCTTGTTCTACAAAAATTAGTTGGTTCGCAACCAATGCCTTCATTTACCACATTTTGACTTACAAATCGGATAGCGATATTTTGTACGTGTGTACCAATGATTGTTGCATTGATGATGGCTACGAGATTTTCATATTTCTTGCTTTGGTTGGTCGTTATTATCTCAAGAAGTATCTGTTACCTTTTAATGTGCAAGCAAATAATACTTTCACTTACGGTGTACGACGACTTTAAATTCCCCAGTTTTATTTTTAAATCATGAAAAGCGTTTGTCATTAAAGAACGAACGTCGTCTTTGTAGTTGGATTGAACCGCTTTCAGTAGACACATACAAGGGAGAGCATATATCAATTTGTTTCTGTGCAGTTATTGTATGCTATTAACTTACCTCTTTCATCTTTTGACCAAGCTGGCATAACATCATACAGAAATCCAATGATACGTAATCAATTTAACACGGTGTTCACTATATATGTAATGATTGTTGTTTAAACAGTTGTCTTCAAACGTCATTTCGGAGTGTTGAAAATGAAAAAGCACGGATTTCTTTTTTTCTCTGTTTTTCTTCTTCTTTATGGATTTGTTTTTGAGGTTGTTCAATGATGACCCCAATAGCCAATTACCAGATTTAACTTGGTATAACGTGGCTATTGCGTCGTCATTTTTAGTAGTTAATGGTATGTTTACGTAGGATTAAAGGGAGTAAATAATAACACATAGATTAGGTATTATATCATTATCCCTTGGTTTAAAACTAGAGAAATCATTATTGACCAGTTCAATAAGATGCATTATTCAATTAACAATTATGGTAATCCACATTCATTGTATTCAAAAGAATCCATTCTTATAAAACGAGGGGGATCAGGGAAACATATTAGAAAATGTATTCAAGGCTCAACATCCTGTCTTGGCAATGTTAATGACATGTAAGAGCCTTTCAAGCATAAACTTAACACCAACACACACTTTGTTTTAGTTGTCCTTGTCTTTTTAAGTTCAATAGAAACAGTATATAACAAGTCAGAATGGTCGTTTAATGGCATGGTATGTATTTTTATATCTTGATTGAACATTCTTTTGCTTATTGCATGCATTCTATAGTTCCCTTCTGTGTTTTTATCAACAGCCTTTTCAACCTTTTTCATTGGCATCGTTGGAACACGTTATGCTATGAATGAAAGACAGTTTTGGTTACCCGAATTATTCATTCCGACCATTGGTCTACTCCTTGGTATCACCACGGGTGCTATAGCCGTAGGCATCTCATCTTGTCTAAAAAAGGCGGGAGAAGAATCAGGTCAGATAGAGACTTATCTGAGTTATGGTGCCAGTCGAGAGGAAGCAGGAAGAAGTATAGCCAAGGAATCTATCCGTCTAGCCTTATTACCTACCATCAATCGAATGTCAGTTATTGGACTGATTACTATTCCAGGTGCTATGACAGGTCAAATTCTTGGTGGCGCACCCATTATGAAAGCAGTGATGTATCAACAGATCATCACCTTTATGATATCAGCTACGTCCAGTCTAAGTGTCTTGGGCTCAGTCTATGTATGTAATATCAATACTATAATGTTTAAACTAATGTATTCTGTAGTATTGCTTACATCGCTTGATTGATAAAAAGCACAGACTTCGAACAGAAAGAGTGCATAAACATAAAGCAAATATACTACATGACATCAAGTCACTCTTACTTGATCTCTGTTGCTTTGATAAAATCACTACAGATGGCAGTGATGACATCAGCAGCAGCAGTGATAGCAACAATAATAAGCATAGAGAATCATCACCTCTTTTAAACAAGAAACAACTTCCTTCATACCATTAAAGAAAAAGTAACAAGATTGATCTGAATGTAAATCTAAAGTCACACATATTATAATTTACCATCCAATCACATTTTACGGAATATGTTTGTCACACTGAGTCTTACAAATACAAAAGTAAGGGCTTGACTTTTTTTCTTTTTTTTTTCTTTGCTTCATCTGTCATTTTCATTTCATTTTAAAATAAATCATAATGTCTCTTGGTTGCGACATAACGTCATTGGACTCTTTGGTGTTTGATACACCAGTTGAGTCCAACACTTACTTCGAAAAGGACGCTGCTGCTGAACTGGATTTATGGGTACGTATCGTTATAAAACGAAATATATATATAGAGTTGGTCTAACAGTTGAAATGCAGAGCAACGCTAAATTTACTTTTGACGTTAAACCTGGCGTAGGCATTTATGATGATGAAAAGTCATCAAGTCCTACACCTGCCCAATTGGAGTTCTCTGGTCTAGACCCTGTCACTTATGACACACTGGCCAATTACTTGGACTATGAATTACCCAAGCAACAGCTGGAACAACAACAAAGCAAGCCCTCATTGAAACGTATTCAACCACGTCCTTTGGCGCCTGCACCTGTTCCTCCCGTTGCTGCTACTCGTCAAATTTTGTTGCCTAAACCTTCTGCCCCATTGTCTCCTGTCGCAGACCCTAACCAGCTTTTGGCTGCCCTTCTTTCTACTGCCACATGTCCTGGCTCGCCTTCATCCAAAAAGACTGACTCAGTAGCTGGTGTCAAGCGCCCTTTGGAAAAGGCAGGGGATGGTGTAGTCGTCGATGATGACAAGCGTCGTCGTAACACAGCAGCTAGTGCACGTTTCCGTATTAAAAAGAAGATGCGTGAACAAGCCATGGAACAGTCTGTCCGTGAGATGTCTACCAAGTCAGAACAACTCCAGGAAAGAGTCGATCAACTTGAAAGCGAAATCAAGTTCCTTCGTAACTTGTTACTCGACAAAGTTGCTTCCAACAAGCAACAACAACAACAGTAGATTCAACATCATTTTTGTATATTCAACATATTCCCACTTAATATTCAACATACACCTATAACTGTACCATAGATTCAACATTTGTACTTTCTTATAATTCAACATTAGCATTTCAACAATGGATGTATCAGCATTTCAACACTGATACTTCTTTATTATTTCAACAATGACATTTTGCATTTCAACAATGAAGCCACTTTTTTAGCATTTCAACAATGAAGTCTTTTTTCTTCTTAATTTTGCATATTTCAACAATAAAATAAAAGCGCTCTATTTTCCATGACAAACCGTTTTTCCCTTTGCGTGTGAATTTTTTTTATTTCCTTTTTTTTCTCTCTGTCTCTTGATAGTAATGAGCCAAGACAAAGAAGTCATCACATCATCTCAATTGAGTTTTCCTTATGGCGGGCAACCAGATATAAGTAAGGATATACTTTAAATACAAAACATTGAAAAACTAACATGATACATAGTTCGCGCAAATCAAAAGGATATTTACTATACAGCCATTATTAAAGAACAGTTATCCACTATTATACAACAATTCCTTGGTATGAATCACACACATGAATATGCAACACAATAGTTAATATATACTGCAGGCACACGGTTTCAACATTTATGGCAAAAGGAGATCAATACTCTTTCTGATGTATGCTATTATAGCTTGACTACCTTGTTGGGATCACAGACATTAGGAGAGGAATACTGTGATATTGTACAGATTAATAATTCAACTTTAACATACCCAAGATGGATGGTACACATATATACAAATATAAACCTGACTATAGCTAATAATACATTTATATATAGCATCGAGCCTGTCTTGTCTTTGCACACTGTCTATTGCCTTATATTTATTCCAAAGGCATAACAGAATTAAAAAAGCGATCAAGACACGAAGAAGAAGGATCAAGGAAGGAAAGAGCAGTTCAGTTATTATCCAAACTGCATGAAACTGCATCCAAATACATACAGCCTATTCATTTAGCTATATTCTACTTTATTGGTGCTTATTACAATTTCTCAAAACGGATGACGGGCATTCGATATGTAAAGTTGACTATCGCTTTCAGAAATATATCTAATTCTTTCATAATAGATCTTTACGAGACGATTGGGAGCATTTGAACAAAGAGCAGGTTATGAAGTATTAGGAGCATTGATATTTATCCAATTGGGCATTCAAGCCTTTTTAGCCATACGTAAAAGAATGGAAAATAGCAAACAAGTAAATCAAGATGATGAAAAGCAAGTAGTTGTGGCAGAGGATGACTTTGATTTCATGGATGACATTGTAGAGGAAAAAAATTTAACCTATGAAGAACTTCAACTATTAAAATGTGCTTTATGCTTGGAAAAAAGACAGTCGACGACGAGTACACCTTGTGGACACTTGTTTTGTTGGAGCTGTATCATTGAATGGTGTGAAAATAAGCCAGAATGCCCACTTTGTAGAAGTCATGTCAACATTTCTCATGTGTTTCCACTGCACAACCTTTAACTTTATCCTTATTTGCTGGAAAATGTTATCATATCGACGGATAATCATTACACCGGTTTATTCTGTTTCATCTTTGACATGGTTGTGATAGCAATGACAATGGATAATGATAAAGAAGATACATTTTGCTATATAGAGTTTTTACAGCAATTACTTCTTTTTTTCTCTTGGAATTTGAAATCATTTTAGGGCATAAAGTAGATGAGTACACAAGCTCAACTCTATTTTTTAACCGAAAGATTACCCTTGTGTTATTGAAACCCGGGTTTTTACTTTTTTAAAGTTCAGACGCGCCAAAACTTTATCAAGTTTTCATATGAGACGTGTATTCATGCTATAGAGTATAAGAAATATCTTTTTGGGAGGGGTTATTTTAAAGGAGAGAGAAAAGGAAAGAATAAAAGGATGTACAAGGGATAAAATACGAAAAAGAGAAATAAAAGAAAACGGCCAAAGAATAAAAAAGAACAATAGAACAAAGCAAGGAAAATAATTTTTTCCGTTATAGAAAAAAAAAAAAAAGGAAAAGCTAAATGATATCATCCGTGTTTCTTGTAACGTTGTTTTCTAGAAAGTCACTTGTTTGTTTGTTGTTATATTCTATCATTTTGCTCCTTGAGAAAGAAAAAGTACGTTCATTGAGCAAGATGCCTTGACTTCAAGACGCTTAATAAATATTTCTCATCATTTGTTCACGTATGCATCAACATACTGCCGCAGCTGATAATGCACAGATAGCATAACTTCCATTGTTACGACTATAACCCACCCCCCTTGCCTTATAAGAAACTCACCCCATCTTATGATTATAAATTAAAAAACATCATAGCTTCCGGAATAAACTTTTTTTTTTTCTTCCTTTGTTTTACAATCTTAAAATGCATAAGCTATCGTACTTGAGCATTTTACTGCCAATATTGCTTTTATCACAGAATGCATTTGCACAGCACGACCATGGTAGCATGACTATGGATGAGCCAGTACCCGCGTTCAATGCTACTGGAGATGAGCCGATGTCATACGCATTATATCCTGGAGAAAAAAGTTACTTTTACCTTCATGTCACCATGATGGTTCTGTCATTTTGGATTTTAATGCCTTTAGGTAAGATCCGGATGGACATTTGACATCTATCAGACAATGCTTATCTCGTTATGACTAGGAATCATGTTTGGTATTGCCAAATCGTCACTACATGTCCCTACACAGTTATTGGCATTCGCCGTAGCTATGCTTGGTTTCTTTTTCGCAAAGCTCTATGGCCATTCAACGCCTCATCTCTATAAAGGAAACTCACACCACACGCTGGGTTGGATCATGTTTTTGCTGCTCATCATTCAAATGGCCGTTGGCATTGTGCGTAAAATTGCAAACGCAGTGGCCCGCAGTAATGGAGAGTACGAGCGATTGCAGGAAGAGCAAGCTCATCTTATGGGCCAATCTCCTTCATCTAGCAGCAGTAGCACATCAGATCGCCACAGCGAAGCAAGCGGAGAAACGTTACATATGAATGAGTTTGATTATGACAAGCATCGTCAGCATCACTATGAGGATGAAGAGGATGAGGTTTGTATGACTCCTACAGAGATTGTTGCTCCCATGGAAGAAAAGCCTACGGTGACCATGCGTCTGTTTAATGCCGTTTCGCCTTTTATACCCAAATTCATGAAGAATGCATTTGTGATGTTCGCCTATAATCCATTTACAAAGGTCGTCTGCCGTTATTATCACATGATTATGGGAAGAACATTTATTCTCCTTGTCTTTACTCAAACCTTGAGCGGTCTGGTCGTCTATCATGGCGTTTGCAGGTGAGTGCTTGCCCTTTTTCTTATTATTATTTGAACTCACACTCTGTTCCCATTACAAAAAGATCATGGGAAGTCCTAGGCTGTATCGCTCATTTGATTAAAGGTGGTATCTTTTTCTTTTATGGTATCATGACCTTCGGTAGATATCTCGGTGCTTTTGCCGAACGTGGATGGGCATGGAACCGTATTGACGGCGGTTCGAGTTTTAGCTTTGAAATGATTGAGTCCAGCTTGATTTTCCTCTATGGTATCACAAACACCTGGATGGAACACTTTGGTCAAAACCCCGAATGGACGCACAAGGACTTTGAACATGCCAGTCTGGCCTTCATGTGGTGGTGGTGTGGTTTAATTGGCATTCTGGTCGAAAGCAGAGCGCTGCGCAGACTTTTGGAGGGTACAGAGCCAACAAATCGCGAGAAGCAACAGCAAACTTATTCCTTGAATCCATTCCCTGCATTGACTGTTTTCATGACGGGCATTTCCATGGGAAATCATCACCAGGATACGGCTTACTCTAGCAACATCCACTGGCTCTGGGGACTCTTACTCTCATCTGCCGCTGTTTGTCGACTGTTTACATACGTTTCACTCTATCGCAATGCGCCCACCAGCAAGAGACCCAGTCGTCCTCCGACTGAGCTCGTGGGTGCCTTCTTGTTGATCGCTGGTGCTATTCTCTTTATGGCCTCAAATTCGGGCACCCTGTTGTGGCTGCGTCGTAATAATGTAGATTCGATGTTCTTGATGAATGTCTGTGTGGCTTTGACATCAATCACTCTGACCTATGTTGCTGCCCTTATGATGATCAAAGCTTGGTCTAAGCGAAGAGAAGAAGCAAAGAGAAGACGTTAATCTGTTCATCATTCGTATATCATCATCCACTCATTTACATATATATTGTTTTTCCTCAACATAATCAATTTAAATATTATTTTACTATTCTACCTTTACCTATTATTTTAATAATAATAAAACCCATATTCTTTCCATACTGATTTATTGTATATACATGTATTCTTCATTCAAAGAAAAAGAGGGAATCTTTACTTTGCACATAGACATCAACTTCATTTCCTTTTTTAAATTTTTATACTTGCCTTTTTTTTCCTCTTCTTCTTCTCTCTTTCTCTCTTTCCCTCTTTTGATAAAGAAAATAAAAGGGCTTTTTTATCCCGCTTTTAATATTCTATTGAAATGACAGACGTTAAATCTGCTTCTCATATAACAAGCACTACTCTAGCTGACGGTGTCACTGTCAAGATCAACGGTAAAGACCATCGCTCTCTTTTTTCTAAAAACACCTAACCTCTCTCTTAAGATCACGTTTATCTTGCACCTGAGCACTTGGGTGAGCCTTATTATGTGGGCAGAATAATGGAGTTTTGCACTTCTTATAAGCGCAAAGGACTGCAGGCTCGCATCGCTTGGTTTAATCGTCCCAAGGATGTCATCAACAGAAAGTCGGCGGATCCCTGTCTCTTGGTGGCTACGATGCATTCCGATGTGAATCCCGTTTCCTCCATTCGTGGCAAATGCGTTGTCACTCACAAGTATTATATTCCCAAGGATCAACTGGATGAATATAGGAAGCAACAAGACCATTTTTACTATAATCAGCTCTATGATAGATACATACAGCGTGTGTACGATGTGGTCCCATGTGAAACAGTACAAAATGTGCCGCCAGAGACTTTGGAAGCCCTTAAACAAAGATACCAATTCATTGTTGTGGAGCAGGGCAAAGCATCTGATTTAACGGTAGCTAGAAGGACTTGTTGTGTATGTCAAGAATGGTGTTCCAGGTAATATGATACACACATTCGGTTATTTTATGAGCATACCTTCTCATTTTTTTTTTATAAAAGTGCTGCTTCTGTAAAGTGTGCAGCTTGCCAAAAGAGTTATCATATGGCATGTCTAAATCCTCCACTCGTCCGTAAACCGTCTAAAGGGTTTGCGTGGCAGTGCGCATTTTGTACACGCCAAGAGGCTCTTGCAGATTCATCCAATCATCCAGAAGCAACCAATCAGAAAAATAAGAACGATTTGAAAAAACGCCAAACCCGTACAACACGATCTCAGCTATCTAAACAACAACAACAACAGCAACAGCAACAGCAGCAACAGCAGCAAGCACCATCGTCTTCTTCTCAGGAACAGCAATCATCAAGCTCTGAGCAAGCCTCTTCTTCTAATACATCCATGATCAAACTAAAAGTAAACAATCTCAAGAAATTGAACAGCAAGTATCTACGCAAATCAAAAATATTCAGTTATTTATCTTTTTTTTTGCAGATGGGGAAATCAAAATGACAAATATGTGGCCATTTAGATATTTTGGTGTAAACACAAACATGGGAGACATCCTAGGTAACAATTACATCCCCCCCCCTATTCTCCCCTTTTTTCCCCCTTGCTAATACATTGCATAGATATTGATGATAGAATATATCCAAGAGCAAAAAGTAGGATAGGACCCAAGTATCAAGCCAACGTTCCTGATTGGGACATGGCAAAAAATCGAAGCATGTCCCCTATGAGTGAATCAAACTCGCTTTCGAGTGGTAAAAGTAAATCAAAGAAAAGCGATAAAAAAGGCAAGTCGTCGCAACGATCAAGTAGTAAAAGATCAGGTAAGAAACAAGAGGTTTATTGTCATGTTGATATTGACATTGATCTATAGTTGAAGCAAGTCCTGATAATTATGCTATGGAAGGTTCTAGCTTTAATGGATCCGACCAATTTCCAATGGCTCCTATTAGAGGTGGTGATGATACAGTAACATGCCTTTATAGACCTGGTATCCTTGACGATGAACAGGGTAGGTGCATACGACTGAACTTGAAACGATTGCTTATCTTTTGTGTAGTTGATGACTATATGAACCAAGTTAAAGAGCTGACTAATATACCCCTTCCACCCCATTCTTCTGACTTAATGGATCGTGCACTTTATGAATTAGAACAAAGCCATTATCACACAGACATTGCCTTCGAAAGGATGTCTCAGCTTACACAGGATGAGTTTAAGCATATTGTGGATTGGTCCGATCGGGAAGTGCAGGCATTTGAGCAGAGTATTCGTGAGCATGGACATGACCTGAACTATGCTAAAAAGAGTGTAGAAACTAAATCAATGGCTGACATTGTCCGTTACTTTTATCAATGGAAGAAAACAGATCGATATGAACCTGTTTATTCTGAATGGACTAAGATATTTAAACCAATGTAAGGTCTATTATTAAAACATATAACCATCAGTTTCTGACATATGCACCCTGTTTAGAAAAAAATTCAAAAAGCTAGGACAAACAACAACATCAGATGAAGACATTAAAGACGATGTTGAAAGCGATGAAGAGTCTGATCCAACGATTGTGCCCAAGGATACATATGGTGATAGGTCATACCAGTGTATGAATTGTTTAACCAATGAATCAACTATCTGGAGAAGATCTCCTTCTGATATTGACAGAAAACGAAAGGTGTTTAAACAAGTCCTTTGTAATGATTGTGGTATCTATTGGCTAAAGTATGCAAAGACAAAGCCTATATCAGAATCAATTAAGAGAATGAATGGACAAAATCATGTCAATGGCACTGCGGGTATACCAAATGGCAATGGTTCTGCTTCTACCGATATGTCAAGTATTTTACAAAAGCGCAAACGAAATGAATCTTCATCCAAGGCAGTAGTAAAGAAATTAAAAGAAGAGGTAAGTGCTTTCCATCTATCTCTAGACTTCATGCTTATACTTGTTAGAAATCTGAAATGCTGCTCAAGTTCGAACCGACTGAATGCAAGGTATGCTTCCAGTTTGGACCTGACGAAAAACTATATACATGTTACGACTGTGGTCTATCTGTTCACAGCGGTAAAACATAAATCATGCTTATATTTATTCTGTTCTCATCCGTTTCTTTAGATTGCTATGGGATCGTTGATTCAGACAAAGAAGGCTGGTCTTGCGATCCATGCAACAATAGGATCAATCCAGTGGCATCTTATACTTATGAATGCGTACTATGCTTTAAATCATCTGAAGAATCAAGACAACCGCTAAAGAGGACATCAGGGTATTACTGGGCTCACGTACAATGTGCTGCATTCATACCTGAGATCAAATTTGTTCAACCAAGCACCTTATCACCAGTCGAGTATATCGGTTGCGTGAACAGTGCACGGCTGGAAGTCAATTGCCAACTCTGCCACGATACACGAGGGGTCTGCGTTGCTTGTAGTGAATGCAGAAAGACAGTCCATGTGCAGTGCGCTATTGAACACAAGTTTAAGCTAGCATTCGAAATACAATCACCCACTACAAGCGCAGGAGGAAAGGCCAAGATTCCGATCATTCCTGCTGGTCTGTTTCATCCGACCTCACCCTCTGGTTTAATGGTGCCTCATGTTTGGTGCCCAACACATAATGTTGCGACACGTAAATTAATTGAGCTGGACACACGTACCTTAAACTCACAAGAAGTAAGAACATGTGTTTATCGAACGCCGTCATGCTAACTTCTTTACTAGTCTTCTATTATGACTTATGCAAAGAACTACAAGCCAATTGCTAAAGGCACAACACCAGCCATGAGAAGGTTCCGTCAAGCCACATACCATACATATCATGCATTCAACCATCGTCATTCATCTCATTATCATAACCATCGCCATAACAAAATACCTAATGCTCGTGAGGCAGCGCTGGAAGCGTTGACTATGATCGAAAATGTATCGCTAGATCAACTTATTAGTCCATTGCCGTTATCAGCCAAGCCTTCTCTTGCTCCCACCAAGCAGTTTCCCAAACGTATCTGCGCTTCAGAAGGCTGCCTGGTTGAGCACTCGCCTATCTGGTGGAATATAGAAGGAGATTCGGAAAAAAGAGTTTGTCAAAAATGTCACACTTCAAAAAGCATAAAGATTGAATAAAGATTTGTGTGTTTTTTTTTATTATTTTGTTTTTTTCTCATCCACTTCTTTTCTGGATGCTATTCTCTTCTCCCATCTTGAAACATAGGTACCATAGGCTAAACCTGAAGATACTAGAATAGCACTCCATGCTTGTGCTACCTTTGGCTCAAAAACAGGAATACCGAGCCACTGACAGAATTCTGGACTGGTAGCAGCAACATAGAACAAACTGCCAATAAATGAGGCCTTCATGTCGATCGATGCCACATGAAGCAATCGAGGTGTTGAAAAAGTCCAGTTTGTCTCAGTCAAGCGGAAAGCGTCTATATGAATGTTAAGTCCTCTCTCCTATCATCTTGCTTGGAATATATTTACCGATCCATAATCCACCACCGCATCCGGCTAAAGTTCCGCATAAAATCTTTGCAACGTACTTATCAGCACCCAAAGCAGGATTGGATCCAACACCATCGATACCATGTTGACACATAGATAAGGCACGTAGAATACTATCTGATAAGGTGAACAGGTGTTCGACAACGGGTATGTTGAATAGAAAGTCGATCACTTGATAACCATATGAGCCAGAAAACATGGCCAGATAGGTAGTACTAGATAAAGATGATTATTATTATTATTTTATTGTCCTGTATTTATTACCAGTGAATAGCCCAAAATTGATTGCTTTTCAAAAGACCAATAGGCTCTCCTCTTAATATTGATACTGTACATCCACCACCACTTGCCATGACCAATGTGGCAAGTAAACCTTGATACCATCCAACCTGGCTATGGCTTACGCCTAGAGCAGAACGATATGAATAATTAATCAAGATAGCAAAAAGTACATCCAAGACGGGTAAAGAATAGTTGATGATGGGAATATCGACTTTAAGATCAGCCAATCCAAATACAAATTGGACTATCTGTTCGTTTAAGGTAGACATGAAAGAAAACAAAAAAAAGAGGAGAAGAGGGGAAAGTGTTTCCGATTTTTTAAAAAAAAAGTTTGTTCTAAACACAGCTCGTCAGGATTTATGCGTGAGAAAGGTATAAAAAGCATAACTTTAGCTTTCTTTTTTTTTTTTAGCTTTCCTTTTTTTCACCATGTCTAATATTCTCGTGTTATCCCAAACTGATGTTGAAACGCTCTTGTCAAGAACAAATGCTCAAGTCTGCAACCAAATAGTAGACCTGATGGAAGAAACATTTCAAAAGTACACTGCAAGTCATTCTGACACTGACATTGCGTCAAAGGTACAATCACCTCAACGCGTAGGCGTCAAGTCAAGCTTTCATCACGTCTTATTTATGCCCTCTAGACTTGAGGAAACAACATCTATTAAAATCGTGAGCGTGCCTACAAAAGATGGTAAAGGCGGCCTAGCTTCCACTATTTTGGTTCTTAACGAAGAAACCGGAATAACGGAGGCCATCATCAATGCCGATGCACTCACAGCAGTAAGAACTGCAGCAGGTAAACAAAAAAAAGAAAAGAAAAGAAAGAAAAACGCGTATAAAACAGATGAAGTAATGACGTATTACATATAGGGTCTGCCCTTGCAACCCGCCACTTGGCTAAATCAAATGCCAAAAACTTGGTTGTTTTCGGCGCGGGAGCTCAGGCACGATCACATGTAGACATGATGATCGCAGTTCGTCCTACTATCAAAAAGATTGCCATTTGGAATAGAAGTGTCGAGCGCCGAGATAAATTGATTGAGGAATTGAAATTAGCCTATCCAGATAGAGAGTTTATTCCTACAGACCAAGATTTGCAAAGTCAAGTAGAACAAGCTGATATCATCTGTACCTGTACCAACGCGACAAAGCCAGTTCTCTTTGGAAAATGGCTAAAGCCCGGTGTTCATTTAAACTGTGTTGGTTCTTATACTCCAGACATGCACGAAATAGACCCTGAAGCAGTAAAAACGATCGAACGTATTGTTGTTGATTCCGTAGAAGCTTGTTCGCACGAAGCTGGGGAACTGATTAAATCATCTCAACCAGAAGACTGGCTCGAGCTTGGTCAATTGACCAAAGAAGTAGACGTCAATGAAAAGAATAAGATTACATTATTCAAAAGTGTAGGCATCAGCTTACAAGACAGTGCCATCGCTGGTTTCATGGTTAACTTGGCAAAAGAAAAAAAGATGGGGACAAGAGTTCCTTTTTAATATTCATTTTATTTAATATAAACAAAGTCAAGTGTAGAAGCAGTTTATCTAAAACGATGATTAGTTAGCATAAAAGATGAATAAATAGAATAGTTTTGTTTTGGGACGTGTATAACAATAGTTCAGCGAGTATAAATAGCATCAAATATACCTTCGTAGGGTAATTCTCAGTGCTTGACTCTATTACTTAACAATCTCATCATAAAAGGCAAACACGGCCCCCAAAACGACTACAATGTCAATACTTTACCTTCTTTGTTTGTAAAGAACAAAAGAAAAAAAGAAAAAAAACAAAGTGAAAGTAATTCAATGACATTTATTGTATAAGAAAAAAAAATTTTTGTGTATAAAGTGACTTGCTTGCCAATCAGACTTCAACCTACACTTTGGACACACCATCATTTTTGATAGTCACAAAGATGAACAATAACTACAATTCAATGCCTTAAGACAAGTGTTTATTAAATTATTAAAAAATGCGTATTTGTATATTATGGAAAAGAATAAGGAAAGGGGAATAAATAAAGTGTAAGAATTAATTATGGCCTATTTACGATTAAATGGTGCTTTCAAAACATCTACCAAGTTACGGAAACTGAACTTGAAGCCCCAGCCGGAGGACTCGATTTGGTCAGCAGATGGCGACTGTTCTTTTACTTGTTCTGGTAAATCCAGCGTGGAAGATTCTTCCGATATCTCTTCAACAGCATCAACTGAACTAATTGCGTTCATATCAACACCTGCTTCTCTTTGTTTGTCACATGTAACATCCACTTCTTCCTTGACGTCAGGTACGACACCATCGGCAATGTTTGTTTCCTCTTCTTTCTTTTCATCTGCCCCAATTTCAACGTCAGCCATCACAACGTCAGATGACTCTGTTTCCTTCTTGTCAGTCTGCTCAGCAATAGCTTCCTTTGCGCTCTGACTGGCTTGTAAATGCTCCCATTCTGAGTTCACTTGCTGGTCAGTTGCATAAACCTTTTTGTCAAATATTAGCAATCTGCTATATCAACTGTTGGCACTTACAATTAAAGTTTTGGCCTTTCTCTTTTCAATCAACTGCTTAACTTGATCATATAATCCACAATTGGTAATATCTATCCTGGTTTTAGTGACGTTTCTCTATTTCATGTGCATAAACCTACATCCTTCCTGGTTGCCACTACCAACATGAACTAATAAAGCGTCAGAAGTGTTTTCATGCAACTTTAAGACGTCAAGAACGCCCTAAATATGAACTGTGAATGATAAATAACATGTAAAAAAAAATCTCGTGTACCATAAGCAATACATCAATCAAAGTTTGCTTTTTTTCAGATTGAAGTTTTTTAGTATAGTTTCGGTCATCTGCAGGACCATAAAATACACTAAAAGCTGCAGCTACTGGTTCCTTTTCTTCCAAAACAGTTGCGCCAATCCATACAGAGAGAGAAGTTTCCTAAAAGAAATGGATTTAAAAAGATCATACCACACTTGATAGCATATATTCCTTACTGTAGATTCTTTCAAAGCTCTTTTTGCTAACAAGGAAAAGCAAAAAATGTTACAAAAAAGGAGGGAAGAAGTTTGTTTATGCATGCATATATACTCTTTGTTCTTTTGTTAGGCATCTCTTTCACTTGCTCAGCTGGGATTGAAGAAAAAGATCTCTTTCTTCTAGGAGCAATATCAGTTTGCTGGGCTGACTCGAATGGAGATAATAACTGACTATTGGCAACTACTTTTGACATTTAAACGATTATAAAAAGAAAAAAAAGAAAAAGTGAAGAGAGAGAGAAAAAAAAGAGTGTTGGGGTATTAATGTGGAACAAAATAATTTCCCCTGATTTTTTATAGGCAGTTTAAAGGGATCAAATACTAAACTTACGTTATGCTTATTCTAATAAACATATCCGCCTCAGATATTACGCGCTCATAAACGTATGCTACAGGTAAAACATATGCGGCATCCTCTTGCTAAACTTTTATTTCAAAGCAAGGAAGGGTATCTTTAATAAAAGTGAATAGTAGTAAATATATTGTTGTGTTACGTTTCACTTTTATTGGACTTATTAACTGTTGTCATGGTTCCTTTGATTTCACGCATTAAAAGATGAATTCTGATTGGACATCACATCCAATACATCCTAATTTCCTTTTTTGTAAATCAAGGACTAAATCTTTAACAGTTTAATCACTGTGAGCATTGCTTTAAACTTATCCTTTTCTTAAGCCTTTTTTTATCATAAAGATATAGTCAGCATATGTATCCTGTAGCTCTTTACGCATTCTGAGCTATATACTTTGCTTTCATTCTTTGAAATAAAGCATAATCCTATCATATAATGTTAAATGAATATGATCAACGCAGTCGCTGATAAAACCATAGGAAATCAGATAAGTTAACTTGTTATAAAATAATCATCGAGCACATTTTGAGAACGAAGCATGAACATATCGTTTTAATGCTTCAGGAACCTCGTCGTAGTTTAAATTTGAACAATTGAAAAGGTTTGGTTTGTCTCTCACTTGTTATTGAACGAGATTACAAAGTAAATGCTTTTACAATTTGAGGATTATTTCAAATAGAGTAATGACGCGCTCCAAGACAAATTTTTATCACTTTCGGGGATACAAGGTCAAAACTAGAGGTCGAAGGACAGACGTGCAAATGGTGCCTTTAAAGAATTTTTTTTTGTTGTGGAATGTCTTTCAAGATCAACAAGATCTCGTGTGAATCGTTTAAACTACGACTATAGGGCACCACGAAAATTGCCTCAGACAATTCAATAAGAATAATAGCCTATGCTTATTAACACGCTAAGCAGCTGCTGACTTTCACACTAGGTAACTTTACATCATTACCAGTGACTACTTGCTGTTTTGCCTAAGGTAGTATTATGAGTAGCCTGCTGCTCTACATGATTGTTTCCAAATTGTGAAGATCCTGTTTCTGGTAGTAATACAAGCTAAGCTTCAAACACGTTTACTAAACCGCGATGAACCGTAGTATTAGTCACAAAGAAAAGACTGATTAGAATTTGAGTGTAGCTTTTTATGACCGCATGATAGATATGACATCAGGTGTATAGTTTTGACCAATGATGTATATATATATATATTTATAAAAGAGAAACGATGTGACTATAGAAAGTGTATTTTTTTACGAGTCGAGCCAATCATGTTGACATTCTTTTTCATTCTATGAATGCCTTTTTTCGATCAGCTGTTGTTTACATGACTAGTGTCCAATAAAGAAAAGGTGATTAGGCTTCATTCTAAGCAAGTGCTATCGGCCACAGTCGGATGTTACTTCCAAACGAAGATACAATAGTGCCAAGAGTAGTCAACAGGGTTCCCCCAGATTTCCAGGAAAGGTAAGATTAGTGTCATTCTCGGATTGATTACCATGAATCATTGTGTCTGTATGTGTAAAGAATGGTACTAAACACAGCCACGAGTTTATTCATTTTAAGTCTTTGAAAACTACATGACGACAATAGTAAGGTCCAACTTGAGTCTTTCATTGCAACTCAAGGAGAGGAGAGAAGGGGTTTTTGTAGTGCTGTCATGGTGATAAAGCTCATCTTAATCGTTACTGTTTGTTAATTTTAACTTTTAATGTGCCACCAACAAATTTATTTTTTTTTTCTTCCTTCTCTTTTTAAGCCTTTTCTTTTTCTTTTCTTTTTTTTTTCTTCTTTCTTTCCCCTCTTTTTTCTTTTCTCTCAGTTTCCCAGAATAATCAGGATATCAACCCGCTTTCGACAATTGGTCGTAATGCGACTTCAACTGTCTAGTACAACAAGAGTACAGCTATATTGCTGGTAGATTGAGAAATGACTATATATGTATTTGATATGGATTAACACTTTATAAATGGATTATTATGATAGTTTTCTAGCATTGGGAGGCTTACTAGTAAATAATTTCTTCCTCCAAAAAAAAGCACTCTAGTTATTGTTTCAAATTAACCTTTTTTTTTAGTGTGGGTAAATGTTATTAATGAAAATAGCGTAGAGAATAAAGAAACAAAGTTGTATTAATCTACGATCATCAGTTATAACTTTGCAGTGATGACAGGAATCCTATTGATGCCATCGTTTCAACAAGATATGGTTAATGTAGATGATGGAACGAGTAGTGTCATGATCAGTGCATTAATGGCTGGTACAGTGATTGGTGCCATTTTTTCAGGACCATTAGCAGATGCGATTGGAAGAAAGGCACTCATGGCACTAGGAATTATTGCATTTATCTTTGGTAATGTTCTTCAAGTTGGTGCAGATAATCTAAGTACAATGTATGGTGGAAGAAGCGTGACAGGTGTCAGTATTGGGTAAGTGTCTTTCCCCCTTTTTTTTTTTTTTTTTTTTTTTTTTTTTTTTTTTTCCTCTTTACCCGTATTATCCAGTAGAAACATAACCATCTATTAAATAGGATGCTCTCTATGGCTGTGCCATTGTGTAAATCTTTTGTCTTATTGGCTTGGTTTTTAACTCTATGTGCTTACTTTATTATATTTTTAGATCAGTCAGAAATTGCACCAAAGAATATGCGTGGTAGATTGATGTCTATCCAACAATTCACCATGACACTAGGAATAGCAGTAGCTTATTGGATTGATTATGCATTCATGGATGTGGATGGATCTACAGGATGGAGGTATACCCTCTCTTTTTTGGTACATAACAGCATTAGTCTTAATATACATCATTATCTTAGACTTGCCATTGGAATTCAACTTATACCTGCACTCTTTGGTCTGATAGGATTACTCTTATTAATTCCAGAAAGTCCTCGCTACTCTATTGATAAAAAGCATACGACACAGGCACTTCACACTCTTGCCAAGATTCGTGGGGATGGCACAATAACACATAATGCAGCATTGATGGAATTTGTAGAAATGAAGCAAAATATCACTTTTGAACACAAGATTTTCAAGAATGAAAAGTATAAACGTATCTTTTTTTCTGGACCTGAAAACAATCGAAGGAGACTTCTCCTTGGCATGGGCGTTCAGATATTTCAACAACTGACAGGCATTAATGCAATATTGTAAGGTTTGAGAAGTAGAGAGCGGGTCATTTGAAAAAGTTCTTTTTTTTTCTCACATTTCACATCTTTAGAGTATTTGCTCCCCAAATATTTAAAGCCGCTGGATTGTCTGGAAAAGGCGTTGCACTCATGGGTAAAAGATAAGAATACGAGGATACATTCTTTATTAATACATATTTAGCAAATGCGCTGAGTGGATCGATTAATCTACTGGCAACCATACCTGCTATGATCTTTGTAAGTTGTTAATGAACGAAAAAAAAAAAAAAAATTCATGCAAAACTCATTTAAAATAAGATTGATAAATGGGGTAGACGACCTACCATGATTATCGGAGCCATTGTTTGCTGTATTTGTATGGGAATTATGGCCATTTTAGCAGGTAGACATGGATACGGACATGATGTAGTTACTACAGAAAACGATACTGGTAATAGTATGAGCATGGTTGATCAAAAAAACCCTTTGGTTCTTTTATTTGACACCAATGCACCTACTATCGGATTCTTGGTTGTCATGTATGTCTATGTGGCAGCATATTCATGCACCTGGGGTACACTGGGTTGGGTTTATCCTGCCGAACTTTATTCTCAAGGTGTAAGAGCCAAAGCTCTTGGTATATCAACAGCCTTCAATTGGATAACGACTTATGCAGTACTTCAACTAACACCCATCATGCTACGAAATATTGAATGGAGAACATATGTACTATTCTGCGTGATGTGTCTCATCATTGCTATCATTGTTCATCTCTACTTTCCCGAAACAAGTGTATGTGTATCATTTGTATTCCAGATAAAGAAAAACTCACACTGATCACCATTAGGGTAAATCATTAGAAGAAGTTGATCTCATATTCAGCTGTCGATTTAATTATTACGATGTGAACGTACACCATCCTCAAACAGCTGCAGAGGCATTAGCACAGATGGAAAAAGTTCAACAGCGAGATAAGAACCTGTATCGATTTCCATTTACACCCGAAAGAAGTTTCAGTTCAAATAGTCATCATAAAAGATCTACTCTTTTACCACAATATCATCAGCCGTCCTATGTAGTCAAGTTCCCGCAAGATGCCTATCGTCGTTAATTATTCAAACTCTGTAGATACTCATATACCACTTAATCTCTCTATCTATCTCTTTCTCTACTTTTGCTTTTTTACTCCAAGTAATTAATAACTATCATAGCAACACCCACCCACCCACACAGCAAAAATACTTTTAGTTTCATATACCACAGATATTTTCTTTATATTGTATATAAGGGTATTTATAATCATAATTGATAATAATAACACACACACATATCTTTCTCTCCCATTGCTTCTATGATTTATTAGTCTAAATAATTGATTTTTTCCTGTTTGACTTTTTTATATTTATTTATTCTTTTGTTTGACATGGTTGATTCCAATGAGAGCACACAAGATGACCCTTTATCAGCTGTATTATCCCAATTAGCCTCTCTAGATAACTCTGATCCTGAACTTCAAGCTGTAGACGACGATCAAGATATGCAGGACATTCTTGATGCTTTACTTGAATTACAGCGATTAGAGGGACAAGAAGGCGATTTATTTGATCAAGACAATCTCACCATTAGTTATGCTATTTCACTTAATCAAGAGTTGCAACGAGAAGCCGAAAGGCAGGTTGCACTTATCGATCAGCAAATGAAGTTGGTGATAGATAGGCTTGTAAGTGAAACTTTTTTTTGCTTTTAGTCGCATTAGAAATAACTCTCATTACATAGAACAACTTGAAAGCCATAGCTCGGCAGGAAAGCACTTGCAAACACTTTAGAAAGAGTGGATATTCTCAAAGTGTAAAGAAAGTCTTGTTCTTTGATGAAAGTGAATTATTACAGGACAGTGACGAAGAAAGTCATGATGAGGAAAGTGCAAGTAGTGACGAGGAAAACGATGAAAATGCAGATAATTCAAATAATGAAGGGTATAGGATAGCAAGGGGATGTAAGTTGCGTTTGATCAAGAAAATCATATCCTTAAAACCTATTTTCTTTAGGGACAGGATTGGAAAGAAAGAGGTTATTTGAAGCAATCCATTCGGAAGCAAAGAGAGTGATAGCTCATGAATTTTTGAAAAGGTATACATACATACACTCACTGGGCAGATAGCTAATAAAGAACGTTAGAAATGAACCATGGCGTGTTTGGGAGATTGACAAAATGGTTCCGTCTGAACTAGAGGCTGTTCCTGTCAACAGGATTGACTGGGAACGTGTGAGCTCTTTACATGTCACCACTCGTGACCCTAATGAATGTTTGATCCAGTGGACGACGCAAGAACATCCCGCTATTAACAAGAAGCCTTGGTCTGCTCAGGAATCAGCCAAGCTTAATAACCTCGTCTTGACTCACGGCGAGATTGGGCAGTGGGAAACGATCGCAAATGAATTAGGCACCAATAGGACGATTTCACAGTGTTTTTCACGGTATATGGCTGATAAACATGCTCGTGGACAACACCGAAAATGGACACCAGAGCTGGACGCACTCTTGGAGAAGGGAGTTCGGATGTTTGGGGATCAGAATTGGCAGCATGTTGCATCCATGTTTGGAAATAAGTCAGGGCAGCAATGCTTGCAAAGGTGGCGAAAAGCAACTAGTCCGGCTATTATAAAAAAACGGTGGACACCTGAGGAAGACGATATGCTGAAGAGGGCAATGCAACTATATGGGGTTGGCAATTGGAGAAGGATTCAGAGATTGGTGCCTGGAAGAACGGATATGCAGTGTAGAGAACGGTATGTGAACAAGCATGATGAATCTGTTCGCCGCGATAGAATCACTGCTGAAGAAAAGCAAAGGATAAAAGAACTTGTAGATGAGTACGGACCAAAGTGGTCCTATCTTACTCAATTTTTACCTGGAAGAACAGATAACCAAATAATGAAAACATACAGGTCCATAATAGCCTCTGAAGAAAGAAAAAGAAAAAGCCTCGAGAGAAAGCAGGAAAAAGAAAGGGAGAAGCTCGAGAAAAAAGAGGCAAAGTTAAAGATGAAACAGGCAAAACAAGAGGAAAGGGCAGCAAAGAAGAGATTATATGAGCAGAAAAAAGAAGAGACCAATGCAAACAAAAAACCAAGAAAACGAAGGAGAAAGAATCAGGAAGAGGAGACTGTTGCTCAAGAAGAATCGAGTTCACAGAGACAAGAGGGAGAGGAGTCTGCTGTTCAAGAAGAACCAAGTTCGAACGAACAAGAGGTTGTTACTGAGGGAGAATCGGGAAAATAATTCATAGGTGTGGCTTTTGTCCGGTTGTTGAAAAGTGAGAAAAAGTCTCTCTGTTTTTTTTGTATGTATCTGTAAATAATCCCTTATTTATAAAAGAATTATAGCCTTCAATTAAGCATGGTTAGTTTAAACACGAATAAATTATTAAAAACTTGTTTGCTCATTCTTTTTGTAATGACTGTAGAAAAACGGATCTAAAGAAAATTTGACATGGAAGATCAACTATCTTGCAGCCCAAGTAAAAATAACATTAGTTATGAATTCATATAACAAACCAACACATATATGTCTAATATAGGTTGGCGAAAAGACACACATGAAGACGGCCATTATGGCTGCATCAAGAGCAAAACATCAACAGATCCATAATCCAAACTTTCAACCAACAGATACAGAGGCTTTAAAAGAGGAGTTGCAGAATACTAGAAAACTGAAGCTAGAACATAAACTGGTAAGCAATCATTGATTTGATCGATTTGACAACATATAATTAACAAGAATACGAAAGCATCAAGGAAGAAGAGAGATAAAAAGTGCATTAAAGAAATCAAAGATTATTGAAACACAAAAGCAGATCAAAAAGATAAAGTCAGCCAAGGCCATGGGAGAAAAGTAAATAGTGTTGTGTTTCTTTTTTCTTTTCTGTTTTCTCATAGTGATTATAGGAATGATGAGAAGGAATCTCAAAAGAAAGTGAAGCCAGAAGATCTACCAAAGCTTGAAAAAGAACTAGATATGCTGAAGGTATGTGATGAGATAATCGATAGATCATAACATAATAATCCTTCTGTGTATAACAGCATGTGGATCTTGAATATCTTGCAGATAAAAAAGTCAAATCGACCCTTCAAAAGAATACTGCATTCAAGAATGAGGAACTAGTGAAACAAGTGATAGATAGTATTGAGATAAACAACAAGTACCCAGAGGATATCGACAAGTTGATATTATCCAATATTGAAGCAAGATTATTAGCGCATAAGTCAGTTGTGGCCGAAGTTCAAAGCATCACTCAGTCCTTTATCAGCATCTTGAAGGGAGATGCAGAAAAGATTGAGAAAAAGAAGGCCGAGGAATTAGAAAAGAAGAAGAAGGCTGAGGAAGCGAAAAAGAGAGCAGCTGAAGCAAATGACGAAGGACAAGGCGCTAAGAGACAAAAGATGAATGGCAAACCTAATGCTTCATCCAAATTTACAGATTCCTTGACAGAATACGATGAAAAGAATGATGAATTCTTCAAAAAGATCTATGAAGGCGAGACGAAAAAGAATAGACCAGGACAAAGACAGAGAAGAAAGTAAGTTGATAACAACAAAGAAAAAGGTGTATGTTGATTTAACTAACATCTTTATTCTATAGACAATGGGAAGAACTGTATGGTAGAAAGGCAAATCACATTTCTGAACAGTATAAGAAACGAGAAGAGAAGCGACTAGCCAATCCAGACTATAAACCAAAGAAAAAACAAGAAAAGAAATTAGAAATTAAGAAGGCTCCTGCTGAGCCTATGCATCCATCATGGGAAGCCAAACGTCAACAACAAGAGATGATGTCTAAGGCTTTAAGCGGAAAAGTGTCCTCAAATAATAAAATTGTGTTTGATGACGACTAATATATTCAACTGCTGATAACAAACTTTTCAATAAATACAAATATCTAGCATGAGTGAAGTTTAAGATATACATATTTATTTAACATAACAAAAGGCAAGACCATCATGGCGTCCAAAGCTCACAGTTTGTAAAGCAGTAGCAACAACGCGGTCATCTTTGGTGATAAAGTCATTAAAATCACGGACACCCTTAAAGTGTGGTTCACTCTGAGCATTTTCATCCAAAAAACGTCCACCAAACACTACATTATCCGTGACAATCAATGTACCTGGTCGAGAAAGTTGGATAGCACGATTGAAGTAGTTCACATTGTTGTCTTTGTCAGCGTCAATAAAGACCAAGTCAAAAGCAGGCTCCTTCTTGGCAATCAGGTCATCGAGTGTATCCAAAGCAGCACCAACTTTAATTTCAACAACTGAAGATAGACCGGCGTTTTCGATGTTCTTTTTAGCAACATTTGCATGCTTGGGATTCCTTTCACAAGTAATTACTTTGGCAGAACCAGGATTACCTGAGGCATTTGCAAGTACTGCGCGACCAAAATGGATAGAGCTAAAACCACCCAGTGTTCCCACTTCCAGAATACGTTTAGCTGAAGTAGATAGAGCAAGGACTTGAAGGAGTCTGCCATGTAAGAAGGATACGTTTTGAGAAGGTAAACCAGCTTCCTGGCTTGACCTTAAAGCTTCTCCCAGTACTTTATCTTCTCTTACACCAAGGCGAGTTTCAAAGTATCTTTCAACAGTTTTAGCAGTTTGTTCGGAGGCCATAATGATAATAATAATAATACGGATAATAATGTAAAAAAGGCGAAAAATTGTCCCTTTTATATTCACACTCCTAACAATGTCTTATTCCGCAACAATTTACCATCTTTAGTTCATGCCAGGTCAGGGGTCTGTAAGATGCATGAATTGTGTGTATTCATGAATAAAAAGAGCCAAGAGTTTTTTTTTGACCAATGAACATTGAGCTCTAATCAGATCAAGTTACAGACTAGATCAAGCACAGAATATACAAATAAAAGTAATCCAAAATTATTCAAGAAAAATGATATTCATTACTGCTTTAATCAGATTCTATTTGCTTTAGAAAGGATTTGTAAGCATGGATTCTTTTTGGATTAAAATATTATACAAGAAAAGTGTTACATACTATGATGTACAGCGAACGACCGCGTGCTTTTACATATAGAAA
Organism: Rhizopus microsporus ATCC 52813; assembly: GCF_002708625.1. Lineage (NCBI taxonomy): Eukaryota > Fungi > Mucoromycota > Mucoromycetes > Mucorales > Rhizopodaceae > Rhizopus > Rhizopus microsporus. The sequence continues at coordinate 1,303,525 of NW_019671919.1, read as the reverse complement.
TTCCGAAATGGCGCGCCTTGTTTTAGAAGTTCCATCTGATAACTTTTAAATATCCGATAAATTGAGCCAACTCTGTATTTGTCAGATGTAACTTTAATTCTGATATTTTGTTTAGGCTGAAAATCATTTTAACCTGCATTGCTACTTGATATTAATATAAACGGGTAGAAGGACACGATATTACATTACTCTTTATAGTGCATCTATATCTTATCAGATGGCTACAAAAGAGTACCTCTTATTAATACGACATATTTGCTTCTTATTCACGTAAGAATATCTCTTGCTAATACAAACGTCTTTTTCGTAAACTCATTTTGGCCGTCGTATTTCTACTTTTATATAAAAGAAGATCACACCATTTGTCGTCATATAATAAATATGCTTTGTATAGAAGCCAAAGCCATCTTAAATATTAGTAAAACACGTAATATTAAAGCCACGATATATAGATGTAACTGGTTGACAACATTTATTCTTTTATAAAGATCAATTTATTTTTTGCCATGAATCCCTTCCTTACTCTGTTCATGAAAAAATCACAAACAGCCTTGTTTCGTCTACTTGCATTCTTATGTTTCCCCGGTAGAGCAACTTATTCATTGGTTATCACATAAGCAGCAGTGATCGAGTTTAAGATAGCTTTGTTCTTCTAGAAGCATATAAATCTGGATGTGACTTCATAAGCAGAATCATGCTCACTGATCAATGATCCCATCAATATTGTAACTGAGAACTTTATTGGAGTACCAGCAAACGCATATACTGATGCGTCGACAGAATTTATGAACAGAAGCTTGTACTGTATATTCTACACGCCATATAAAATATTTTACTGCATTTAATGACTGAAATACAGAAAAATATTGATAAAAAGGTTATGATATACGTAATCCGTTATTGTACTTCTGTCTTTGAAAAATACAAGCTAGTGTTACAATTCCTGTATTTAGTCTAACAGTTCATTATGCTGTGCTTACCTTATAAATACTTGTGGTATGAGATTACTCTAAATCTATATTTTATGAATGAACGTCAAAGAGATTGATCACAAAACACGACATTTTCATATAACGCGACATAACCAACTCTTATTGGCCAGAATCGATTTCTTAATAATTTAAAATGACGTTTTTTGTAATAATGAGCTCCCTCTCTCGTAAAAGACAGTAGCTTATGTAGATGATGCGCACAAATATTTAAGACTCCAAATAAGAAAATATAAAATGGCTAAAGAAGCAATAAAATATTCCGAACATCCCAATAAGGTATTTAAAAAAAGCAAGTAAAACATATGAGCAAAGGGAGGCAACCATTACCCTCTTCTTTGTGGATATGTTGAACATTTCCGTAGTAAAAAAAAAAAAAAAAAAAAAAAAAAAAAAAAAAAAAAAAAAAAAAAAAAAGAAAAGACGTATGGAAAGTATGTTTACCTCAAGATTTACGCGACGATACTAAGGAAACTAAAGAAAAATTCCAACAGTTTATAACAAACACTTTGGTAATCTTAAAGTCAAGTAACGTTCTTCTATGCACTATGAAAATATCTAGTTATTTGTTTAACATCATTATTAAGCAATATAATTTCTATGAGATATAACAGCCATTGTTATATCAAAATATGAATGGTATTCACTTGATTATTGATTATGACATCCTTTGATAATAATACATGTTGCTTTGCCCAAAATATATGTGGCATTTCTCTGAGAAAAGAAAGCTCCCTATACTGTGAAGATAATTCAATAATGCCCTGAAATATTGGAAGGGACTGATAATAAGGCAAACAGAGAAAGGCTGAAATAATAAATCCGGTTTATACACATTTTATAGTTAAATCAGGATTTTCAACCAAAGTCATTTATGATATATATAACTTACGACTTCTCAAAACTTTTTTAGATTATACATGAAGTAATAGCAAGTATTATTAAAGCGTTTCGGGACTACAATTATTTTTATGCCGTCCATCGCATAATTTATATAAAAGCACACATTTCAGGAACCAAATGGGATTTTGTTTAAGCAAATTAAGATTAGAGAATAGTATAAAAAAGGTTTTCTTCAAAACTGACCACAGTCGTGTGGTTTATTAGCACATATTTTATATCACCCTCTATTTTTTATAAAGTACATCATTTTATAGTCAAATAATAAAAAGAGCCATCTAAAGCCCTTCAATGTATTTTAAATAGAAATTTAATATCTAGAATAGCTTGCAGGCTAATATCATTAAGCAGGAAAAGCTTTGTCGTTTTGCTTTTGCTGTGCGGTCAGTATTGTGTGTCTTTTAGGTATTGTTAAAAGTTTAGAGTATCTATTTAGTATTTTCCAAAGTTATTTTACGATAATTAATAAAATCAACTTACTATTTGCTATATATGAAAAAGTAATATTTAAAATAGCTTACTCTAATGATATACTATATTAATGACATTCTTTCTTTTATGTACTTTTATAATATCTTTAAAATCTAATAAGTACAGTACCGGCAAGATCCTGCTAGTTGTAGGTCGTGCAGCCTAGAAACTGTAGAAATGTTCAAGTAATGCTGTAGTTGATTTTATAATTAATCATCATATCCTGAAGCAAAGGAGTTTAGTGAAAAGAAAGTGTTAACATGAGATATATAATATATGGAATTGATTTGATCTTTCAACATTTTGCTTTTATCTTATTTTTACTTCATTAATATACTTTTGCCTGTGCATGTACAAAATAATATTAAAAATCCAAGCTATGTATTGAAGATAACTGATGCGCTCATACACTTGAGTGCTACTTTACGAGCATAATTTGTTACTATCGCTTGTTTTTAAAAAGCAAAAGTTAAATATGCTTTTGTAAGAGCTCATTTTCGATCACAATGAATATACAATTCAACTTGATTCTATATACGGCTTTTACTAGGCATGCTTACTACGTGTAAAAAGTATCTTTCAATTGCTTGGTACGACTTTTGCGGATCATTTTTCATCAATATAAATTCATTGTACATCCGTTCCAGATCATATCGAATAGTGTCTCCATTCAAAAGCTGAAGTGTCATGTTTCCGGAAAACTAATGATGACCTACTTATTGAGCGTATATTGACATGAATAGATAAATAATTGATTTGTTAATGTTTTACAAATTAACGTTTTTTATCAGGTCATATCCTTTGTAAGTGCTTTACTATTTCCTATAAAAGTCATTTGTCTGTGCTTTTTTTTTGTTTTTTGTTTTTGTTTTTGTTTGCAGTTGTCTGCTTTTGCCTTTAATGAATAAAGCAAGTTTTTAATTTTTCAAATATATTAACCTGAAAAACAACACGGTTTCTAGGGATTCATACTTCACTTTATACCATCATATTTTGTATGTAACTGTACCTATTTGAGCTTCTCTTATAGTAGCCATTATTATTTTGAATGGTCGACTATTAGTGTATCTTTTATAAACGGTTAGAATGTAACGAGTGAAGGTTACTGATCTATTTTTTCTTTTCCTCTAGAAAAAATCATGATACATATAAAAAATAAAGAAAAGCGCGTAAAATATAAAAAAGGAATCCTAAGCGGGTTACATATCTCATCTAACCAAAAGGGAGAGGGCTATCTACTATTCATTCGATAATCCTTTATAATCAACACCAAATTTATTAATGCAGCTGCACTCGTGTTCAAAGATAGTCCTAAAAAAAAGTTACCGCATGGCTAAAGACGAATTTTTTTGTTTTTTTTTAATATTTTTGTTGAAATTTAAAAATGGATGCTTCAAATACAATTACGGAAAAGGAATGTAGCAAACTGGTCGATCAAGTCTTGAAAGAAGATAACATTATTCCATCAAAAGAATCTACAAATCAAGAGAAGCAAAAAAATGGGGATAATGACATTATTCAAGAATTTGACGAAGCTAATCTTGACAAGCCTGAATTAGCCAAAGAAACGATCGATCGCGACAAAGTAATTGAGAAGGAGGGCGATGATGGCGATAAGAGCAATGAAGATAAAGTTGCTGAAGATGAGGAAGATGTTGACATGGATGAAGAAAGAAGAAAGCAAATCGAACTAGATGGGCTGCTATCTAAAGCTTTGGCTGAAGGAGAAGAAGAAGAGGAAGAGGAGGAGGAGGAAGCAGAATACGAAATAGAAAAAATCATTGGACACAAGATATTCAAGGTAATAATGGACAAAAAAATAATGAACAGCGGATTGACTTTGGATTCGATCTAGGGAAAAGTTGTTCAATACGAAATCAAGTGGAAGGGTTATCCTGAAGAAGAAAACACGCTTGAAAAGGCCAACACGATTCACAAGTAAGTAAGCAGATTGATAATCATACCAACACTAACATATTTTCAGTGACGTGTTTGATCTCTGCAAGCAGTATTGGGACAGCCTGGGTGTGAAGAGACCTCCAAATGCACCAGGTTATGAAAGAGAGGGCGAAAAGGAGGAAAAAAAGAAGGTCAAATCAAAAAAAACAGATTTGAATGGAGAGAGCACGGTATTAGGTAAACGGCATCGATCTATCAGCTTGGATGAAGAAGAAAAGAATGACTTGGATCCCAGGCATGTCCCTCGATGCATGCATGAGAAAGGATATCGCTTCCCTACTTCTTATCCTAATGAGAATACACGGTGGGGTGAAGAAATGAAGAACATTTCAGCTGTTCAGCTCTCTCCTATAGACAAATCTATTATGCTGACTTATGTCGATTGGTAAATATTAAACGATACAATGTCAGCATTCAATTAATAAAAATCAAAAATATAGGAAAAATGGTGAAAAGACTATCCATTCGATGAAGGAAATTCATGAAAAATGCCCGGAAAGCGTAAGTTATCACTAGTAACAATTTCATGTTCTTACGCATATTTATTTTAGTTGATTAATTATTATGAAGCAAGATTAAGGTTTGTTTAGATGGCGAATCAAAGTTTTAAACCATTAATAAAAAAAAAGAAATAATTTGGCTCAAAGCTTTACCTTTTTCATTTTTGATAAAGAGCATTATTAAAAATCCATATGACTGTTCCTGAGAGCAAGTGAAACACTTTTACCAAACGTGTCCAAAAAGACGACTGTGAGAAGAAAAACAAGTGCCACATTAACAACGCAAAAGACAATAAAGGCAATTCCGTCCACAGTGTGATGTTCAAATTACCCGTGACACATAACCAAGTCTATATTTTTCTTTGACAGCTCAGCAATATTATAAGCAAAGAAACACATATCGCTTTTATGTAGAATATGATAAAATTAGTTTATCAACACGTTGTTCGATAAATTTGTTTGACTATTATTTCATACTTGTCGTATATCAGCGAATATATACCGAAAGGGCCAATTGCAAGGACAGAGAGGTCGTCTCCAAGTATACTTGTTCTACTAGGAGTAAATACCTAAACTCCACGAGGAGAGCTGTGTTCGATACGGCGATTTATATCGCGACGAAATCCATGTAGTCTATCACATCCACAAAGAATGCTATTGACGATCTTGAGTATGTTCTTCGAAGCATTCATGTCATGTTGTCAAAGCAATCCACATCCACGAAGGATGCTATGGAAGTTCAGCAAATACTGTCTTGTTTTTTGTTGCTAGTTTCCTTAAACCTTCAAAGCTATATTCATTATGGGTCGTTATTGGCTCATAGATATATTCATGTGCATGCGGTTCATTAATAAATACCTGATTATCTTTAAACTTGGAAAGTCAAAGGTAGTATTGAACATACTAAGCTTAGCTTCATAGTTGCTTTGTATAAGCTTACTAGTAAAAGATGAGAGTGTATTTGGGTTTATGGTTACTAATCGCCATTTAAATGACAGTATAGGGAACAAAGAAGGAAGAGTCGCGCTATATAGTTTGGTTTTCCTTGCTGATCTTGTTGCTGGATCTCTTGATACTTTTGATTTTCAGCCATCAGTCTCTTAAGTATTTCTCTAAGCATAGGAATATAAGATGCTGTAGATGCAAATAAGCTTTTGAATATAACTGACTTAGGCATTTTTGTTTTTGAAAGCCCTTCGCGGTTCTTTCATCGATTGTTCTATCTGTTATATCCTCAGGCGACGTTGCTTGACCATCACAGATATACTGGTAGCCGTATTCAGCAAGTCTTTGAATATATTTACTATTTGACTATGTACTTAAGTGTATTAGAACTAGTGGTGTACAATATAAAGAATTGATTTTTATTAACTGCTTCACTGAGGTTCTAATCGTACGAACCAAATGCTTGTCGCGCAGGTGCGGTGTTCGATTCGGTAAAAGACAACCATCCTCTATGTTCTCCTTATTTTTGAGCATTCAGTAGCTAATAGGAAAATTGCCTCTTCCAAGTATGCATAAATAGGTCTCTCTTTTTTTTCTCTTTTTTCTTCTTTTTTTCCCCCTTATTACGCCTACTCAACTAAAACAATGCTCGCTTCTATGTTCGGTCACAAGTCAATTCACGGTATCCGGAAGGCGCACCACGCACTTTGCCCCACACTGTAACCTAGCACTTTCTTGTTGGCGATTCAAGGGGAAGCAGAATACTGGAGTTTGCCACGGAAGGGATGCCATGGATCTCCTAGTAATTAAAAAGCACCGCTCTGTATTTTGTGGGGATTGTGCCCTCTAGACGATGATTCTCCGTCCTAGTTATCGCTAGGACACATCTAGATGCCTTCGGGGTAAGTTGTATGTAATAATTTTCTTACATAACTAACTGTATAATTCTTTATATTCTCTCCTTGGTACTTATTACTCTCATTTGTATGTCGTCTCCTTCGCACGTATTTTATTTTTAACCTTTACGTAAATACTTTTTTTAATATGCGCCAATTATTTTTTTCATACACGTTATAATTCTATCCTCTTTCTGAAATTTATTTTTAATAAAACAGTATTCCTATAGAGTAGCCTATGATCATGTACAATAGCTTTTATACACGACGTTCCGCTTGCCAAAAAGGTCACTTTAAAAAATATAAATAATCATTTACAGATGGTATCAGTATGAGAGATGTACATGATCGTCATCGTATATCAAATGCTTTGACAATGATGAATTATAGGATAGGAGTTTTTCTTTCATCCTGCGGCCTTTTAAGATCACCTGAAGCTTTTAGTATCATTTTAGCTATTGGCGTATTTTATATTATGAACTCAAACACGCGCACAAAGGCAGTTTGGAAATACTCAGTAAAAACGAAATCTTGATAGTTCAAGAAGAAACATTTTTGGAAGTCAGTGCATGCTTAATCTGTTGTTAGCAAAATGATAAACTAAAATAGATAAGCCTTTATTTGTCAAGACGAAAGGTAGATTAATCTCCAAGCCCCTAACATCACCTCTATTATCCTTACTCATTGTAGTGATCTTGGTCTATCTTTGTCTTTTTTAAACAAAAAAAAAAGAATATTTTTGTGCGTAGCACTCTATAATCTTCACAAGCTCCTTTCAGTCTTGCTCTTTTCTTTGAGAGGTAAGTTAGGTTTTTATTAAAAATTTGAGCTGCACAATAGAGGCAGAGCTTATAGAGAGGGATATGGAAAGGCATTTTTAGTGCGCTTTCTTGATATCTGAGCGCCCAAGTATTTGACACCACATTTTTTGGAAAATTGGGTAAATGATCCAATGCTCTTGTTTTGATATAAACTTGAATGCTGTTTTGTAATCGAGAAAATTTCGTCTGATGACATATCAAAGCGTTCATATACTTTTTCGCTTTGTGGATCGTATATATGAAAGATATCATTCATGAATTCGATAAGCTGTGATTCAGAATCTAAAAGATGTGACGTTAGTTTATGAGCTGTAATGAACAAGTAAGACAATAGGGGCAATGCTTACGGATTACTTTATCTTTTGTTTGATTATCTAATTCAATTTTCTTCAAATATTTTAGATGGTGAACTCAGTTCTGCATGATGGTACCGTTTGTACTTAAATGGAAAAAAATTGATTCTTTTACTTGCAAGAAGATATGGTTCTGACGGCGTATCGATGTAGCAAAGTTCAATGTTCTGAATTGCGACAGTTTTTGCTTCATTTAGATTTCATTTTCAGTAGTTAATGGTGTACACTATGCGTACGAAGAAATCCACGAGAGGGTTAATGTTATAAGCACTACATGTGATGTCATCAACAAACCTTTTCGATGTGCAATGTCACGTTAAGCTCGTTCAGAACAGATATCCTTCCATGTTTCTTGATGTAGAATGTAACTTTTATAAAGTTTCAAGAAAAAGAGATAAAATGCGGTTATTGCTGTATTTATTTTAGTTTTATGTTGTCAGTCTATCAACAAAGAACCAAGATCATTTAAGGGTGGTATTATATAAATGATATCCCACTGGACAGCTTTAGATTAGGCAGGCACTTTGGGTAGTATGTAGTTGTAAAATGACTCCACATGTAGTGCCTAGGAGAAGCGCCTGTAGCATGGCCTTCTCGTGGATTTCCTCGCGCGCGTAGTGTTCATCTAGTTAATAGATCGTCGTAGAATATATAAGCTGCTTGCAGATGTGTGATCAGTATCTCTGGGTTTGAGGGCATTCAAGTGGACGGAAGGTTGACGCGAGCTAAAAAAAAAAAAAAAGGTCGACTCTGTCATTTTGTCGAGTTTTTATTCTTCCTTGTCGTTATCGTGATTTTATTTTAACCGAAAATCAAGCAAGAACAATTTGTTTTTTCAGGTTAGCTTTTTGTCAGCTAATCAAGGCTAACAAGACTGTCATCACATGGACTCTTTGTTTCGACATTTATCCCAGCATTTGTAAGAATGAGAAACAGCCTTTTTCTATACTCTTGCAGACTTTCGTAATTCTTTTTGACAACGTGTCTTCTTGCAAAAACCTATGGCTCTTAACCTTACTTTTTGCCACTGCCCAGAAGTGTTCTATTGGGTTAAGCTTAGGAGAATAAGTTTCTAAAAATACGAAATTGACTTTGATTGGCCAGCGACGTTGTTTTTGAATTGTTCGTGGCTTCAATTTTAATTGGCTTCTTGGAAGCACTGTATCCCTCATATTTGATGGATTAAGCTTTTTAGCAGACCAAGCACTTCACTTGACATGTCATCCAGCGTATGTTAAAGGTCAATAGAAACGAAAGAAAAGAGATCATGATCAGTTTCAAGGATGAAAAAAAAAGATATACATCATATACTCCTCTTTTTCTCTCTCTCTCTCTCTTTCTCTCCTTCCAAGTATCTTCTCCCTACCCCGCTTTTTTCTTCTCTTTTTTCCTCTTTTTCTCTGTCTTTTTTTTCTTTTTTCTTTGTCCTTTTATATTCTATATTCCATTTTAATAAAACGTCAGCTCCTTTTACATTTATATTTTTTTTCTTTTCTTTCTCTTCTTTTTATGTTATAAAAATGTGGTCTGTTTCACGAATCGTAAATAACCATATCACCATGGAAACAAATGACCCTTGACTGACCATGCTAAAACTAATAGTTTGGGGATTCAAAATGGATAAAGGCGATATTGATTTCGATCGTTTTACAAGCAGTATTAGCCATAATTTTTGAATCAATTATATTAGGAAGTCATGCTAATGAAATCAATATCATCAATCAAGAAAGATTAAACCAGCAAGCATTTGGACAAACCCTTAGAATAGCTTATGCCAACGCACGATCATTACTAGTCTATTTCGCTCTATTCATTATCGCTCAACTATTCACAGTCATTTTAGTGATAGACGCTGTAATAACACACATACACACACACACACGATAAGAAATTAAATAATTAATTTGTTTGCAGGTCCTCCAGAAAAATACAATAGAGCTAATCGCGCTGGCCGCATTCGAATTGGGCCTCAGTGCATATGCCATCATTCAGTTCCATCAAGCCTCTAATTTATTTTCCAACAAGGACGACCCAACCGTATTACTCGTCTTGGCCTTTTTGGGTGGCGATTACCATGCTTCGAAATGGGCAGAGATCACACAGATATGCATCATGCTTATCTTTACTATACTTTTCATATTTTTAGCATATAAACTCTACTTGGAGTTTGGTTGGCAAATTTACAAAAAGATTGGCGCAGATTTAGCTATGCGAGGTGAAACTCTAGAAAAAGCAGCAGCGTGATTGAATATTGACCTTGATTTTATAGATCGCTACAAGATGTATCAGATATTCATGATGCTACTCAAATTTGATTTTTTCTTCTTTTTGGCATTTTCAATCCAATACCTTGTATTGCTCATCGTCACTTGGTTACCAGAAGCAGATACTCCAGAATCTAAAGCATTAATTGTTAGAGAATTGATTGAACATATCGTTCTTAGTTGCCTTGTTTCCATTGCCATGTTGGCATTAGCTTATTGGGGTGTAAGTTAAGCAATAGATGTAATGTACATTTGTTAAACTGTATCATAGTTACGTAGAGAATGCAAAATACACATGTACTTGTTTACGGCTCTATCTATGGCAAGCATGGGGTACTTTATTTACATGTTAGTCACCATATCCAAGGATCCTGATCGATTTGTTGGTTCCAAGGCTTTCTTGACTTTCTTTTGTAAGTTTTTTTTTTCTCTTGATTGAAAAAGTTTGAACTAAATATGTATATGCTAGTATGCGTTGATATGGTGCTAATTTTGGTAAGTTTAATATAAATAGATCTTTTAAAATTAACCTCCCTTTTCCTCACGCCTTTAATTAGGTCTCTGTGCCCGTTGCTCTCATTTGTCTCAAGAACTTTAATCATGGCTTGATTAATCACAGTAGGTATATAGTGAAAGAAAGATGAAATAGATACTAAATCATGTTAGTATCTCATGTCTCTTCTCATTCAATGCACTCTATCAATAACAATACAGGGCCTATAGATGCTACTAATCCTGAGAGATGGTCTATTGAATAAAGACAGAAAAGGAGAGGGATTATTATTATCATTATTATTATTGTACATATATAATGAATGTCTAGATTATTATTATTATTAAAGCCTGTGTCCAGCAACAGCACAGAAAATAGTCATAAAAATAAAAGTGATAAGTATAATAATGAATAAAACCACGAGTGATCGTAATCTGAGGACTTGTCTGACACGAGGTTGAGCAATGGTATTGAATTTGAAAGGCATTGTTTCACTAGACTAAAGATTTTAGTGTGTGTGTTTATGTATGATTTCTCTATATATTTTTTTCTTACCTAATGTTGAAACATAAAACCCATATAGGATCGATACCGATAACAGAAGTAACAATCGAAAATACACCTAATCCTATCGGTAAAATACCCTACAGAACAAAAAATAAGTCTCCCCATCAAAACATACAGATGTTTTATTTTACCCATAATCGCTGTTGCCATGGAAACACATCTAAAAAGATCAAGGAGAGTTCAAGTGAAAAGCCAATGAATAAAAGAAACAAACCGAGTGCTAAACGGCCCACTTGCTGAAAAAGTGTAAGGTTCATGAATACTTTATACTTTATAAACAAAGGGAAAGTTGTTTCTAGCTGCTGATAGACAAACTGCTTGGCCTGTAAAAAGATAGCGGGATCCTCGGGTCCTAGCCGCTTATGGTGTAGATAATCGTCATTAGAGAAATGGTGCGTGATGGCCTGCCTGATCTCTGACGGAAGCTGGGTTATTTCCTTCTCGGCGTTAGGTACAATGTATCTTAGGTAAATTCGTTCAATGACCTCTGCCATTTCTTCCTGTGTCGGCCTCCTGCTGCTCTGTGTCGATGTGGCCGAATGAACAGTCGTTGCCATTGATGGACGCGGTTGGATGAGTAACATGCGTGTGAGAAGATCGGGAAAGTTGGAGGAGGTGGAAGTTCTGCCGTCGGATAGTGTCAGATCCGAGGGATGAGGTTTATTCAGACAAGGTAGTTGCTTGGCCTGGTGTCGAATGTATCTTTTATACAAATGTGCCGCCTGTGCTACATCGAGCCAAAAATCCAGCAAGATATCCATTTCTAGGCGGTCTCGTAGGACGTTCTTGAAAGGATCTGTTCCTGACCCAATCCTAATTGATATTATTCATGTCACTGACAGACTCAAATTTATTACCGAGCTTTTTGTCGTTTGTGGTGAAGAAGATCATCTCTGGTGTGTTGCGGACATCGTTCGTCGAGACTTTTACAGATATTTCCCTGAGGCCCAGGTTTTACCTACATGCGAAAAAACTATATGTTCTAATGGCATTACCTTACCTCCTTCGATCAACCTTTTCGAGGATATCCATTTTTGTTACCTGATGCTCATATCCTTAAGATCAGCACTGCCAGATTGCCAGGACAGTATGGTCAAGGCAAACTCGGTGTGTGAGAATCTCAGCAGAGCATGCGCGCCAATATGTCTAAATTGGTCAAATTGTGGATTGTGGTATTGTATATGGCTTAGCCGGTCTTTACACTGGTAGAGGTAACGCAGTATTAGATATTAGCCAGACAGGTCCAACACATGTTTTAACTCATGTCGTTTCTTGGCGGTATACACCATGCCACACTGATTGTATGAACTCGACAACAGTTGGAGCGTATGCTACATGGAACTCAATAGGCTCATATTGTCACTACTGTCACAGCTCTGAACAATGCTCTTGTGGAGTATGAGAAGAAAAAATCGCATATTTCCTGTTACAACTGCAACGCTATGGGGCACTTGGCCCGACAACGTCCTCGTCGTAATGGGCCTTCGGCTGGGGCCCAGTAACAAACGTCCCAGTAAGACGCCTATCCAAGCGCTTCTTACGTCCATTGTTGTTTCTGCCAAATTCTCTATTCACTTAACATCGGAGCCCAGTCTTATTAATGTCATCTCTTTGTAAACTTCTCCCGCAGCCATGTTTGAAGAGATCATACATTTTTTGACTACGTCTCCCACGCGCGTAGTTGAAAAGATCTCAATTTCCTTGGCTCCTTCTCCTTCACATATCCGAACGTCGACAGTCTCTAAGTACGCAACAGCGCCATATACTAGTACTCATTCTCATACAACTGCCTCTTTCCATCCACGAGAACCCACGAATAAAACGTCCTCACCTCGCGCTACTTGCTCCAGTTGGGATGCTGAGAGACATCAACGTAAGATTCCCAAATATTGCCCACATCATACTGCTCCATCCAAAATGGGAGCCACTCCATCCGCTTCTGCTGGTCCTGTTGCAAGTGCGATTAATGAACCTCCTAAGGATATTGATATGGGTGAATCTACTGATGAATCTCATGAATTGTGATCTGCTTCACCTAACGTTTTCACAAATGAAGCCCATCATAGCGAAACTTATGATGATTGTCAATTTTAATATTTTAAACATGAATATTAATCATCGCTCTACTTATTTCTGCCACGACCGTGTAGAGCCTCCTACACAACCTCATTCATCGGAGCACTTCTCATACCTACGAATTGCAACTCTCAACTGTAACGGATTAACTAAGACTAGTTTCCTTCCTCTAGTTCTGAGTTCATTCGGTACCTTCACACACATCCAAAGGATGTGATTGCGCTTCAAGAAACACATTGTCGTATGATATTACTATAAATCTATACTTTAAGAATGAATAATGCAAAGATACTAGCAACGATACATGTTATTAACATATAACGCGACATGCCCAACTATTATTGGACATAATTAAATCGGTTCCTTAATAGTTTTTTTTTTTTTTTTTTTTTTTTTTTTTTTTGTATTGAAATTACAAAACCTTATTTAATAAAACTATTCTACTTTTTTTTTTTTTAACAAATTGCCATCAACAGTGCATGCAACTGCTGCCAATAGTTCGAGTGGGACGGAAGTTATCCAAGGGGGCTGTTCAGGGAGTGTTGTCAGCCAGTGGTATCGCCAGAGAACGGAAAAAGCGAGTCTGATTTTACTCAGTACCTCAGGTAAGAGGGTGATGAGGACCGCCCAGATTTCTTCGATTGAGTTTAGGTCTTGAAAGAGATCCAAAAACTGTACGGCTGCAGTCCAGTATTCTTGTTTCAGAGGACAATTCACTGCAAAGTGATAAAGATCCTCTTCAGCGTTATCACAAGTTCGACAAACAGCAGAAGGCCAACGGAATGGATTCCAGCGATGGAGTTTTTGTTGGATGCCTATGCAACCATGAAGAAGACGCCACCATGGGGTGAGTGCTTTGTGCGGCACTGGAATGGCCCAAAGCTCCCTCCACAGTTGAGATGGGAGATGCCAGCCTTGACCAGGAAGGGATTAGGGCACCCTGGGGCGCTGATGCATCCAAGAGCGATCAGAGTGCCATCGTCGACGCAAGTCACGTAGAGATGCTCGAGACAAAGGCATTGAAAGGGTGCTTGTCAGAGGAATAGACCAGTGGTAGCAATCAGGCAACCAGAACGACGTAGAGGCTGGTGCATATGCAAGGTCTTTAGGCGTGCTGCAAACCGCCTCCCGGGCGGAGACATTGATGGTCCCTTAATAGTTCTGTTTTCATATGATAATGTTACACGAACAGGCAACCAATCAAAACCCTCTATCACCGTCTTCGACAAGACATGAGTCGCCTGCATCTACCAGGCCAACAACATCAGCTGAACTGTAGAGAACATTCACAGCCTACACAATAAACTCTCGAGGAGCTAATATTACCGTATTTGAGAATGAAGAAGCAAAAGCAGCTGTTAGAGATCGCAGACAGGGCCAGCTCTGGGCACAATCTAATGAAATGAATAGTGTGATCTTCGACCTGAAACAACTTTCTGTTCTGCCTGCAGATTTCTATGAAGCTCTCGCCAATCAATACCCTGCCGCTATTGAGGCAGTTCCAGTGCGTCAGGGAGCCATTAATGGAGTTGTCATTACTTTTGATTCTGCAGAATCCTGCACAGCCACTTGGAGGTCTCACCGTAATCGGCACGCCTAAATTTCCTCCTACTAGCTCCATGTATTGAGTTTCGCTTGAAAAGTTACCTTTAATGAGACCAGACAGTTTAACCTCACTCCTGACTGAGGCGCCCTCTCGCTACGGCACAGTTCTCCATGTTGGCTTATATCACGACCCGGTTAGCCGTCTTTTCTTCGGTAAAGGGTATGCCTTTATCGATACCGCACCTGAGGATCGCACCGTACCCTCTCTCAGTCACGAAATTGATTTAACGAACCAACAACTTATCTACGCTTCGTGGAGAGGTATGGCACCTCATTGTTTTTACTGCCTTAAGCCTGGTCACACAAAAGGCAACTGTCCTCGTCTCTCTTAGCAACGTATTAAGACTTGTCACAGCTATGGAGATTTAGATCATTTGATTAGGGAGTGTCCCAAATGTAACGTAGCCACTGTGGGTGAGAAACACACCCTCTACGATGATCCTTTGCCTACCATACCCACGTCGACTTCATCATTGAATTTAGGTTCTTCATCCGCTCAGAACTCCTCATCACCAACTCCTATTGCATCTGTAGTATCTAAGTCTGTGCACCAATCTGACATTGAGCCTTCTAAGATGACAGCCAGCATCCAGAAAAACATTGTATGAACTAGGTCAAAGGCATCTGCCACTATCATTACTGCAGTTACCCCTGAGGAGGAGGATGATGCCGACGACACAGATTATGTTTCTTCCGATGGTCAATCAGAATCTGATGAGCCTGAGCACGATTCTGATGTTATGTCAATTGATTCACGAGAGACAAGATATCGAAGGCGATGCACGTCTTCTACAGAGTAGTTCTACTCCGGGCGCCACCCCACAGTCATATGGAGAAGCGGCTCATTCATCATCCACACGTCGATTATGAGAGATATCACACGTGTCTCTATAACCTCGCTTAATTGTCGAAGTCTTAAAAAATCCTCTCTCTAGAAGAGAAATTATTTGCCCGTTATATTCGTTCCTTAGAAACCGACATTATAGCCTTACAAGAAACTCATGTGATTCCTTCGGCCTTCATTCTCAATTCGAATTGTGCTTTTAGACTTACTCAGCCACATGGACTCACCACCGTGGCCTAATTTCTTTAAATCGTTAGCTAGCGATTGAGCCACGCTGGTCCTCTGTAGGCAGACGGCTCCTCGTCGCTCAAGTCACAGATTTATCAGGGGCGTATGGCCCTCTTCGTATTTATGTCCTCTATGTTCCTACGCATCCTCCAGATAGCCCCGTTTTCTTTCACTCTTTAAACTCCATACTACGCTTTGATGATGCACCTCCACAACGTGCTGTTCTACTAGGAGATTTTAACCACAACATCCATCTTCCAATGACGCACCAGTTACCTCAACCTTGGAAAGAATGGCTGCATTTATTCTGGCACGACACCTTTCTCAGCGACCCCAATCAATACTGTCTGCCTACCTTTGGTACCATCTCAATAATCGATTTCATCCTGGTAACAAGCGATCTGCAGCGCCTCACCACTTATCCACATCTTGCTTATGTCAAAGGCTGCGATCACTCAGCACTCACGATCTGTCTCGCTATGGGTTCTGTGAAAGTGGGTCCTGGCATATGGTGTTGTAACCCCTCCTTGAGGGTAATCGTAAATTCTGCTCAGAACTAACTGCTTTTTGCTCTAGTGCTGAACGATATTTGCCTGCTGGTAATGCTCCTCAGTGATGGGACCACTTCAAAGTGATCCTTAAGGGTTTCATACAATCTTTCTCCAACAAGCAACAGGCCAGTCGTCGCCATGCCGTTAACTCCTTTCAGTGATGTCGATAACAGCTTCTGCGGAGAACAATAGACCCCTCAACATCAGCTGTGATTGCTGCTGTAGAGCTTGAGCTGGGCAAATACTACCAAGATAGCGTCTCGATCCTAGCTTTGCGATCTGAACATAAGTGGCGCGAGCTAGGGAACGCTCTAATGCCTATTTTTACAAATGTCTAAAAGACCGCCAACAACAACAGGCAATTTCCGAATTGGTCGCAGATGACGGTACTATATCATCGACGCCAGAAGAACTAACCAACTGTGCAAAAGGCTTCTATAGTCAACATTACTCTACCGAACAAGTATCTCTTCAAGCAACTGATTTTTTGTTATCTCAACGCCCGGACACTGCTCGACTTGATGATTCACAGCAAATACTTCTCCTTATTGAATGGACTGTTGAAGAGGGTCGAGGCATGCCTCGCTCACACACCTTCTCACAGTAGTCCCGGAATCGATGGCTTGCCGTACGAAGTTCTACGGTCCCTTTTCCAGCAACCATTTTGTCGTAGTTCATTCTGTGATGTGTTAAACACTGCACTAACTGAACACCTTTTCCCGGCTACATGGCAACGCTCAGTGATAACTTTGTTGCCAAAGAAAGGAGACCGGCGACATTTGAAGAACTGGCGTCCAATTTCACTCATTTGTGCTGATGCCAAGGTGTTTACACGCCTTTTGGCAAACCGACTTGGGGGCATCGTGCCAGACCTTCTACTACCACACCAGACAGGATTTCTCGCCGAAAGATTCATCGCTGACAATGGACATTGCACGTCGTTATCATTTACCAGGCATTGCTCTTATTCTCGATCAGGAGAAAGCATACGATCGTGTGCATCCGGCTTATCTATGCGCTTGCCTTCTCCGGTTTGGTTTCCCTACCCAGTTCGTCGACTGTATCACCTCATTATTCTTCAGCACATCCTTATGTGTTAAGGTGAACGGTTTTCTCTCTACTGCTTTTACACAAGAACGGGGTCTGAGGCAGGGTGACCCTCTATCGCCTTTTTTCTTTAACTTGGCTTTGGAACCCTTTCTCCGTGCGATTCACTCGTGTCCTCTGTTACCAGGCTTCTTGTCCCATAACCCAGCTCTCAGTCAAATACCACGGCTTATTGGTTGACCACCTATTCTTAAACTGCTTGCAAACGCTGATGATGTTTTGGTGTTTCTAAAAGACCCGATAAAATTAACCTCTCTGTTTGCTCTCATTAGCACATACGAGTTAGCTTCAAATGCTAAGCTCAACCTAGACAAGTCTATCGCCGTTTCCTTATCTGGACAAGTCCAACCTCTCTGGTGCAGTTGTCTCCAGCATCGGGGTATAACGCATCGGCATGATTTTAACAACCATGTGACGGCCGTCTATCTTGGCTTTCTGCTGACTGGCTCTTCCACACATATGGTGACTTTTTTAGACGAATTGCTTGGTTCCACTCGATTGATTGCTCATCGTCTTACCTTACGGAGACTCTCGATTCAAGGGCGCGGCTTAGCCAATACGTTGATACTCAGCAGAATATGGCACTGTCTACGTGTCCTCACTGTACCTGCTTATTTTCTCGCCGAGATTCATTCAATAATTGACCAATTCATCAATTCCAAATCCTTTCCGAAGGTCAGCTTTGACATTTGTCGATGCCCGCGAAAGGAGGGCGGTTTAGCGGTTCTGAATCCAGCTACCCAACTTCATGCACTTCAGTTACGTCGGCTCCGATCACTCGTCCAGCCTGACGCGGAATCAAATTACAATCATTCTTTTGCCCTACAAGCGTTACAATACTGCTTATGTAGTTTCTCTGACAGCCCCAGTCCTATTCTGCCTTTGGCCTTTGTAGAATTACGTTCGTCGGATGTAAAAGCAATGGGTTGCTGCAAGCTCCTATTTCAAGTAGTAGACATGCTGGATTTCTCTGTTAACTGGGAGGCGGTGAATATATCGGTGGTCTTAGAAACTCCGGCTTCGCGGATATACTTCGATTTGCCGACTTGGAAATGTCGTGGTCTCCAAACAAACTAGGACCAACTGCGGATGAAGGGTGCCTTCGAATATAGCCCAATTCACAACTGCTTGAGACAAAGACCTCGCTTGTCAAACACGAGGTTTAAACATCGAGTAAGCCGATTTCATTCCTGGTTAGCAGATGGCCAGAATCCAGTACATTCCTCCATTGCAACCTTGTTCACACCGCACAACCTCAGACCAGACAGCCAATTCCAGTATACGCTCTATCGAATGCCTCAGCCTAACTTTGAAGATCTACTGATGGTAGAACTACCAGGAACAATGGGTTTCCATCATATATCACTCAAGCTATTCCGGACCTCACAGTTACTCCCCACTGATGCCTTATCGGCCCACTATCCGCGTGGCCCTGCTACGGCATGGCGCGCCTTCTGGTTATCTTCCTTCCACACCAGACGCACACCGTGCTCTGGAGATACTACCATCGTAAATTGCCAACACGCCAGCACCTCCACCAGCTTTGTCAGAATCGGCACTTCGGCCCTTACTGTCTTCTATGTGGAGGCGTTGAAGATTATGAGCACTTGTGATCTTGCATGCTCAAAAAAGAAACTTGGTCACGCATTGCAAATCGCTTTTTACAACCCACTGCGAGATTTGCCTATGAATCACTGGACTTAGACTCGTCTACATCTATACAAGCACTTTTAGGACTACATGTTGTTGGCCAAACAATCATTGCCTGTACGGTCTGGGCTATCTAGTGGTGTCATTGGCGTTTTGTATTTGATGGTTGTACCTTCTGGCCCGATGAAGCTGCTGCACTAGCAACATAAGAAATCAAACGAATACATGATGAAAACATTCATAGAGAGCGCCTAAAATCATCTCGCTCGGGTTAATACAACTCTTTTTTTTTGTTTTCTTTCATGCTCCTATACTCTTTATTATTTTCTTTAATAAGTACAAGCCGATTGGCGATACTTGAATAAAAAAAAAAAAAAAAAAAAAAAAAAAAAACTGTTTTCATATAAAATGACGCTGTTTGTAATATTGGGTTCTCTCTCGTCTTGATCTTAATAAGGAGGTTATATAGAGACTCATTAATTAATATTTCTCTTGTAATTTTCCATTGTTCTGATCAATACTTCACACATGCTAAATCTACTCATATCCAGAACTTATTCCATATGCAGTTCCAAATTGTTAGCAGCGTATGATCTGAGCACTGTGGTTTAATTTGCTTATCTAACGATTTCTCCTTATTGAATACGTGTATCAGCATATGTGGTCGCATCACTACGATCACTATCTCCCATAAAGCGAATTCCTTCGAACCTGTAACACTGTCAGTTATCTATGCGCTTACGCAGCGCTCATAACGCATGGCCTTCCTTTCTGAACTTGTTGATAGAGGTCAAGCGCCGCTCTTCCCGGCTGTTCCACAACGCCACATTCTCCTGGAGAATCTTAGTTATTCTTATTGCTCTCCTCTTTCCTCGAAGCAACGACGCCCCCAAGCTCCAGTTCCATGGCTGCCTCATATCTCTTCTCGTTATTTTGATGATTTAACGGCAAAGGATGAGATGTCTCAGCTGGAGCTCCACAGAAATACTCAATAATCTTGCATTGGTTACATTTTTCTGTTCAACGATCTCGCCTATCCAGGTTTGCCGAGTCAACTCACATACATTCAGCCTGCTTGGACGGGTCATCTCACGTTGTCTGCGCGACTACCTTTGTGTTCTCTCACAGGCACTAATAGTAAAGCAACCAGAGGTAAAGGGATATGGCGTGCTCATTCTCATCTCGCCTCCGATGCTGCCTTCCATGAAAAAATTGACTCTGGGATCACTCACCTTGTCTTCACTCTTGATCCTCAAATGCCTGCGCAATTGAAGTGAAAAGAGTTAAAAGCAGTGATCTGTCGCATTGCTAAGCGCCACTCACGAAAGCAGGCTTATTCGCTATCAAAGGCGGAGCAGCTTCTCCAATATAAGCGAGCAGGTCTTGTTAAGAAAATTGAAGAACAGCCTAACAATGCTAACATTTCCCAACCACAACCCACTGTCATAGAACACCAGTTGTCCGATCTTCAGCAATATCACACCGAGACACTGGCCGTCCGAGCAAGTGTCCGTTGTCGAGAGCTGGGCGAACTCTTCCCAGGCTATTTGGAACGGACAGTGGCAACACGCTCAACATGCACACTCATTCCACTGCTTCTGCATCCAATTAGTCAACCTATCAATACCACAAAAGACGAGATGCTCGATGTTGCCGCTACTTTTGTTATAATACTAAAAGTAATGAGAGACGGTAAGATACAGTAAGACTGAATTAATCCTTTTTACTGATAAAGAGTGGTTCTTATTTATACTATTCAAGTTTACTGTGGGATTATAGTTGACGTGAGTCTAACAGTTGTTCTAGGATAAAGTAGCTTAATTAAAGATTTCCTAATTTTATTACTGTGATATCTAAATCAAGAAATGACGTTATGTACTAGTAAGTGTTATTGTAAGGGTAATTTTCTTAGTTTCAATAAGCGTGAATTATGTTCGGATACGACAACCTTTTACACTAGCCTGTACTCCTCAACGTCACCCGATCAATGCACCATTGGTGAGCTATTAGGGTCTTTGCCTGACACTCTACGCTTGCCATTGACAGAACAGCAGATAATGGTGGCACCCATCACGTTTGATGACATCCTACAGTGTGTGTCGCGTTGCCCCAAGACCAGCAGCCCGGGCTCTGACGGTTTATCTTATGGAGTTTTACGGCTGATTATCTCCCATCCAGCGTGTCGAGAACTTTCCCTAGCAGCCTTCAACTCTGCTCTAACGGATGGCATGTTTCCATCCTCTTGGTAGGAAGCAACGGCACCTTTATTATCAAAAAAAGGGAATCTTCCAGATCTGCGAAATTGGTGTCCTATCTTTCCAATCAACGCGGACGCTAAAGTTTATACCCGTATTCTTAACAGTCGTATGATTAAAAGTATTATTCATCTTTTCACACCGCTCCAAACAGGCTTCGTTCGCGGTCGTTTTATTGTCGACAATGGTCTGTTACTCAAGATGATCGTGGTCCACGCTCAAGGCACTCGTTCATCTGCAGTTGGCTTTCTGCTCGATCAATAAAAACGTATCACTGTGTTCATCCAGATTATCTGACATAGGCTCTTACAAGATTTGGTTTCCCGTCCACTATCGTCCAGTGCTTGTCTGCTTTGTTTTTTTGGCACAACCTTACGGTTGAATGTCAATGGATTTCTGTCTCCAGGTGTCTTACAAAAACAAGGTCTACGCCAGGGCAAACCTATCTCGCTGATGCTATTTATTCTTGTTTTTGAGCCGCTAATCCGTAGTTTGTTGTTGCACGATCAAAGCATCCGTGGAATTGTCTTGTCCCGCTCCTCTTTGTCGTTTCCGGCCGATGTTAACTTACAACCGATCAAACTTTTTGCGTATGCAGATGACGTTGTGTGTCTACTAAGAAATCCGGCAGATATGTCTCGACTACAACATCGCCTGTCTACTTACTCAGCTGCGTCAAATGCGAAAATAAATTATCATAAAACTGTGGTTATCTCGCTCTCAGGTGTACGACTGTTTTCTTCTGTTTAACGTCCACATCTGTTGGCCAACCACATCGCCCAATGGCATGACTGTTCCTCTTCCGTACTGGTATCTCGGTTTTCCTATATACGCATCCGCTTCTCAGCGCGATGCTTTTCTAGAAGATTTGCTTCAGCATATCACACAAAGCTGTCGTGTACACTCGCAATGATCGTTATCTGTATGTGGTTGGGTTACCGTACTTAGCAATTTAATTCTGTCCAAGCTGTGGCATGTCCTGAGGTTAACATCGGCGCTGATACACTTCTTGACCAAAATCAAATTCCTCGTGCTCTCCTTTTTGACATACAGGTTGTTTCCCAAGCTAAGTATCGAAATCATGTGCTTACTACGTAAGGCCGGTGGACTGGGAGTCCTGGACCCTTCTGCGCAGTAGGGTGTATTACAATTACACTGACTTCTCCCTCTTCTACATGATGCGCCGGCTGGATCATTGTCTCTCTTCTGGTGCTCTTCCTTAATCAGTAAATCATCAGTTGTTCCTCGCATCGCCGAATACATACTCCTTCACTTACAAGCTGTAGCAATTTCGTCATCATCCACGTGGCCATTTGAGGATTATCGCTTGTCACTCCTCTTTTGCGATCTTCGACCTCTCAAACTTTGGTCCCTAAACAGCTCATTTTACTATTTCGCGTAACGGAACTTCTTCCTTCGGATTTCTCGGACGTGGTAACCAATGGCCCAGCGTGCCTCCAACTACCTATTTCAGCAGTTCCTAAGGATAAGCCTTCAGTACATCTAAGCCGATCCTTATCATAGCTTCGCCTTGCGTTGGCCTATACTCAAGATACCGCCACCAAACCTGTACGAGCACGACAAAATAACGAATTTCACTTACATCTTATTCTTGCTTGAAAGTTCCTTCGACTAGTGCGTACTAATATCCTCCTTTTGACAGCCTTTTTAGTGCGTCTGTTCATCCTTCCTCAATATACTCAGCTAGGACCTAAGCATTTCTCGCCAGACGCCTCACCTTTCCTAACAGCCATACAGCTGTTCCCTGATCCTCCCGTTCCTGCTCTCAACAAGAAAGCATTCTGTTAACTATGTCGCTCAGACTTCGGCAGGTCCTACAGCCCCTACGATACCATATTCTGTCTGGCCTTCGTTTTGGAAATTTCCATTGTCTCACTCCATCAGCAACGTGTGGTATCGAATTTTACATCACAAAATTCCTTGTCGAGCCTTCTTACATGGTATTATGCCAGAGGCCTTTTCTTCCTCAAGATATGACCTCTGTGGTCAGTTAGAAGAAAACATTGAGCACTTTCTATACCAATGTCCGTTGAAACTGACAGTTTGGCAGGATATATGGGAAGAACACTTCTCTGAAATTAGTGTGTTTTCCCTTTTTTTCTCATGCCGTTCTTTGTTTACTCTTTTGAAAATGTATCAAAGCCCATTTTACAATAGAAAGCTGTTTATCGACCGTGATGTGTTTCAGATTAAATGCTTGTTTAAAGAACGATAAAGACTGACTGACTCACTTTAGTCTTATTATCATCAGTTTCCTTATTCTTTCACTATTGCAAAAATAGACATCACAGAGTCCCTTCAGCTATTAACAACAGAGTCTCAGTTGGATGGGTGTGTTGTAGAACAATATCTGCTTATGGCTGGCATTGAGATACACGACTGTAATCAGTATGAATAGAGTGAATTTACACATTTTTAGTGATAAGTCAAATTAAATGGAATCTCTCCTTTGAATATGAATCACTACTTCTTTATATAAAAGGATACACTTCTTTCAGATAATCCTTCTTATGGTAACCGCAGCCACAAATCTAGATCATGAAATAAACAATAAGATCAGTATCGGGGACGAATTAAAAAGTTTTCTTTATGAACTCAGGAACTGTCAGTCAATCATATTCTCAGTAATAATAATCCGTTTGGAATAGGGGTTTACCGGTCAGTTGATAATAACTATATATAACAGATCATTAATTTATTTGCATGTTCCTATTGTCTTTATCTCAGAATACAAATTAGTCTTAAAGAGTACTTTTGCCTTTGTTTTGTGCTCTATAAACCATTACATAACAGAGTGAATAACCAGTTATATTTTTATAGATTAACCCATGATTATATACAATAAATTTTATATATGACATTCTACTTGTGAAGAAGGTCACTTTAAAAAAGTATTTATGGATGATATCAGTAAGAGAGATGTACATGATCGTCATCGTATATTAAATGCCTTGACAGTGATGTATTATAGGATAAGAGCTTTTCTTTCATTTTGCAATCTTTTTTTTAAGATTGCCTGAAGCTTTTAGTATCACTTGAACTATTAGTGTGTTTTGCATTAGGAACTCAAACACGCGCGTAAAGACAGTTTGGAAGCATTCAATAAAAACGAAATCTTGATCAAGAAACATTTTTGAAAGTCAGTGTGTGCTTAATCTATTGTTAGTAAAATGATAAACTAAAATAGATAAACCTCCATTTGCTAAGACGGAAGACAGATTAATTTTTAATCTCCGGAAAGCACCAAAAAAAAAATTTGTGCCTAATCTTCTACAATCTCCGCTTTTTGAAAGGTAAATTAAATTTTGAGCTACACAAGAAAGGTAGAATTTGCAGTGATATAGAAAGGCAATCTCTGCTGAAGTATAATCGAAAATTGAAAAATAAGAACTATACAAATTGATAAATATCTCTCATATTTGATGAGTTAAACTTTTTAGCAAAGCAAACACCTCGCTTGATATGCCATCAAGTGTATGTTAAAGGTCAATAGAAAGGAAAGAAAAGAGTCTATGATCAGTTTCAAGGATGAAAAGAAAAGATATACATCATATACTTCTCTCTTTTTTCTCTTTCTCTTCTTCCAAGCATCTTCTCCTTACCCTGTTTTTTTTTTATATTCTGTATTCCATTCTAATAAAACATCAGCTCCTTTTACATTTATGTTATAAAAATGTGGTCTGTTTCACGAAACGTAAATAACCATATCATCATGGAAACAAACGATCCTTGACTGACCATGCTAAAACTAATAGTTTGGGGATTCAAAATGGATAAAGGCGATATTGATTTCGATCGTTTTACAAGCAGTATTAGCCATAA